>NC_137344.1:8233875-8678875 GCF_965287045.1 Carcharhinus amblyrhynchos
TTAACTAAGTTCCAAAACATATGGTGGAGGCTGGTGAATAGCACATTGCTTTTCCCACCTTAGTTGACAGTTAGTTAAACTAGTAGAAAGTTTTGCCCTGGTTTTGCTGGGTTATTGGGTGGGGTGGGAGTGCAGTGTGCATGTTGTGAGGCACAAGCATTGTAATTGTGTGGATTAGATTGGATTAATAAGCAGGTCTGTTCCCATCCATTATTGTTTGCATGTTGACCTGGGCCAAGTGGCCTCTTTCTGTAATGTTAGGACGCTATGACTTTTTAGAATTTTGATCAGAAGTTCCTGCTGCTTGTTATTGCCACTAAATTCACTGACGTTCTGAACACTACACACCTCGGTTTATTTTGAAATGTGTCATGTGATAGGAAACACTCATTTCCTATGCCTTTTATAACAAAATGGTTTGTTCTCAAAATGGATCACAGATAAGCTCTGTGCAATGTAATTTTCCCTTTGCAACACCACGGCAACAAGAACCTACAGTGGCAGTTTGAAGGATGCATCACAGTAGCATTTTTGTTTAGTGCACGTGGTTTACTGTCACCGTGGTTTGACTCTTGTGGGACATTGGCTCTCCAATGACTAGTTGTCCAAATCCTTCTTTCTCCTGGAAAATCTCAGCAGGCCTGACAGCACCCGTGGAGCGAGAATAGAGCCATCGTTTTGACTCTGGATGACCCTTTGTCAGCTCTGACACAAAACGTTGCCACAATTCTCTCTCCACGGATGCTGTCGGACCTACTGTGTTTCTCCAGCCATTTTCTGTTTCTTTTTCAGATTCCAGCATTTGTAGTATTTTGCCACTACCTTCTCTCTCGTCCTTGCTTTACCAATGCCAATCACAGTTTATGAAAACCTGCTCTGGGTAATAGTCAATGTTAAAGTTGGAAATTGAACAAAAGCAACTCAGTGGTAAATTGCCTTCCAATCTGGCAGTATATCTCTCTCATCACCCCACAGTGATACAGTCCTAATTCATATGTTTGTAACTATGACCAGGAACCTAATGACATGTGGATCCATCATGAGCACAAAGCCATTTTCCCTGCCCCACTCTCTGATATCTTGATTTAGTTTAATATTCCAGCATGTCATTCACTGCAACCAAAACATATAATACAAGCTAGGATTGGTTGACTACTTTAAAACTGCAGAGCTCCTTACAACTAGAATAACGGCGTTTGTGCTCTATATTGTAAATTCAAACTTGCTTCAAAACAAAGTAACACACCTTAAGGTTATGATGGCAGATAAACTGCTTGAGCCGTTTTCAACTGTCTGTTAGCTGAACCGATGTGTTACTGCATTAGAACATTTCATACTACCTATGTTCCTTTGTAGGAGTTCATTCCTATGTATTGTGTATGTCATGTGTGTTATCCTATTTATGTAGCCTCCTACTACTGTGTGTTTTCTTAGATGTAGATCATTCCATTGCACTCTTTTTCCTGTGATTTGATCATTTGGGCTGCAAATGCCTTCCTATCATTTGATTTTCTTTCATTTCACTGAATCAATATCATGGAGAACAGACTTTGAAAGCGGGCTGAAATTCTAACCATGATACGTGACAGTTTCAGAGCAGGCCACAATGGAGACACTAGCTGCATGAAATCAAACAGAGCGAAGATGAAAGACTGTTCATGTGAACCTGACAGAAAGCTGATAGATCCACCTAATCAATGGCAGGGAACAGAAGCATTGAACACAAAGCTAAGACCCATTTAAAACGGAAAGGACAGAGAGGCTAATAAACCCTGAGGCATTTTCTTTCCTATAGATCCTGTCATACACTCTCCATGGTGAAATGCTCGAGATACAGTGTAATTCCTCCCCAGACCCCCCCCCCCACCACCTCTCTCCAACATAGACGATTATGGGGAGGCAATGGTGTACTGATATTGTCACTGGATTAGTGATCAAGGGTAAGGCTCTGGGGACAAATCCAACCACGGCAGATGGCAAATTTGAAAATTAGTAGAAATCTGGAATTTAGAATCTAATACTGTTCATGAAACTGTTGTTGTAAGAATGTCCTTGCATATGAGCGTGAGACTGACGTAACCTGTTTTGTTTCAGCTTGTTAACTCATTGTTTCCATTGCACATTCGGTTTTAGTAACTCCATATGAGAAATCCCCAATAACGGCAGCACCTACTTATGTTAACCTGTTAACTTTGATTTGCTGGCTGAGTAACTTCTCCCAGTCACCATCCTGCAGGTGCATTAAAATATTCAAAACTTCAACAGAAGTAGTCCAAAGATATGCGGGTTAGGTAGTTTGGCCATGCTTAAATTGTCCCTTGGTGTCCTGAGATGTGTAGGTTAGAAGGATTAGTGGGTAAAATATGTAGGGATTATGGGGTAGGGCCTGGGTAGGATTGTGGTCGGTGCAGACTCAATGGGCCGAATGGCCTCACTCTGTACTGTAGAGTTTCTATGATTTCTATGAGAAATTATCAAAATGGTGGGATTGACCATTCTTTGCGACTAACTTTCGGAAAGCAAACATTTATCCTGATAGCAATATTGGAAAGTTCATTAACTACACAATTTCACATTTAAGAATTGAGAAGGACAATTAATTAACCAAAGTATGTGTTTGCATAGTCCCCTGTCATGTGATGACTTGTTCTACGCAAGTACAAGACTTATTCTCTATTTTACTGAGCATTTTTGGGACTTTCTATTCCTCTTGAGGAGGTGCACGTTACCCTTCAATTCCCCCACATGTCCACAAACCAGATCACACACTTCTCCATCTGAAATTTTCCACTCACTTGCCTGTTCCGACATGCACTCGAGTGGTAAATATAATTAGAAGCCACCCTCTGAATCTCTCCAGTCATCAGATCACATCAACAAACAACTACAACTAATTACTGTGTTCAATAGCCAATATTTAGATTTTCATTGTCACTTACTGGTACAGTTCTAGATAGGTACAATATACGCAGGGCTCGAAGGACAGTTTCAAAATGAGGTACTGGATTTTGAGATGGTGGAGATTCTGGGATGCTGAAGTGAGTGATGGTGGGAGTTATGGATGATGGGAGGATATAAGGGACTGGGAGGTTAGGTATGTGGGATGGCGATGGGATATTGGGTGGGGGGATGGGTTTGGGCTGCATGTGGGAAGCAACAGAAAACTGAATGAAACAGTCGACCTCTGAACAGTTGGATAATCGGGCACTGCTCACTTGAAAATAATTATTTGACAATGTCCCTCCCCTAACTTCCATTATGTAGCTGAGTTCTAAATAACATATAGTTAGTGCAATTGTACTAACAGAAATTCATATAATGTCTTTACTATATATAGTAAAACATACCAAGTGGCTTCCACAGAAAAGCATCATCAAACCAAAGCTTGCATTAACCCTGATTTTTGGACGCTTACTGGCAGCACATGTCAGACAAAATATTGTGGGCACAGGAAAAATTAAACTCAGTGCTAGGACCTCAAGTTTGGAAAATAAGAACTTTAGCATCAGCTTAATTGGCTCAATCCCTTGCTCATGAGTTAAGGTCAACTCCAACCCGTGAGATGGAACATTACACTAAACCCAGTTTGCCTGCTTGGGTAGATGTGAAAGAACCTCAGTTAAGGAGACTTCAGTGCTTTGGCCAACATTCCTTCACCAAAAATTCCCAAAACACAGATGAGATGCTCATTTCTCTCACTGCTATTTGTAGAATGCTGTTAGACGCCAAGTTTCCTGGGAGCTGATTCTGCCCCAACAACTTCAATACAAGTCAAAGCCAATCTTTCTGCGTAAACCACCTCTCCTGGCAAAAGAGCTCTGAGGATAATCCCGGGCTGTAAGCTACTGTACCTGGAAGGCAATAAAATGAATAGGTGCTTTTTCATTGAGCTTGAGGTTCCTTTACTTGTGTGACATAAATGTGTGCTGCCTCTCTCTATTCACTCTTATTGATGAAGGAATGGATCAAGTTTTATGCTGGATCAAGAAGAATTTTCTCACAAAATTATTCCATCTAAGTAAAGCAATGGAGAATGGAGCAGGTGGAGGGGGAGGAGGGTGGAGGGGGTGGAGGGGGTGGAGGGTGGAGGGGGTGGAGGGGGTGGAGGGTGGAGGGGTGGAGGGGTGGAGGGGTGGAGGGTGGAGGGGTGAGGGGGAGGAGGGTGGAGGGGGTGGGGGGGGAGGGTGGAGGGGGGAGGGGGTGGGGGGGAGGGTGGAGGGGGGAGGGGGGTGGGGGGTGGAGGGGGTGGGAGGGTGGAGGGGGTGGGGGCGTGGGGGGTGGGAGGGTGGAGGGGGGTGGGGGCGTGGGGGGGGGAGGGTGGAGGGGGTGGGGGCGTGGGGGGGGAGGGAGGGGTGGGGGTGGGGGGGTGGGGAGGGAGGGGGGGAGGGTGGTGGGGGGGTGGGGAGGGAGTGGGGGTGGGGAGGGAGGGGTGGAGGGGGGAGGGGGGAGGGAGGAGGGGGGGGGAGGGGGGGGAGGGGGGGAGGGGGGAGGAGGAGGGGGGGAGGGGGGGAGGGGGGAGGGAGGGGTGGAGGGAGGGAGGGGTGGAGGAGGGGGGTGGAGGAGGGGGGAGGGGGAGGGAGGGAGGGGTGGGGGAGGGAGGGTGGGGGTGGAGGGGGGAGGTGGGGGGGGGAGGTGGGGGGAGGGGGAGAGGGGGTGGGGGGAGGGTGGGGGGGGGAAGGAAGAGAGGGGAGAAGAGCAGGGTAGGGGGGAGTGTGGCGGGCAGAAAGGGAAGGTAAAGAGGAATTGGAGGGGTTGGAGGGGATGGCGGGGGAGGGTGATGGGGAGGGAAGGAGGGAAGAGGGGAAAAGAGAGGGAAGTGAGGGAGAGAAGGGAGGTTAGAGAGTTTGAGGTAATACAGGAATAGGAGAGGCTAGAGGAGTCGTGCTGGAGGGTAGGGGTTGGGAAGGAAACTCTCAATAAATGATATTACAGCTTGGTGATGTGCTGGTGTCAACATGTGGCCCACCCACGCACTTTGAGCACTGGGTACATGTCCTTCTCTGTGTTAAATGTTTCATTTGTTGAGCGTTTTGTGGACATGGTAGTTTAACATTTCCTGAGAGTGTTTACTGAGCCTCTTGTTTGGGAGGCTCCTGCTTCAGCTGGTTCCTGCGATCTAACTTGCTCATAACCTGTGTTATGTCGACCACCTTCGTCCCGCTGGCAGCTGCTTTTGCCTTCGCCTCAAGTTCGAGTTGTCTCAGGATTACTGGACTGGGACTCGAGCGTCTGTGTCTCTTCATAAAGGGGAAGTTACTGAAAACAACCAAATATCATCAGATAGAGACATGAAAAGAGTCATTGTTTCTGAAAGGTTTGTACATCTGTTCACGAATGATAAATAAGTCAGTCCACAGCCCCTCTGCTGATAGTAAGTAACTACACTACCCACTGTGCTTTACATACATCAGGAAACACTGTTATCCGGTACATTTCATTATGGCTCTGCTAGAATTAGCCTGAGTGCTACAAGTTATTAAGTTATGAAACTTTGGATGTGGTGAAGCACTACATAAAAAACAAATTATTTGTTTTAATATCTCATATTCCCCTCCTTCTGCCCATATCCAAGGCTGTCACAGTGGCACAGTGGTTAGCACAGCGCCTGGGATCCAAGTTCGATTCTTACCTTGGGTGACTGTCTGTGCAGAGTCTGCACATTCTCACTGTGTCTGCGTGGGTTTCCATAGAATCCCTACAGTGCAGAAGGAAGCAATCCAGCCCATCGAGTCTGCGCCAACCACAATCCCACCCAGGCCCTATTCCCATAACCCCACATATTTATCCTGCTAATCCCCCTGACACTAACTGCAATTTAGCATGGCCAAACCTGCACATCTTTGGAATCCTCCAGGTGCTCTGGTTTCTCCCACACTCCAAAGATGTGCAGGTTAAGTTGATTGGTAATTGTCAGGGGGATTAGTAGGGTAAATACGGGGATAAAGGCTGGGTGGGATTGATGTCAGTGTAGGCTCAATGGGCTGAATGGCCTCCTTCTGTACTGCAGATAGTCTATGATTCTACGAATGATTAAACCTTCCACCCATAGACAAAGTTTACATTGACAATGTACTGTCTGAAAAATCAGACCGGCAAATATAACCCAACTTTCACAAACTCTGGGCACCCCAACATGCTTTCCAGCCAATTAATTAGAAGCAGAATGTCATCTCTGTTACAAAGAAATGTGGCAGCTAATAAGTGCACAGCAAGATCCCAAGATTCACTGTGATCATCGGGCTGGAGAATGTTGGAAGAGCAATATCTGCAGGGTTTCAGAAACAGATGGGCTGAGGAAAGGGATGAGATGTGTGATGTTTCAGAGGAAGTTTTCATAGAATCATACAGCGCAGAAGAGGCAGTTCAGCCCATTGAGTTTGTACCGACATGTTAGAAACACCTGAACTCCCATATAATCCCATCTGCCAGGACTTGGCCCAAAGCCCTGAATGTTACAATGTGCCAAGCGCTCATCCAGGTACTTTTTAAAGGATCTATCACCCTTCCAGGCAGCGCATTCCAGACCATCACCATCCTCTGGTAAAATAGTTTGCCTTCACATCCCCTCCAAACCTCCTGCCTCTCGTCTCCTTGTGACTGACCCTTCAACTAAGAGGAGCAGCTGCTCCTTACGCACCCTGTCCAAGTCTCTCATAATCTTGTATATCTTGTTCAGGTTATCCTGTCAGTCTTCTCTCCTCTAACAAAAACAACCCAAGCTTATGCAAGCTCTCTTTATAATTTAAATGTTCCATCCCAAGCAGCATTCTGCTGAATCTCATTTGCACCCCACCAGTGCAATCACATCCTTCCAATAACGTGGCGACCAGAACTGCACAGTACTCTAGCTGTGGCCGCACCGAAGTTCTATACAACTCCAACATGACTTCCCTGCTTTTGTAATCTATGCCTCAATTGATTAAAGGCAAGTGTCCCCTATGCCTTTTTCATCATCCTACTAACATGCCCTTCCACTTTCAAAGATCTGTGAATAAACTTGCCAAGTTCCCTTTGTTCCACAGAACTTCCTATTGTCCTACCATTCATTGAAACTTCCGTGTCAAATTATTCCTTCCAAAGTGTTTCACCTCACACTTTCCAGGGTTAAATTCCATCTGCCACTCGTTTGACCATTCTGCCTATATCTTCTTATTACTCAAGACACTCCGCCTCACTATTAACCATCCGGCCAATCTTTGTGTCATCTGCAAACTTACTAATCCTAGCCCCCACATAGTCATCAATGTCATTTATAATAGAATCTAAACAACAAATAATAGGGGGGGCCAACACAGATCCCTGTGGTACTCCATTGGACACTGGCTTCCAGTCACTAAAGCAACCTTCTGTTTCCTACAACTGAGCCAATTTTTGAATCCACTTTATCAAATTATCTTATATCCCATGTGCATTTACTTTCTTTACAAGTCTCCCATGTGGGACCTTGTCGAAGGCTATGCTGAAATCCATATAAACTACATCGACTGCACTATCCTTGTCTACACACCTGGGTCACCTTCTCAAAAAATTCAATCAAATTTATTAAGCATGACCTCCCTCTGATGAAGCCATGCTGACCATCCCTGATCAAGCTTTGCCTCTCCAAGTGGAAGTAGATGCTCTCCCTCAGATGTTTCTCTAATAATTTCCCTCCCACTGACATGAGACTCACTGGTCTGTAGTTCACCCATTCGTGCAGGATACTAATTCCACCCACACTCAAACATCCTGAAATCTTACACCATTCATTGACCCAGGAGTTAAACCAAAACATGAACCTTGAAACCTTAATGTGTTTAAAGACTGATCCCTTTCAGAACTCTGCTTCAACCCCTTCTACTTTCCCCACCTCACATGCTAAGGCAACCAAGAAGAGTCTCAAAGATACATGAAAATGTCCAGCCTGCTGATCTGTGCTTCCTTTTTCCAATCTGCTCCAGAGAAGATTAGTGTCTGCATCAACCCAGAGTATAAAAACAAAGGAGATTGTCATTGATTTCAGAAAGCATAGAGAAGAAGATGCCCCTGTTTACATCAATGGGGACAAAGTAGGAAGGGTCGAGAGCTTCACGTTTTTAGGTGTTAAGATCATCAACAACCTGTCCTGGTTCTCCCATGCTGACACTACAATTGAGAAAGCCCACCGACGCCTCTACTTTCTAAGAAGACTAAGGAAATTCGGCATTTCCATTATGACTTTCACCAACTTTTACAGATGCATCATAGAAAGCATTCTTTCTGGTTATATCACAGCTTGATATGGCTCCTGCTCTGCCCAAGACTGCAAGAAACTACAAAAGGTCACGAATGTACCCTTTCTATCACACAAATCAGCCTCCCATCCATTGACTCTGTCTACACTTCCCACTGCCCTGGCAAAGCAGCCAGCATAATTAAGGACTCCACGCACCCCAGACATTCTCTCCTCCATCTTCTTCCATCAGGAAAAAGATAAGAAAGTCTGAGGTCACGTACCAACCAACTCAGGAACAGCTTCTTCCCTGGTGCTGTCAGGTTTTTGAATGGACCTACCTCATACTAAGTTGGTCTTTCTCTACACTGTAACTATGACTGTAGCACTACATTTTGCACTCTCTCATCTCCTCCTCTAGGAACGGTATGCTTTGTTTGTATAGCGCACAAGAAATAATACTTTTCACTGTATGTTAATACATGTGACAATAATAAATCAAATCAAATATCAAAAGCTGAGTGTACTCAGCCCCAGGATAAACTGCGACTCATTAAGACTTTTTCTCTTCATTTATTAATGTGACAGATTTATTTTAATTCACGTGCTCTTTGTTAACCATTATATCAATCAGTCAAGGTTCTGATAGAAATGACTTAGAAATGCACTGTTTTTAAGATCAATCAAACCCAGCTGTTAGGAAATCCATTTAGAGTTTTACTTGCCTAACTGGAATGATCTACTGCTGCAGGAACCCAGACCATTTTCCTTAGGCTTAGATAACAAAGAAGCAACAGGGTAGTGCAATGGTTAGCACTGCTGCCTCACAGCTCCAGGGACCCAGGTTCAGTTCTGGCCTTGGGTAACTGTGCGGAGGTTGCACATTCTCCTCATGTCTGCGTGGGTTTCTCCTGGGTTCTCCGGTTTCTTGGTGGGATGTTCTTTTGAAGAGCCAGTGCAAATTCGACAGGCAGGATAGCCTCTTTCTGCATTGTAGGGGTTCTATGGATTCTAAGGGCAATTAGGGATGGGCAACAAATGTTGTGAGACCCACATCCATTGAATGAATAAAGCAATGAAAAGTCCCATTGTAGGAACAGAAACACACAGTTCACAAACCTGGTCTCCACATAATGCCTCTGATAACATAGGTCTCAGAGTTTCCCATGATTAATTTTGGTAGGACAAACTTGAATGTGGATTACAGGGTCAACGGTAGAGTTCTGAAGAATGTGGAGGAACAGAGATCTTGGGGTTCATATCCACAGATCTCTGAAGGTTGCCACTCAAGTGGATAGAGCTGTGAAGAAGGCTTACAGTGTGTTAGCGTTTATTAACAGGGGGTTTGAGTTTAAGAGCTGTGGGGTTATGCTGCAACTATACAGGATCTTGGTGAGACCAGATTTGGAGTATTGTGTGCAGGTCTGGTCACCTCACTATAAGAAGGATGTGGAAGCATTGGAGAGAGCGCAGAAGAGATTTACCAAGATGCCGCCTGGTTTGGAGGGTAGGTCTTATGAGGAAAGGTTGAGGGAGCTGGGGCTTTTCTCTTCAGAGCGGAGGAAGATGAGAGGTGACTTCTAGAGGTTTAGAAGATGATGAGGGAGATAGATAGAGTGGACTATTTCCTCAGATGGATGTAGATGTTACTAGGGGGCATAACTTCATGGTGGGAGATATAGGAGGGATGTCTGAGGTAGATTCTTTACTCAGAGAATGGCTGGGGTGTGGAATGCACTGCCTGCTGTGATAGTGGAGTTGAACACTTTAGGAACTCTCAAGCAGTTATTGGATAGGCACATCGAGCACACCAGAATGATAGGGAGTGGGATAGTTTGATCTTGGGTTCGGACATAGCTCGGCACAACATCGAAGGCCGAAGGGCCGGTATTGTTCTATGTTCCATGTAGGTGTATGTTAGACATCTGTGTTCAGAATGGTGGAAGTTCCCAACAGTTTAGTTTCATTTTAAAGTCACAGTCTTGTTGAGTTAGGTTAATAAAGGCCCCCGTGTGTACCACCCGATACCTGGTCAGTGTCAGCTCTCCCTCCCTGTAACCATTTCTCCATTTTATTATAAATCCACCTCACAGCCTAACTCTGGATGTCACATTGTGCATCATAGATGATATGATACAGAAGGTTATTTGGCCCATTGCTCCCCAGCTAGCCCATTGAAAGAACTATCCAATTGGTACCATACCGTTCCGCTCTTTTCCAGGAGTCCTGCACTGTTTTTCCCAATCCCCATTTGAACTCATGACCCTTTCATGCTCCTCTCCCGTCACCTGCCCTGACAGTACATTCCAGATCACAGCTCAATGTCACTGTTAATTTGACCAATTTAAGAGTGGAAACATTCAAGGACTGACCTTTTTTGTTTGGTCTCTTCGGGGATGAGAGCCTTGCCCTCCGTTTCTTTATAAATGGGGGATCGTAAGAAACGTGGGTACGAATCCTGTGCAAGAAGAACAAGAGGTGATGACCCGAGTTAGGACAAGTTTCAACCTGTTCTCCGAGAAGCTACCCAATAAAGTATTATTGTTCATCTAGCCATCATGATAAGGAGTGACGTTATTGAGGAGAAAGCAGACACTCAGCATCACAAAACAACAATGCTATGAAACAGAATGAATGGTGGACCTTTTTCATCAGCATGTAGATGTGAGTCTGTGCAGCATCCAGTACATAGCGATGTGGGTGTTTTAGGCCTTTCACAGTTATCTCCATAGTTCTCCCATCAATATTAATCCAACGTCTCGCACCCTGAGCTAGGAATGTTCTGAAATCAAAGAAAATGACTCTACTGAATTTAGCTTGTGGACCAGGAAGTGTTACAAAAGACAAAATGAAGCATTCACAGATGTTTCCTCTGCAAAATTTGATTGCTTTCCAATTGCTATTAGTGAAAGTTTAAAGTTTCCTGAATTCTTTACAGAAGTGACCAAACTGACCATTGTTTTAAGATCATAGTTCAGCAATTTGAAGGTCACTGTATCTAAATTGACCTACGCTTCCCTGCTTAATAAGGATAATTGCTACTATATGAAGAACACTCAATAAGAGTACAGCATTAGCAGATACCAGGACAATCTTTTGAAGTGTGGTTAGTATTGTAGGCATTTGTCTGTGTACATTGAGGGATGGGTGGGTGAGGAGGGGGGGTGGTGTGGTACCTGTTTTTTAAAATTGGGGCATCCTTTAAAAATGGCACCCCAATCTTAGGATTCTCGGCATTGCTGGCTGTTCCCATTCTTGTAAACCTTGTTGATGTAATGTCATGTCAGTGAGGAGGAGATCCTGACCTTTCTGGACAGGAACCTCGTTACACCACCAGTGAGGATGGCAAGATTCTTGTTTTCTGACTTTGGTGGGATTTTGCACCTGATCTTGAGTTTGCTGTCTGCGCCCAGGTTGCCATCTGCGCTCAGATTGCCATCTGTGCCTAGGTTGCCGTCCACACCCAGGTTGCCGTCTGCGCTCAGGTTGCCGCCTGCGCCCAGGTTGCCGTCTGCGCCCAGGTTGCCGCCTGGGCCCACGTTGCCGTCTGTGCTCAGGGTGCCGTCTGTGCCATGTCCATGCCCCACTGTTAGAAAAGCAGCTGCCCATTTGCAGACAGCAAATTCTCACTATTCCCCTGTCTTACAGCAGTGCTGTGGAATCATTTACATTCAACTGAGAAGGTAGATAAAGCCTTGGTTTAATTTCTCCAACAGTGCTGCGCTCCCTCAGTGTTACACAGGAGTCGCTGGAGTTGGACTTGAATCCGCAACCTTCTACCTTAGATCTGAGAGATTGGTCCCTCCACAATTATCCAATTTAGTTCTAGGTTCATTTTATTTCTGTTCTTTGTCCCTTTCCCTCTGTCACTGTATCCCTGTTCTCAGACTACATTTACAATGCAAATTTAACATTAGAGCAAAGTAATTGAGTGTAATTTGGGTGTTAAGATCCAACCTGACTTCTGAGCAAAGTGGACTGAGCCCCCCCTTTTCACACCCCATTTTACTCCAGTGTCAAAGTGGGCTGTGAGCCTGGATTTAGGGATCTCTTTCAAAGCCCAAGAGATTTTCTCCCTCTGTAACTTCCTCTTGCTCTGGAATCCTCTGAAATGTCCAATTCTGGCCTCTTGAGCTTCACTAAATTATGTTCTGCCATTGCTCCCTCAGGTGCCTAGGCCTTCAGCTCTATATTCCTTTTCATACATGTTGTTGTCCTTCTTGGTGTCACAGTGGTTAATACCACAGCTTCTCAGCGCCAGGGAGCTGGGTTCAATTCCAGCTTGGATCGCTGTCTGTGTGGAGTTTGCACATTCTCCCCATGTCTGCATGGGTTTCCTCCGGGTGCTCCGGTTCCCTCCCACAGTCCAAAGATGTGCTGGTTAGGTCAGTTGGCCAATGGGAGTCAAGGGGCAAAATACTCTTCAGAGAGCTGTGCAAAGCCAATGGGCTAAATGGCCTCTTTCTGCTCTGTACGGATTCTATACTCTCCTTTAAGATACTGCTTAAAATCTAACCCTTTGACCAAGTTTTTGGTCAGGTATCCTGATGTCTCCTTTTGTGCCGTTATGTCAGATTTTGTCTGACAATGTTCCTGTGAAGCACTGTGGAATATTTTAAGACATCAAAGGCACTATGTAAATTGTGTTTGTTTTGAGGAAGCTTCACTCCAACTCACTTGTAAATCTCCTCAGCCTTTTCCTTAACCTTTGATTGTTCGCCATACTTCAAGTCTTCACACGCTTCCCAGAATGCCAAGTTCTCTCCTAAAAAGTAAAACCTCATCATTGAACATTCATCCAGCTGTCGCATCATAACACGGGATAACAAAAGGTATGGCTCAGAAGGAACTAAATAAGTAAAAGTACGACAAACATATAGCAAAGAAACAGGGCATTTAGCCCACCTAATCCATTCATGCACTTTTCGCTCCTAACAAGCTGAAGCCCATTATTCCTTAGTTAACTCTACCATATCTTTATTCCCTTCTCCTTCACACCTTACACCCTTTTAATACATCAACACTATTCACCTCAGCTATTCCCTGCTATAGCATGTTCCACATTCTCCACAGCCTCTAAACTGGACAGGCAGAATTTCCATTTTCCATAAATTTAAACTCATCCAAAACGTTACCGTCCACGTGCCAAATCACACCAGGTTTCCATCACCCTTATGAATAGTGATCTACCTTGGTTCCCGAGGACACCTTGATTTTAAAATTATTTTCCTTGTTTTCAAATCCTTCCATCCCCTCATTCCTCCCTGTCTCTGTGACCTTCTCCAGCCCTACGTCCCTTCCAGGATCTCCGTGATCCTCCAGTCCTGGTCTCTTTAGGTATCCCTATTTTCATCTCTCTACCATCTGCGGCCCAACTGGTCTACGCTAGTGTTCATCCATGTGTGATCCTCATCTTTGCTCCCTGTTGCGCTTATCTGCTTTCAGTGTCAACACTATTGACTTCAACTATTCCATGTGGTAGACAGCTCCACACTCTAAACCTCCTAAGGGCAAAGGGGTTTCTCCTGAATCCCTTATTGGATTATTTGTGACTATCTTATCTCCACAGTCATTTGGTTTTTTCAGCGCTCTGCATACGTTTGAAATGTTGACTGGGATTCCAGTCCAGGGCTCTCCTTTAACAACATCAGAAAGCACAGAACTAAAAATGGCCATTCAGCTGACTCTGACTGCATGACCTGATCCACCATAGTTTCCAACCCACCTCTCCCCATTTAACACCCCAGTGGAAAAAGTCCTTTAAGTAAACTAATCACAATATCTGTCACGCAGCATCCATCCCTCGTCCCCCCAGAGTCCCAGAGAGCATCACAATAGCTTATCTCCATCACAACCAGTCCTTCCAACCTCCACCCTCACCTACCACTGAATTCCTTCCTGAGGAAAAGCTCGAAGCTCTGCCGGCCTTTGGGATCCCGCATCAGCTCAGTGAAGCTGAAGGTCCATCGCTCAACTCGCAGCTTTGTTGGGTTGTCCACCCTGTCAAAAATGGGTCAGTCATTAGTCAGCTGGTAGCAAAACCCTTTTAAAAGGAAATGATGTTAGATTGCTCCGCTTCAATGGGAAAGAAAACTCATTGTCATTTTCCAAAGGGGCAGATTCGGAGCCAGAGTACTTACATTGGAGTGTTGAGTTCCCAGAACATTGTATCGTCAGTCAGCCAAGGGTTACTAGGAAGGCAGCCTGACATTATAGGATCGTGGGTAAAATACTGCTCACAGTACTTTACAAGTCTGTAGGAGGGGATAAGAAACAAAGGGTTAATGTGCAGTGCAGCATAATAAACACTGCGTGGAGTCCGAAGATGTGTAGAAATTTTGGGAAAGTTGGGGGGGTGGGGTGGTGAGCGGGCCTGGATGGAATGCTCTTTCAAAGAGTTGGTGCAGTCTGGATAGCCTCTTTCTGCATTGTAGGGATGACGCTATTCCATTTATTCCAACATTATCCTTCTTGCAGGGTTAATGTTATGAAATATCACCTGTATTATGTATCGTACACATGTACACTTCTTATTGCCCTCCCGCTGTGGCATACTTTGCACCAATGGAGGCGACCCACCATTGGCTGGCGCTGGGATTTTCCAGTCCCACTGCTGTCAATGGGTTTCTCTGTTGTTCTCACCACCCAATGCCAAGGAACTCACAATGGGGGGGGGGTTGCCGTCAGCAGGAGCGTAAGATCCGCCAGTGGGAATGAACGGAAAATTTCAGGCCATGTTTTCTGTGTCAATTTTGCACACTAGAGATTTCTACATCCACAGTTATAAAGAGAATTGCCCATGTAAACTGTCACACTGTAAGCACACGGTTCCTCCAGTGGTAACGCCATCGTTCCTCAGTCTGCCATCTTGCTGCTCTTCAGTCACAACTGCAGACAAACTCATTTACTAACCAACTCTAATTCTCTCTTCCCCAAATGACAGTTATTTCTGTCATTTAGCTATAAAGAGAATGGAAAGTATGTAATGTAAAAATAAAGAATGTTGAAATTACAATGAGGATTGATTACATTTATGCAGATTGGTCCAATTATCTCCTCCTCGCTAATACCCCATTTCACTTAAAAGTCCACACTTGTTCTTGTGTGTAACATCAGGAGAGGTATGACTAATATATCATTAAATGTTTGCATTCAGTACGCATAGCCTGTCCACAAACCTTGCCTTTGCTGCCACACTCTTTATTACACCATCAACCTTTACCACTATAAACAATATACATTTAATTTTGCTGTCACACTCCACTGTCATGACCTGGCAACTAGTTGGCTCAAAGGGGCATGTTTATATATATATATATATAAATATTGTATACAAAAATGCTTACATTCAGCAACTGGCCAAGGGCAACAACATTAGAAATTTGAACATATAAAAGCCATGCAAAAAGTGATGGTTAATACATACGAACCATTTTAGCAACTGTGTAAAATGCAATACGGGGACATTTGACCCCATGTAGGTGCAATATTCATATATGTAATATAAACTGTCCTTGTCTTCACTACCATAATAATACTCAAATAGAATATGGAACAGTTTGGATATATGTAGTTAGAAGTATTTGCTGACATGGAGAGTTGAGGCTCTCATGGGCTAAATGTCCTGTTTCCATGTTCCATGTATATCGATGTTCACAGTGTGAAGGAGCTGAACAGGATTGTGGGCAGGTTCAGTAATTGGAAACTGTCCCTGCAAAACACCTTCACTCCACCATCTCCTGGCTCATTTTCACATGTATAATTCAGTGTGCAGACATGAATCAGGTCCTAACCTGCACTGGCATTCTGAAATTGAAACAATCTTAACTTCTGAGTGAGAACTGGCAGAACATTCTGCATAACCTACCCTCCCAGTGAGACTGAAGACTTCACTCTGGATCTCACGAGGAGCTGTTGATAGTACAGAATCTAACACAAACAGAGAAAAACAGTCAAAAACAGATTGTGTACAGTCCATGAGTACCTCAAGGTAAATGTTTGATTTTTTCTTTCATAAACCAATAAATATTGGAAATTAATCAGTCCAACAACAGAAATGGGTATTTCAAAACCTGTGATACTGAAATACTTTTTCCAGCACTTAAAAGAAGTACCAACCAGAAAAATTCTGAAGTTGTCCAATTAAAGTAATCGAAGGTGGAATGTTAATCAAAGTTTCCTTTTTGGAATCAGAGGTGATCCATCTCACGTAAAATTTAAACAAAGTGAATCAGCAAAATACAACCGCAATATTTACCTCTCTTCTGTAATAATCATATGTCTTTTTCTGTTGGGAGAAAGAAAGTAATTGTCAATTATTTTAAAAATGAAAATATCTTGACTTCGCTATGTAGCAGGTACAAAAGAGTTCAGATTTAAGCTGCATCCACTCCAGCTTGCTCGTGTGATAATATTTGTAAATGTTTCGTAAAACAGATCTGTCTGTAATAAGCATTAGCAAATGAATGAATATTTGTAATGCTGATTGTTTGGTTTGGTGGAAGGAGAGTTTTTATATAAAGGAAAGTTGAATATGTGTGGGCTTAAGAGAACGCTCCCCATTCAGTGATGTGTAGCCAAGACTAACAAACAGGAAAGCAACTAGCATTAACAACAGCTGTGCCACATTTCGAGGCATCTTCACAATCACAGGAAACAACATTTTTAAGAAGTGAAAAATTGCAGTGGTGCAGAGTTTGGTAGAAAAATAATGCTGTATGCCCTATGTTCAGTATTGATGTAGGGAAGAGACATCCTGCAAATTGTAAATCGTCATAAGTTGCTGGACAAATCAATCCTACCTTCACAAAAATGATATCCTACCCACATATTTGATGCATTTTTCATTAAACACAGCATAGAAAGCTAAGCCTACTAAATAACAGCGCAAACATTCTTTTATCACTATGAACACAACAGCCAATCAACCTCTCTGGTCTAGAAAATTAATAATCAAAAGTGTTGAATCTCATTTCTTCCACTAGTTGTTGGAGATTTTTTGAAATGTTTTCCTTTCTTTTCCTCTCGCTCCATCTATTTTTTCTTTCCCTCTTTTTATTTGTTTCTGATTCAACACTGAATTCACCCATCCTCCTACTCCATCCTTTCTCAGTTTATTTCTCAATCCTTTCATCTTATTGATTAGGGAGATGCACAATTTGGTCTCTTCATCCACCAAGCTCCCAGATACCTTGTAGCCATTATCAGCTCACACTTCCATTTATTTGTGGGCAAAAAATGTTTTAACCTAAGCATGAGGAAATAGTCAACCTGACAGGGAAGGCTGTAAAATGCCTCACTCCATTAAATCTGGGCCAATTTTCATCTCAGAAAGTAAATTCATCTGCACTTCACATGCATAAGTATTTGAACAGAAATGGTGGCACAGTGGCACAGTGGTTAGCACTGCTGCCTCACAGCACCAGGGACCTGCGCTCGATTCCTGGCTCGGGTCACTGTCTGTGCGGAGTCAGCAGGTTCTCCCCGTGTCTGCGTGGGTTTCCTCCGGGCGCTCCAATTTCCTCCCACAGTCTGAAAGACTGGCTGGTTTGGTGGATTGACTCAAACAGACCCTGGAGTGTGGCGAATTTCACAGTAACCTCATTGCAGTGTCAGTGTAAGCCCACTTGTGTCACTAATAAATAAACTTTACTTGAACAAACTTTGAATCAAGATTCTCACATCTATGGAGAGCGTAGGGGCCAATTTCCTTGAGGCTCAAGTTTGAAACCATTCTGCTGTTTCTGTTTAAGTTACAGTGTGGAGTGGAGGAAAAAAACTCCAGGGAACTTTCCCCCAGAATGTTTCGGCTGTCTGCTGCACCACCTGGTGGTGGGATTGAGGGCCCTTGGAACAAACAACATTTACCACAGGAGGGCACTACTGGAGCACACACTGCACATTCCATTACATTGGATGGGTTACAACAGGTTTTAACTGAGATGTGGCTTTGATTTACAAAGAAAACCTTGCTAAGCCTAGTACACAGCGTCTTGTAAAGCTGCAGCAGATTTCTGGAGGGCACCCTCCTTGCTAAAAAATGTATTAAGTTAAGTTTCTTTTTTAAGAAAGCAATTTTTAAAATCCAATTCAGTCCAATCAAGTCCAACTCAGAATCTCAACAAGTTGGGACATTCCCAACCCAAGCTGACAAAACAGGGCTCTCACCTCCCGTCTCGGGCTTGATCTACATGATCCAAGCTGGTTGGAGTAGACATAGCTCCTCCTCCAAGGCTTGATCTCATTTGCATCTTAGCCAAAAGGCCGAGAAGCATATTTAATCTTGACGCAGAATGATTTGAAAAGCCTTTGCCAAAAGAAAATGGCCAAGCCTTCTGCCTTATCGATTCGATTCTAGATGTTAAGCTGCGTCATTTTGGAGCATCTGACAATTATTATAAAAACTGGATGTGTTTCCTAATTAAAAAGGGGCGACAGAAAGGACTGGGAACAGGCTGACTGGGGGGGGGTAGAGGAAACTTGTAGAGCTGTAAGCTGTGGTGGAGCCTGTCACAACCCATGACCATGCAGAATCACTGAGCAGAGACTGACAGCCAAGTTCTGCACACATGAGGATGGCCTCAACCAGGATCTTGGGTTCATGTCTTGCCTGGACCTGCAAAATCTCACCTACTGTCCTGTCTGGAGACAATACATATCTCTTTAACCTGTGTTTAATGCCCTCTCCACTCACATTGTCTGTACCTTTAAGACTTGATTACTTCTAAAGAAGCGCATGCCAATCATTATTTTGTAAACTGAGTTTATGTCTTTATATGCCCTGTTTGTGAATAGAACTCCCACTCACCTGACGAAGGAGCAGCGCTCTGAAAGCTACTGGCTTTTGCTACCAAATAAACCTGTTGGACTTTAACCTGGTGTTGTGAGATTTCTTACTGTGTTTACCCCAGTCCAGCGCCGGCATCTCCACATCATGGAGCGTGTCAGACAGAGGTGAATAACCATTAATCATTCTAAATAATCCAGCTGCCTTCAGTCTGTTGGCATACTCCCAAATTGCATGCTCATGCATATGCATGAACTAATTATACCGCAGAGAGAAACCATGGCAACATTTTCAAAGATTTTTCAGAATAAAAGGCATGGAAATGTGGAAATGTTTGAGCAAAGCTGGGAGGAGAGGATTCAGATGGGAGAAATCAGAAATGTTGTTATCGCTTAGAGATTCCGAGGTTCTATATATTTGTACTGAGTGCCCCAGCCTTGATTTGAAATGTTGGTCAAGAACCCTCTGGTACCAAGCCAGGCAATTCAGCCACGTGGGGCTTCACTTTGGGAGCTCCACTGGGGTGGAGGCAATAGTGAAAGGCAGAGGGATGGAGAAGAGGGGGAGGTGGAGGAGGAGTGGGGTGTTCGGTGCAGACATTGGGTGATGGGGGAGGTTATTGGGAAGGAGGCTGCGATCAGGTTGGAGCAGTAATTGGGAGGGGAGGGGGAGTGGGGAGAGGGGTGTGGGAAGAAATTAGTGGTTGACTTTGTCCCTGGAGTCAGGATTAGATGAAATGATCGCCCAGATTCACAGTGAGATAATTATATTTTATACGTCCTGATTGGTTGCTGCCTATGTGTTGAGTAGGACACACAGGCCTGGATTTCCCAAAGGCCGGATACTGGCTACACTCAGGGCAGCATAGTTTAACACGATGGGATCTCAGGAAGGAAAGAGCTTTGATGGGCTGAATGACCTTTTCTCAATAAGGACCTTATTATCATGGCTAGAATTTTGGATTTGATTCTGAGCAAGAGCTGATGGAATGAATCTCTTCTCTCTCTATTCACTCTAAACGTTGTCAATCTTGTCACAGAATCATAGAATCCTGACAGTGCAGAAGAGGCAATTCGACCCATCAAGTCTGCAGCGATAGACTATCTTATGGAGGCCCTTTTCCCCACCATATCCCTGAAACACTACAGATTTCCCGTGGCTAATCCACCTAACATGCACATCTTTGGACCATGGCAGGAAACCCACGCAGAGACAGGGAGAATGTCTGTGCAGAATCTGCACAGTCACCCGAGGCCAGAATTGAACCCGGGTCCCTGGCGCTGTGAGGCAGCAGTGTTAACCACTGTGCCACCATGCGGCATGCTTTAAATATGGAAGCAGAATTCCACTGTAATAATGAGGCAATTTCATCTCGCTCCAGAAAGCCAGGAAGCACATTTATTGGCACCTATCATTTGACCTGTATTTGACTTGTACGAAACATTGACAAATTGGGTGTATCTGCTGACTCATCCATGGGTGTCTTTACAAACCCCACTGAAATGAACCCTAAGCTGCTCAAACAACACATCAGCTCCTTGTGATTAGAATGTGGAACCTGTGACCACAGGGATGACTAACATTCGATACATTTCATTAGAAATGAGACAAATTGACAGAGAGGATTAGATAACCAAAGGTCAGGGGATAATCACTTGGAATATAAATACCCAGCAGAGACCAGTTAGACTTCGACCTGTTGCTGCATTGTAGACTCAATGACCCAAAGGGGCCATTCCCTTCACGATATCAAGTCAGCTAAGTGCGGATGCACAAGAATGGGTGAGATCCTAAATGACTATTTCTCATCAGTGTTTACTGTTGAGAAAAGCATGGATGTTGAGGAACTTGGAGAAATAAATAGTGATGTCTTGAGGAGTGTACATATTACAGAGAAGGAAGTGCTGGAAATCTTAAAGCGCATCAGGGTAGATAAATCCCCAGGACCTGATGAAGTGTATCCCAGGACATTGTGGGAGGCTAGGGAGGAAATTGCTGATTCCCTAGCTGAAATATTTGAATCATCAATAATCATGGGGGAGGGGGCTGAAGATTGGAGAGTGGCAAATGTTGTGTCTTTGTTTAAAAAGGGCTGCAGGGAAAAGCCTTGGAACTACAGGCCAGTGAGCCTTACATTTGTAATGGGTAAATTGTTGGAAGGTATTTTGAGACACAGGAACTACAGGCACTTAGAGACGCAAGTACCGATTAGGGACAGTCAGCATGGTTTTATGAATGGAAAATCATGTCTCACAAATTTGATGAAGTTTTTTGAAGGGGTAACCAAGAAGGTAGATGAGGGCAGTGCAGTTGATGTTGTCTACATGGACTTTAGCAAGGCCTTTGACAAGGTACCGCATGGTAGGTTGTTGCATAAGGTTAAATCTCACAGGATCCAGGGTGAGGTATCTAAATGTATACAAAATTGGCTTCTCAACAGAATGAGAAGTCTCACAACACCAGGTTAAAGTCCAACAAGTTTTTTGGTAGCAAAAGAACATAATAAGAACATAAGAAATAGGAGCAGGAGTAGGCCATCTAGCCCTTCGAGCCTGCCCCGCCATTCAATAAGATCATGGCTGATCTGTCGCTGCTCAGTTCCACTTTCCCGCCCTCTCCCCATAACCCTTAATCCCCTCTCTTATCAAAAACCCATCAACCCGCGTCTTAAAAATATCTAGCAAGGTAGCCTCCACCACTTCAACGGGCAGAGAATTCCAGAGATTCACCACCCTTTGAGTGAAGAAGTTCCTCCTCAACTCCGTTCGGAGCGCTGCTCCTTCGTCACGTAAGTGGGAGTTCTGTTCACAAACAGGGCATATAAAGAACATTTGTGTTCTTTTAGCTTCCCCCCTTCTCAGTGTCCAATGCCCCAAACACTCCTGACAAATGACACGCAGATTTACTTGTGTTTTTTTCAATTTAGTAAGTTGTATTTGCCGCTCCTGATAATACCTTCCCGACACTGGGAGGGGATCGGGCGTTAGATAAACACAGACAGGGCGAATGCTTTGCAGGAAACCTCCGTCAGTTTCACGATGCTAAGCTTCCTGCTGCCTGTCAGTTTAATTCTCCACTAATCTCTCTATCCTCGGCCTCCTGCACTTTTCCAATGAAACTTGAGGTAACCTCCAGGAGCAGCGTCTTTCTGTGAGGTGCTTTACAGCAATCCTGACCTGACCCCATTATTTTTGTACAGCAGCATAAAGTCATAAAGATTTATAGCATGGAAACAGGCCCTTTGGCCCAACTTGTCCATGTCGCCCCTTTTTCTTTCAACCCCTAAGCTAGTCCCAATTGTCCGCATCCGGCCCATATCCCTCTATACCCATCTTACCCAGGTACCTGTCTAAATGCTTTTTAGAAGACAAAATTGTACCCACTTTTACTACGATCTCTGGCAGATTGTTCCAGACACTCACTGCCCTCTGTGTGAAAAAATTGCCCCTCTGGATCCTTATGTATCTCTCCCCTCTCACCTTAAACCTATGCCCTCTAGTTTTAGACTCCCCTACCTTTGGGAAAAGATATTAACTGTCTAGCTGATCTATGCGTCTCATTATTTTATAGTACTCTAAATGATCACCCCTCAGCCTTCTACGCTCCAGAGAAAAAAGTCCCAGTCTATCCAACCTCTCCTTATAACTCAGACTAGTCCCAGTAGCATCCTAGTTCCATTTTCTGCACTCTTTATAGCTTAATAATATTCTTTCTATAATAGGGTGACCAGAACTGTACACAATATTCCAAATGTGGCCTTACCAATGTCTTGTACAACTTCAACAAGACATCCCAATTCCTGTATTCAAGTTGGGAATGATTCCGCTTTTCCCCATTTACACCGACCCCAGACCAGCTCTTGTTTCTTGATTTATCCCATGACCATCACCTTCCACTTTGCTCCATCACCCCATTGGGCAATTATCTTTCCATGCCCTCCACCCTAACAGACTTCCCCTTTTGTTAGTTAGTTATTAGTGTCACAAGTAGGCTTACATTAACACCGCAGTGAAATTACTGCGAAAATCCCCTTTTGTTCTCCCCCTGCCCCCTCCAGCTCCTTAAAATCTGTGACATTTCCCAGATCTGCTAAAAGGTCCCTGACCTGAAATTTTAACTCCATTTCTCTCTCCACAGATGCTGCCAGACCTGTTGAGTATTTCCAGCATTTCCTACAGTCTGCTGGAAGCACCATCACTACAGGGACTGACACAATTCGAGGATGGCTCACTAATCTCTATCCAGAATAGCTGGGAGTTGGTGATAGGCAATAAGCACCAGTTTTGCCTGCCCACATCGCTAGGACAAAGACATACAGCTTCCTATCCTATTATTCACACAGCTTTCATGATAACTGATGACCATTAGAATCCCTAAAGTGCAGAAAGAGCCCATTCGGCCCATCAAGTCTGCACTGAAAGAGCATCCCACCCAAACCCTCCCCCAACTCCATCCCCATAACCAAGTTTCTCATGGCTAATCCATCTAACTCGCACATCTTTGCACACTAAGCACAATTTAACATGGCCAATCCACCTAATCTGCACATCTTCAGACTGTGGCAGGAAACCAGAGCTCCCGGAGGGGACCCACGCAGACACAAGGATCTCCACACAGACAGTCACTTAAGGCTGGCATTGAACCCAGATCCCTGGCATTTTTAATCTTTAATATTACTGAGTGAGGCAGACAGAAAGGTCACATTCTCTTGCTGTGTAGAACTACTCACTTTTCTACCTGATGAGGTGATTGGGGTGATTGCTGGGAAACTAGAAAACATCACACCAGGATTATAGTTAAATAAGAACTAAAATCTACAGGAAGAACCTGGATAGAGAGGAAGAGTGACAGAAACAAGGAGATAGAGACAGGGAGAGAGACAGGGACAGTGAGAGAGAGCTCACGATCCAACCCTCATTGCCCTTGTATTGTGGTTTGTTGTCTTCTTGCCTTCTGGGCCTTTTCCTTTTTTATTATTACTCAGGTTAGTTTCATAAGAAATAGTCTCATAAGAATTTCTTTCTTGTGTGAGGTGGTGTATGGTATATTTGTGTGGGGGTGAAGATAAGGTGTTGGTTGGGAGCCCTGGAGGAAGAATGTGTTTGGGTTCTGTTGTATTTTAGGTGGTTGGATGTGGGGGGACAGGGGGTGGGTGTTGAGGTGGTGTGTGTTAAGGGGAAGGGGCTGATAGGTTGGGGGGCTGTTGTTGTGTTTCCAAGGGTTGGGGTGGATGTCAAGGTGATGTATGTGTTGGAGAGGCTTTTTTCGGGTTTCCTGGCTGGGAAGGTTTTGTGTGCCTTTTGCTGAGTAAGTTTCCGGGTTGGGGGGGCTTTTTCTGGGGGTAGTGGGTGGGCTACTGGGGAGGGGTCAGGCAGTGGGGGGAGGTCAGGCAGTGGGGGGAAGATTCCTGAAGTTTCCTGAAAAGGATGTTGATGGGTGGGTAGTGGATTGAAGGCAGGTTTGTTGTCTTCCTCTGTCTTGGTTCTTTTGCCTCCTGTGTGTGTGTCTGTGGGATGGGTGGGGGGTGGGGGGGGAAAGGCCACTGGAGTTGGTGGGATGGAGTGACTTTTGTTTGTGGATGTTTTATGTTGTGTTGGGCAGGATGGCATGATGTGGATCGGGGTAGTGTGTATCGGGCCAGTGAGGGGGGCATTAGTTGGCGGAGCAAGAGTGTGTAGGAACATCCTTGTATTTCAGAAAGGTTTCTAGGTTTGGTATGAGGCAAGAACCTTTGTTGGCAGTACAAAATTAGTTCTGAGAACTTATTTATTAGTATCTGAAGTAGGCTTACATTAACACTGAAATGAAGTTACTGTGGAAGGGTACACCAAGGGAGAGTTTAGTATGGTCAATTCACCTAACCAGTGTGGGAGTGTGGGAGACAGGGATAGGGACAGAGACAGGAATAGGGACAGGGAGAGAGACAGGGTGAGAGAAAGAGAGACAAGGACAGGGATAGCAACAAAGACAGAGACAAGGGCAGAAATAGAGATCGAGGAGATTGAGAGGGAAAAGGGGCAGACAGACATAAGGACAGGGGCAGAGACAGAGATTCGAAGTGAAGTATGTCACAGTCTTACGACAGATCCAGCAGACAGTCACAAAACACTAATGAACAGGAAGAATCTGAATGGAAACAAAAAGAGAAAAATGGACAGATTTAATGAGTAAACTATACCAGGTTCATATCATTACACAGGACTAACAATGGGATGTGGGTGTCACTGGCAAGTGCAACAGTTGTTAACCATCCCTAACTGCCCTAGAACGGAGAGGTTATTGCAGAGGGCAGTTAAGAGTCAACCACATTATTGCAGGGCAGGACAGGGGGTGGGGGGTGGGGGCAGATTTCCTTCTCTAAAGGACATTAATAAATCAGGTGCGTTTGTACAATTGACGAATGCTTCATGATCACCATTCCTGAACTAGTTTTGCAGTTCCAGATTTATTTATTGAGATTTGAACCAGACTATGGACTTGGACCTCTGGATAACTGGTGCAGATGTTACCCTCTCCCCTTCATACATCCACGCATCATAAACAGGCAGAGCTCCTGAATATTGAAGCATTGGCAGAAATGAGAGAGTATAATAAAGAAAGGGTGATCCCGTACGAGCCAAAAGATTCACGTACAGGGAGCGCTGGTTAGAATATCACTAGAAACACACTGTTCAATTTCTCATTCCTTTAATCCAGGTCAGGAAGTCCGACCAGTGACCCCAGCAGGGTCATTCTTCACTGATTGGAAAATTAACAATGGTCTGTCTTTTTAAGAACATAAGAACATAAGAAATAGGAGCAGGAGTAGGCCATCTAGCCCTTCGAGCCTGCCCCGCCATTCAATAAGATCATGGCTGATCTGAAGTGGATCAGTTCCATTTTCCCGCTTTCTCCCTATAACCCTTAATCCCCTTGCCTATCAGAAACCTATTTACCCGTGACTTAAATATATTTAGCGAGGTAGCCTCCACCACTTCAACGGGCAGAGAATTCCAGAGATTCACCACCCTTTGAGTGAAGAAGTTCCTCCTCAACTCTGATCTAAACTGCCCCCCCTCCCCTTATCTTGAGGCTGTGCCCCCTAGTCCTGCTGTCCTTTCTAAGTGGGAAGAATCTCTCCACCTCTACCCGATCCATCCCTTTCATTATCTTTTTGTTTCCAAGGTATCAGCTTTACCTTTTAATAAAACAGTCACAGAGCAGAGCTTAGCGCCAAATTTCTGCTTTCTAGAATTGTAAGCAGCCCGATCGCAACTGAGCTTGAGACAGTAAAGTGTGGCTCGGATTTGGATGTGAACAGGTGAGTGACACAGATCACCAATGATGCCATAATCTAAACACAACACTTTGGGAGAACCAATATTCACATTGTGCTAAAAGCTCTTTTTAAATCCTACAATAGCTGGCGGGGGTGGGGGGGGGAGTGGGGATGGGGGATGGGGGACGGGGGATGGGGGACGGGGGGACGGGGTTACAACAACAACTTGCATTTGTGTGTAGCACCTTTAACATAGGACCATATCGCAAAACACTTCGCAGGAACTCTATCAGATTCAGGGTAGACGCTAAACCAAAGGAGGAGATATTCTTGCAGGTCTCCAGGAGGGGTTTAGGGAAGGAGTTCCAGACCTAATAAGGCACAGACTGTTGAAGGGACGCAGATATTTCGGAAGGTTGTTGGGCTGCTGGAGATTACAGAGTTAGGGTGTGAAATGAAAATGTCCCTTCACCAAATTTCGATTTATTTACACAGAGCACAACACTCCGATAGGTACTTCCTCATTCCGAGTACAAACTCGGAGTGCCAGTAACCCTGACACTCCATAGTATGTACGCAGCATGGGTGCTGTGGTTGGACAAGCCATTACTGCCTCAATCTGGGAGCTTGTATTCTAAGAGGTCCCCATCACGGGGCCTCGTTCAAGTTATTGCAGGGCGGGGGGAGGCCACTGGGGAGCGCATTCTCAGGAATGCTGGACCAGGAATCAATGAAGGCCAACCAGCACAGGGATGTCCACTCTCAACCCCTGTCCTAACCCTCCAAGGCAGCTGCTGGTTTGACAGGCACAGTGATGGGGAGAGTGAACATCAGTCACATTGCCACGTCTGACTGTTATTCAGGGACCAATGACGGAAAGTACTTGTCAGGTGACTGACCGCAGCTACAGGAGTGTAATAAAACAAAGTATGAGACTGACCCAAGGAGATATTGGCCTGGATTTGACACACTGCCTGCCTGGCGTGTTTCCAGCAGGAGGGGACAGGAAAATTACACTGGGGAGGTGGTCCACACAGCCCCAACTAATTCTCCATAATACAGTGGCGGGGAAGGTGCCCACTAATCTGCCCATTCTAAAACCTACTGAGGCCCTTAGCTACCCACTGAAGTGGCAATCAAACTGCTTACTGACTGTCAAGAGAGGTCCCGTGGGTGAGGTGTGGCTGGGCTCCAGAAACCATAGGGCCCTGTATTCCAGCAAGGAATCGACACCACAGGGCAAGAGGGAAAAATAAAAATCAAACAATGAGCAAAACCACTTTTTTAAAAAAATCATTCGTTCAGTTAATTCACAAGATAGAGGCATCGCTGACTGGGTCAGCCTTTATTGCCCATCTCTAATTGCCCTTGAGGAGATGGTGGTGAGCTGTTGAACCGCTGCAGTCCATGAGGTGTAGGTACACCCACAGTGCTGTTAGGAAAGGAGTTCCAGGATTTTGACCCAGTGACGGTGAAGGAACGATTGACACAGCTTCAAAGATGGGCTGTGGCAGAGACAGGGAGGGGTGAGGTTGGAGTGGGAATTATAGCAAAGCAGCAGACCACCTGGTGGGTTCGAGGTGAAGACGTCCCAGAAGAGGATAGAGGCCCAAAAGTACCCACACCAAATGGATAAAGCCTCGAAAGTCTGGCCAATATAGCTACTCAACTCTGACCAGTCAGGGGGTCACGGAGGGGTCAGGAAGTAGTGACACGGGAAACCCCGACTGGGCAAAATTATAATCCAAAAAGAAACAATTTTTGTTTTAATTAAACAATGATTTAGAGGAGAGGCGGTGATTCTCACACCGATTAAACTCAAAGCTGGAAGCGCCAGCAAAATCCAATTAGAATTCTAATTAATGTTGGGCCTCCGTCAACGTAGTGGGATAACTCAGCAGCTAGAACGTGAATCGTCTCAGAGATGGAGCAAATCATCAGAGGTACCTGAGACAGAAGCTAAACCCTGGAGCCTCCGGCTCCCTGCATTTTGTCTTTAAACTTTGTTTTCACAGAGAGGGTGAAGGGGGAATTTATTTCAGTCGGACTCACACTCGCTGCCTCCTGTTTTAGTCACAGTCAGTTGTCTGGCCAACTCTCTGAATGTTCAGATACTGCTACTTGAGGCAGTACGCGTCGCCGGGCCCTGGCAGCCTCTTCTGTTCTCGTTGCCCGTGGCAACCTTCGCCCCCGCTGAACCTTGGCAGATTATCCGTTGCTAAGAGTCCAAAGATCTGAGAAACTCCCTTGTGAAATGGAGATTCCGATGTTCAGCGCTGGAGGGGGAGGTCTGAAGAACTCTGATTAAAGGGTTCCTGCTCCTGACTGAGAACGCAGCAGCTGGGCCATCCAGATACAACAACAACTTGGCTTGCTCTAGCACCTTTAATGCAATGGAACATTCCCAGGCCTCTCACAGGACTGTAGTAACACAAAGCGTGACACTGACACCAGGAGATAGCGGGCTGGATTTGACACATTACCCGTCAGGTGTGTTTCTGGCAGGAGGGGTCAGGATGACCGTGCTGGAGGAGTGGGCCACCCACCAACGTTTGTTGCCCATCCCTAACTGTCTTTGGGAAGATGGTGGAGATCGTGACTGATTTTCCACCTCAACTCCTTCCAGCACCATTCTCTTACAATAAAATCTCCTCAGCTTGGTTTGGACAATTCCACACACGGAAATCCAATCCAGCGTTTTCCTGCTGCCCTCCCTGTGAGTAAACAGCCTTTACGACGCGAGCGATGATGACCCGTCTCTCCCATTCCGCCCACAGATTGAGCTCACCGTGTGCACAGGAAGATCCCAGCTTTCCTATTGGCGCACCATCCACGGCGATAGTAGGGCCGCTACGATCAGCCCGGACTACCCATTGGAACAGGAGCTGGAAAGAAAATTCAGGGGCCCAGTCTCTGCTTATTGCACCAGCAACCCCCTCCTGGTTGAGTGGAACCTTCTGTCTGAATGAACGGGGAGCCACTTGGCAGAGATGATCCAAGGCAGGTTCTACAGCTGAACAACATGCCAAGCAGCTCCTGAGGTGGCTGTGCACCTGGGCGTGGGATGGCATTGCCACGTGTTGGCAATGACCACAGGGCCCACAGGCACAGATGTTTTCCCTGGGGAAGAACCCAACCAGACAGCTCCCTGTAAGCCCAGGCACCGACCAGACCCAGAAGCTGCTCTCACCTGCTCTACCTTGTCTGCATTCGGATCTGTTGCCCGGTTAATCCCATAATCCAGTACGTCCAGACTCCCAGGCTGTTGGGGAAGTTCCAGAGAAGACACAATATTAGTCAACAACATAAACCGTCAAACAACAACTTCTTGGTGTTCTACACAATTCTGAGTGTGACCAGGACATTTCAGATCTTTCTTCTTTATCTTTATTTAGAAGGAATTGAATCTGAGATATTCGAAGATTATAGTGCATGAGGAAGCCATTCAGCCCATTGTGGGGATAGTAGCTCAGGCAGACCTACTATGGCCCAGTGAGTAGCTTCTTGCTTCTGAGTCAAGTCCCATTCCAGAGACCTAGGCACATAATCTGGGCTGACACTCCTAATGTGGTACTGAAGGAGTGCAGAATCAATTACCAGGGGGCAGAGGTTTAAGGTGCGAGGGGCAAGGTTTAAAGGAGATGTACGAGGCAGGGGTTTTTTTTACACAGATGGTGGTGGGTGCCTGGAACTCACTGCGGGGGGAGGTAGTGGAAGCGTACACAACAGTGACTTTTAAAGGGCGTCTTTACAAATACATGAATAGGATGGGAATAGGGGGATATGGTCCCCGGAAGGGTTTTAGTTCAATGGGGCAGCATGGTCGGTGCAGGCTTGGAGGGCTGAAGGGCCTGTTCCCGTGCTGTGATTTTCTCTGTTCTTTGACGGTGGGGCTGTTATTTGGATGAGATGTGTTATTGAATTGAATTGTTATTGTGCTGCCTGGGGGTGTGGTAGGAGGATCATTATCTGAAAAGGAAAGATTTGCAGGGCTGGGGGCCTTGGTGAATTGCTCCTTCAGAGGGCCAGTACAGGCACAACGAGCCTTTTACCATTTTCATTCTAAATGCTGGGTAGACTTGAAACTGGGAGTGTTTCAGGTCCGACTCTTAGACCCGTTCTCAGGCGCCAAGATACGCACTCTGCCTGAAAAGATATCAGCGAATCCGAATCACACGGCAGGAGTCTGTGGGCGGGGCTTAACGCATCCGAAATCCTGCAGCTCCAATCGGTGCCTCCAACTGCGCACGCGCAGATAAAACTGCTAGAATGTGGCTCCCCTGACGTATCGCTCCTGGGCCTGATAATGCCTCCCACAACATTACTGACGCCCTAATCCCCCACACCACCCAGACCAATCACGGGCCCCTCGCCCCTTTCCCCTCACTGATCTCAGGCAGAGTGGCAGTGGATTCCCCACCACACCCCCCCCACCATCCCCCCAAACCCCACCATCCCCCCACCATCCCCCCAAACCCCACCATCCCCCCAAACCCCACCCATCTCAAGCAGATGCTCGACATTTACCTCCTGGAGGTAACTAACTGGAGCACCCAAATCAGACTTACAGAGCATGTCTGTTTCACGCCGATTCTGGGTGGGTAAAGGGGTAAGTGCCAGTAAAGTTGGGCGTGCAGCCCATTAAGTCAATTTAAGTTCATGTAAATGCACTTAAACGGCCGTCGCACCCATTTCGGGTGCAGTCCCGATCGTGGCCATTTTTGGGCCTTGGTGAAGGGGGGACTGGCTCAGGGGCAGGCGCAGATCGCACTACTCACCTCACACCCAACTTTACCAAGACTTTCGCCCCTCTAAACGGGAGCAACTTGATGGTAAAATCGGCCCAATGAGCCAAATGGCCTCATGCCGTGCTATAACCATTCTATGATTCTATGTTAAATTGAGGTCCTTATGTTGAATGAGCTCACAAGTGAGACACTTCTCCCTGAAACATTGATAAGTGGTCAGTACTCACCGCTGGTCTGTGCACTAGCCAGTAAGCTCTCTCCTGACAGTCCAGGACAAACCTATCTGCCTTCTTCCGCTCCTTCCCAGCCCTGGTAAAGAAAGCAAAAAGGAACAATTTACAGGAATACAAATACAAATGGGTGGCACGGTAGCACAGTGGGTTAGCACTGCTGCTTCACAGCTCCGGGATCCTGGGTTTGATTCCTGGCTCGGGTCACTGTTTGTGTGGAGTTTGCACATTCTCCCTGTGTCTGCGTGGGTTTCCTCCGGGTGCTCCAGTTTCCTCCCACAGTCCAAAGATATGCGGGTTAAGTTGATTGGCCGTGCTAAGAAATTGCCCCTTAGTGTCCAGGGATGCATAGGTTAGAGGGATTAGTGGGTAAAATATGTAGGGATATGGGGGTAGGGCCTGGGTGGGATTGTGTTCGGTGCAGACTCGATGGGCCGAAGGGCCTCTTTCTGCACTGTAGGGTTCTATGATTCTACATGTGAATGGTTTTCATATTCTGGAACTAGCAGCCCCAAGAGCTCCTTGAACTTTACCATGCTGACATAGGTGGGGAGAAAACCTATGTTAACAATGGGATGAAATATCTGTTGCAGTTGAAAAGAACTTGCATTTATATAGCACCTTTCAAAACTTCAGAAAGTCTGAAAGCATCCAGTACTTTATGAAATGGGATTACTGATGTAACGCAGCAACTGATTTGTGCACAGCAAGATGGTAACAGCCAGATAATCTACTTTGTGACATCGATTGAGGGATAAATATTGACTTTGACAACAGGGAGAACTCCCCTACTTGTCTAAACAGTGTGACCTACCTGCGAGAGCATACTGAGCCCTGGAATAATGTCACATCAGAAAGATGGCATCAGTAACAGTGCAGTACTTCTCTTGGTACTGCAGTAGAGTGTGACCATAGATTGTGCTCAAATTTCCAGAGTGGAGCTTCTACAGAGCATGTTTTATTCTTTATTCCTTAATGTCTATGGTACTACATATGATCACAGTCAAGTGTATGATCTCAGTGGTGGTCATCATGAACATTTCCTCTTGTTATTAGCCTGCCAAAGCCTCAAACAGAGTGAGCGGGGCAGCCTCTGAACATCCACACAGCTCAGAATCAATACTCAAGAACTAATACCTGAGGGTTCACGTCTAATGGGAAGTTCTTTACGAAAGGGCTCTAGTGGAAGAGAACCTCAGAACGATACACGTTTGCAGCTCCTTGCACTGAAGGTCGTGCTTTCAAGTCCCACTCCACAGGGTAACAGTCCAGACTGACTCTCCAGAGTGGAACTGAGGGAGGAGTGGCCATCTTTTTGGATGAGATGTTACTCTAATGGGTGGGAAAGATCCCGATAGTTTTTGAAGAAGAGTCGGCGAGTCCTCCCGCTGTCTCGGACAACTTTATGGAACCTCAATCTACATCACTGAAATGGAACACCCGCAATGCTGGTTGTGGGATCTTGCTGTGCGAAAATTGTTCTGTCGCTCACTACGTTACAACACTTCAAAAAATTGGCAGTAAAGCAAGTTTGGATGCTTTTAAGGATGTGGAGGACGCTATATAAAGGCAAGCCCTTTCTTTTCCAGAAGAATTTAAACTCCACAAGGCCAAAACACAAACCCCAGACTGTGGCACACCCAACGCTCCCTGTTTATACACCTACTCGGCACTCTGCTCTGCTGGTCATAGGTTATATTACATGTACAGAGACTTCCATAGCCCAGGTGAAGAATCCTCGTTCACTCCAAATGGAAAATCATACACGTGTAGCCAACAATTTCCTTCCCATTAAAGCCTCAAGCTGTGCGCATGCGGCTACCCGGTAAGAGGAAGTACCTGTGGAAACATCATGGTGACACAGTGGTTAGCACTGCTGCCTCACAGCGCCAGGGACCCAGGTTTGATTCCTGGCTTGGGGGTCACTATCTGTGGGGAGTTTGCACGTTCTCCCCGTGTCTGCATGGGTTTCTTCCGGGTGCTCTGGTTAAGTCCCACAATCCAAAGATTGGCCATGCTAAACTGCCTCTTAGTGTTAGGGGGACTAGCAGGGTAAATGTGTGGAGCTACAGGGATAGGGGCTGGGTGGGATTATGGTTGGTGCAGATTCGATGGGCCGAATGGCCTCCCATTCTATGGAGTCCCCCAGCCTGACACAGGTGAGGAATAAACAGCTAGTGCTGGGCTCGCATGGTCCACAAGTCTGCAGTCCCGGTGTCTTCCACGGCCAGTGGGGACTGTCATGTCCTGGGCAATAATCTAGATTTCCAGAAGGCATTTGACAAGGTGCCACACCAAAGACTGCTACATAAGATAAAGGTGCATGGTGTTACAGATAATGTATTAGCATGGATAGAGGATTGGTTAGCTAACAGAAAACAAAGAGTGGGGGTAAATGGATGCACAGTATACTTTGTCTGTATCGTGTGCAAGAAACAATACTTTTCTCTGTTTACTAATACATGTGACAATAATAAATCAAATCAAAGAAATGCAAATTCTTTCTTTATATATAATTATCCTATGATGTAATCTGAAAATTCCTAGCTGGATTCCAGGCACCAATGCCCTCTGTGTAAGAGGCGTTAGGGACTAGATCAGAAACCCCAAGGTATATTGTGAAGTTAGACAAGACTCCAACTGTTTTTTATTTTGGCATTAGTGTGAGCATAAGGTGTTTTACGCCAGGTGTGATTCTATTGAACCACTAGGAAGACTTTGTCAAAACAAACTTTATTTTAACCATGCAGTTTAAATATAACAACTGAATTAGCTTAGCTTTTACCAATTGAACTACGTAAACATGACAAGATGCAATTTTTAACTGCTAACCTATCTCTATTAGTTCCAGTTTAAGCAATATTCCTCATAGACTTAAACTGTTCTTCAGGATCAGTTAGCAAACAGCACAGGCAAACCCACACACCTTTGGAATGTGGGAGGAAACCAGAGCACCTGCAGGAAACCCACGCAGACACGGGGAGAACGTGTAAACTCCACACAAACTGTCACCCAAGGGTGGAATCATAACCGGGTTCCTGATGCTGTGAGGCAGCAGTGCTAACTGTTATGCCACCCTGCCATCCTACTCTGACACCCTAAGGATAAAACAAAAATAAACTAAAACTGCATTAGCTCAGATTAAAACAAACAATTCATTATCTAGGATCAATTATGCTCCTGCATTCTCAGCACTGGGCTATCTGGAGCAGGCAAATTGGCACCAAGTAAACAGATCTGATTTTTAAATATAACCTTTGCAAGAAACATATAGATACATTTCTTAAAGTCACAGTATCGTCACAAAAGGGACTAAATATTACTGATTGCTGATTCCAGCAATGACCCGAACTTACCGATATTGTTCCTTTGCCTGCATAATGATAAAATCCCACTTATGATTGATCTTCTGGTTCAATATGTTGTAATTTTCCTTAAAGAAAAGAAACAATAAACACGTAAATACTTCTCAAAATCCTCTAAAACCTCTCTGTTCCCATTCACCCCAACTATATCATAATGGAACAGTGTCTATGTCTAAACCCTCAGGGACTATCCTGGAGTTTGCAGGAACCAAAGATTAATGAATTTTGCCAGGCAACGGGGAGAAAACATATTACAGAGGCCACATCTATCATTTATTAAAACGTTGCAAATAAGGAAATAAGGTCTCATAGACCAGGTGAGGGAGTTGAGGTCATGTGATGAAGCCTCCAGGAATATGATGGTTTGAGTTATAAGGAGAGGTTGAATAGACTGGGACTTTTTTCTCTGGAGCGTAGGGGGCTGAGGGGTGATCTTATAGAGGTCTATAAAATAATGAGGGGCATAGATAAGGTAGATAGTCGATATCATTTCCCAAAGGTAGGGGAGTCTAAAACTAGAGGACATAGGTTTAAGGTGAGGGGGGAGAGATACAAAAGTGCCCAGAGGGGCAATTTTTTCACACAGAGGATGGTGAGTGTCTGTAACAAGCTGCCAGAGGTAGTGGTAGAGACAGGTACAATTTTATCTTTTAAAAGGCATTTAGACAGTTACATGGGTACGATGAGTATAGAGGGATAAGGGCCAAATGTGGGCAATTGGGATTAGTTTAGGACTTTAAAAAAAAGGGCAGCATGGACAAGTTGAGCCGAAGGGCCTGTTTCCATGCTGTAAACCTCTGTGACTCTATGCTTACTTATCGTTGGCAACCCTGCAACCCCTGACTGTAGCAGTTTGTGAATCAACCACATAAACCGCCTGTTTCCCCAGTGCTCACTCACACCCCCTGTACACAGCCACACCCCCCGCACGCAGCCACACCCCCCGTACACAGCCACACCCCCCGTACACAGCCGCACCCCCCGCACACAGCCGCACCCCCCCGCACACAGCCGCACCCCCCCGCACACAGCCGCACCCCCCCGCACACAGCCACACCCCCCCGTACACAGCCACACCCCCCGCACACAGCCACACCCCCCGTACACAGCCACACCCCCCGTACACAGCCACACCCCCCGTACACAGCCACACCCCCCGGACACAGCCACACCCCCCCGCACACAGCCACACCCCCCGTACACAGCCGCACCCCCCCGCACACAGCCGCACCCCCCCGCACACAGCCGCACCCCCCCGCACACAGCCGCACCCCCCCGCACACAGCCGCACCCCCCCGCACACAGCCGCACCCCCTGTACACAGCCACACCCCCCGTACACAGCCACACCCCCTGGACACAGCCACACCCCCCCGCACACAGCCACACCCCCCGCACACAGCCACACCCCCCGCACGCAGCCACACCCCCCGTACACAGCCACACCCCCCGTACACAGCCGCACCCCCCCGCACACAGCCACACCCCCCGTACACAGCCACACCCCCTGGACACAGCCACACCCCCCCGCACACAGCCACACCCCCCGCACGCAGCCACACCCCCCGTACACAGCCACACCCCCCGTACACAGCCGCACCCCCCCGCACACAGCCGCACCCCCTGTACACAGCCACACCCCCCGTACACAGCCACACCCCCCGTACACAGCCACACCCCCCGTACACAGCCACACCCCCCGTACACAGCCGCACCCCCCGTACACAGCCGCACCCCCTGTACACAGCCACACCCCCTGTACACACTGCATGATCCCCAGAAATCTGCTGTGTGTTTTCTCTTGCAGATTTGCCAAGTCTGTGATTCCCACACCGTTCATGAGGATCAGTAAACGCCTCCCGATAGACCACGGCCATGAAAACCGTGGTTGGCTGCCGCAGATTTTGTCACACATTACATCATTCCTGGAGTCCTGGGCAGCATGGTAGCACGGTGGTTAGCACTGCTATCTCACAGCGCCAGGAATCCGGGTTTAATTCCCAGCTTGGGTCTATATGGAGTTTGCATGTTCTCCTTGTGTCTGTGTGGGTTTCGTCCGGGTGCTCAGTGGAAAGCTGTGTGTGTTAGTGGATTGGCCGTGCTAAATGCACAGTTTACAGGGATAGGGCTGGGGGCAAGATGCTCTTTCAGAGAATCAGTGCAGGCATGATGGGCCAAATGGCCTCCTTCTGCATTGTAGGGCTTCTATTTTTGATATTTGTCATTCGGACGATGGTGGTCAGTGATTATGTTATGGGTCAGTCATCCTGCACCAACTGACCAAAGATTGAGAGTTCAAATCCCGCAGCCTGCTGTTTGGAAGCTTGAATTGAGTTCAAAGCAACTCCAGATGTAAAGAGCCAGAGCCAGTGAGGCAGTTGGATTGTTTTAAAAGGCTGACTGGTTCCTCAAGGGATTGTTCTCTTTATAGAAGGGAAGATTTAATATACTGTGTTTAAAATGAAGAGTGGATCGAGTAAATAAAGAATGGCAGATGGAACCAGGTGATTGGCAAAGGAAACAAGGGGTTATTGTTTCCTCTTTGCTCAATACATTTCTGTTAATAACAATATTGTATTTTCTCATTAGCCAGACCATAATGACACAGCTTAGCGTGATCGAGAATGCACTGTCTGAAACAGCAATGGAAGCAGATTCATCAGCAACTTTTAAATGGAAATTGGTTAAGTATTTGAGGGATTAAGGGGAATGAGCAGGGATGTGAGAGCTTTTTCAAAGAGCCAGGGCAGCCATGGAGGGTGAATGGCCTCTGTGTTGTATCATCCTATCCGTTTAAGAAGCAGATTATGTAAAGAGATTGGGCAAAACTGTGGTACAGATGCAAAGACTGGATCTTGATCTAATTTTCTGCATCAATAGGATAGCACGGTAGCGCAGTGGTTAGCACTGCTGCCTTACAGCGCCACGGGCCTGGGTTTGATTGCCAGCTCGGATCATTGTCTGTGTGGAGATTGCACATTCTCCCCATGCCTGCATGGGTTTCCTCCGGTTTCCTCCTACAGTCCAAAGATGTGTGGGTTAGGTGGATTAGTCATGTTAATTTGCTCCTTAGTGTCAGGGAGACTAACCAAGGTAAGTGTGTGAAGTTGTGGGGATGAGGCCTGTGTGGGATTGTGATCGGTGCAGACACGGTGAGCCGATTGGCCTCCTTCTGCACTGTAGAGATTCTATGCTTCTAGTGTGTGTCCAATATTTACTGAAAAACAATAAGTATCTGTGCAGAGTGCTTCGTAATAGTGTGTTGCAACAAGGAATCTGTGACTATGAATTTAGTGAGACTTGATGATTAAGTTTCTCAGCAGATGGTGAAATGGGTCCCAGCTGGAAAAACAGCATCTGTGTGAGACTCAGAACCAACACTGGGGGGGTGCACAGAGATAATCTCAATCCAAGACTCTGCAACCTCACTTTTAACAGACTGGTAAATCTTATTAACTACATTGGTGAGATTTAATGGCAAGTCCATTGTTAAACAGGTGTTGGGTATTTGTACAGTTATAAGTGGGGATGGTTGGGACACTGGTGGGATTGGAGTGGTGTTAACTGTGAACTAAGTCAATAAACTCTCCCCAGCTGTGCCTAAGTTTAAACTCCACCAACTGGCACGGGTCCAGCTAAGAATAAATAATCACAGATTGCTGAAGAGAAGTAAAAAGAGAGCATTAAACACTTTGGTTAAGGTGTATTTGACAAGTCTCACCTTCTCATATTCTTCCAATATACCTTTCTTGCGGATATTTTTCTTTGCCAGATAAATTGCTGTTAAATAAAATTGTAATGAATCAATTAACTGCTTCGTAGCAGAAATTAAAAGAATGTAAGCAAGTGTTTCTATGTGACAACATGACCACAATTCATAAGTACTTCACAGACTATAAACACGTCCCATGGCTGTGAAAGGCACTATACAAATGCAGATTCTTTTATCTCCTGTTTTAATTTAAGCGTGAATCACTTTGCCGACTGTTAACCATTTGAGAGTGAGCGTGTGTGAGAAGATCACACTCATCCGCTTGATAATTGTACTTACCATAATCTGTGTCCTCTGCGGGCCATTCCTGCGTGGGCCAGAAGTAAGGAGTCTGCATTGGATTTAAAGGTATAAGAATTAAAATGTGTAAAGAGACATTAGGCTGGGAGGGGCAAAACTGGACTGCATTCTAAACACAAAGACACTTTCAGATTAAAGAAACATACTTTTGAGCAGTTTGTCATTGGTCCATTTCATCCAACGTTTTTCTCTCCGTATCCTAAATCTCACAAAGACCCATTCACTCATCACCTATCCCGTGTTCACTGGCTCAAAGTATTCCTGGCTCCCAGTTAAGTGCAGTTTTAAAATTCTCATCCTTGTTTTCAAATCCCTTGTGAGGCCATTGAGCTTTGCCTATTGGAGTATGAACTCCTTGGTTAAGGAGGACCTCCTCGTGAACCTGCTCCTGAGCCTGGCAAGGCGTGCCATCTACAGGTCCAAGCAGTGGGCGATCGAGGTGGTCATCCAACCTGACCGTCTGCCTCTCTACTGCAGTTATATTCACAGCTGGATGTCCCTGGAGAGGGAGCATGCGGTGTCTGAGGGCACAGTTGATGCCTTCCATGCCCACTGGGCACTGCAGGGACTGGGGGTGTATCACATTTTAATTTGATGTTTTAAGTTTCCTTTCTGCTTTTGTTCCAGGCGGTTCCCCTCCTTTTAGGGAGCTGCCCCTTTTGACTTGTCCCTAGGTTAAGTTGATTTTGTCTATTTGGTTGGATGCAAAATGGTGTCCCTGATTAAGGAGTCAATTCATGGGCCATTCTGGGAGTCTTTTCCTTGTATTTAACTGGGAGTGTCAGTTCCTCTGGCACTCCTAAGGGTAGACTACTGACTGACAGTACTCTGTGTACTGCTACTGGAATTGTAAATAAAGGGAATCTGGTGAAGGGACTTCAGCCTCTGAAGACTCATTACATCCCTCTATGGTCTTGCTGCTTCCTAATCTCTGCAATCTCCTCCGGCCCCTTACCCCTCTGACGTATCTGTATTTCTCCAGTTGTGGTCCCACACTTTCCTGATGTCTATCTCTGCGCTTTGGTAATTGTGTGCGCAGTCGCTGAGACCCTATGATCTCTCGCTCCTTCCCTAAACCTCTGCGCCTCGCTACATGGCTTTCCTCCTTTAAGACACTCCATAAAACCCACAGCTTTGAACAAGCTTTTGTCAGCTGACCTAATATCTCCTTATGTGGCTTTGATAATCCTTTTGCTGAAATGTCTCAGGATATTTTGCCACATTGAAGAAACAATATAAACATGAGTTATAGCTGTTGTTAAGCTGCTTGAACATACGTCAAACCGAGAATAAATTGTCCCCTGCGGATCTGCTAGTTTATTTATTGATGGCTATTTCAATGCTGTATGATCCATCCACAGTTTAGGCATGTGTCCTGAAGGTTTTCTTGAACTAGCCCTAGATCATTCATGGGACGTGGGCATCACTGGCTGGCCAGCATTTATTGCCCATTCCTCGTTGCCCTTGAACTGAGTAGCTTGCTAAGCCATTTCAGAGGGTAATTGAAAGTCAACCACATTGACTCCGCAGATGGAGTCACATGTAGGCCAGACCGACAAGGACAGTAGATTTCCTTCCCCTAAAGGACATTAATGAACCAGATGGGTTTTTTTCAACAGTCGACAATGTTTATTCATGTTCATCAGTAGATTCTTAATTCCAGACATTTATTATTGAATTCAAATTCCACCAGCTGCCGTGGTGGGATTCGAACCCAGGTCCCCAAAACATTAGATGAATTTCATAAGAACATAAGAACATAAGAAATAGGAGCAGGAGTAGGCCATCTAGCCCTTCGGGCCTGCCCCGCCATTCAATAAGATCATGGCTGATCTGTCGCTGCTCAGTTCCACTTTCCCGCCCTCTCCCCATAACCCTTAATCCCCTCTCTTATCAAAAACCCATCAACCCGCGTCTTAAAAATATTTAGCGAGGCAGCCTCCACCACTTCAATGGGCAGAGAATTCCAGAGATTCACCACCCTTTGAGTGAAGAAGTTCCTCCTCAACTCCGTTCTAAACCGCCTCTCCTTTATCTTGAGGCTGTGCCCCCTAGTCCTACTGTCTTTTTTGAGCGGGAAGAGTCTCTCCACCTCTATCCTATCCATCCCATTCATCATCTTATACGTCTCAATGAGATCTCCCCTCATTCTTCTAAACTCTAACGAGTACAAGCCCAGTTTATTCAGCCTCTCCTCATAACTCAACCCCCTCAACTCCGGTATCAGCCTAGTAAACCTCCTCTGCACTCCCTCCAAGGCCAAAATATCTTTGCGCAGGTGCGGCGCCCAAAACTGCACACAGTACTCCAGCTGCGGCCTCACCAATGCCTGTACAGCTGCAGCAAGACCTCCCTACTTTTATATTCAATCCCCCTCGCTATGAAGGCCAGCATCCCATTCGCCTTCCTGACCACCTGCTGCACCCGCAAGCTGGGTTTTTGCGACTCATGCACAAGGACCCCGAGGTCCCTCTGCACCGTCGCCTGCTGCAGTTTTTCGCCCCGTAAGTAATAGTCCTTCCTACCATTCTTCCTACCAAAGTGGACCACCTCACACTTGCCAACATTAAATTCCATTTGCCATTTAATAGTCTTACAATAATGCCACTAGGCCATCACCTCCATATCTAACAGGCATCTAGCAGGCCCAAGTGGTACCTACATTAGCTGAAAGCTGCATTTTGAGCTACATGTGAGCCGTATCATGGAAGAATATGATTCTACAGAGGGTTATGGGCCAAATGCAAGCAAATGAGGCTCGCGTAGATAGTCATTTTGGCCAGCATGGATAAGCTGGGGCTGAAGGGCCTATCTCCATGCGGTAGATTCAATGATTCCATGAATCCAACATTTGCCCAGCAGGGAAGTAGGAAGCAAAGTTCCTGTTGTCCACAAAACACATCCACACATTTTCAATTAGTGGTAAAGGGGTTTTTGCTTACCTGGAACCTGTACAGGCTGCTGTCCTGCCGCAGGACCAGGTTCTTGGGCTCCTGTAAAGGGTAGATGTAGCCAAGCTTCACAATCATATTTCCCAAAACGTAGCCTTCTAAAGAAAACCAATTCAATGAAACAAAATGGTCAGCAAGAGTGAAGCTCATAAAACAAAAGAATGAACAGACACCAGTAGCAGGCATTATATGTTACAGAGATACCATTGTGTATTTCCATGGAGAAGCTCTCTGAAATACTTCCCCTGTAGCAGGGTGTCATCTGGTCATCCTACTGGGATTTTATACATTGAAGATCTACAGGGATTGGTTCCTGAAAATAAGTTTTTAGCTTTGAGTTTAACTAAAAGAAATCTTTTGGGAAATATTTGCAAATATTTACTGTTAGCTGTGTAAATGTAATCTCATGCATTCAAGTTTATTACTAACTATCAAATTTAAACATTTATTTAAAATTTCCAATATTATCAAATATTTGTTCCTGATTTCAGTGCAGACACCTTCTCATTATAAAATACAAATTTCAAATTATTTTGATAGATTGTCCCAAGTTTGCCTTTGGGATTTGGATGGACCAATAATTACTATTAATCATAGCATTACAAAATGTATATTTATATATACATTGCATACGCACACATCATATACTGTCAGCTGTGGTCCAAACTCTGATTCAGATGGCTGTGGGTCCAAGTTCTGATCCACAGACAAGAACACAAAACTCCAAGCTCATGTTCCAGTGCAGTACTGAGGGAGTGCCTGGTGTTGTCAGACTTTTTACTTTGGAGTGCTACACTGTCAGAGGAGTCATTGTTCAACTGTGACCCTGCCTGCTCCCTCAAGTATACACTACAAATCTCACGGCAGCATTCCAAAGAGGGAGAGAATGGGAAAGTTCCTCCCAGTGTCTTGGCCAATCTTTATCTCTCAATTGACATCACAAAATCAGATTTTCTGGACATTACCAAACTGCTGTCTGGGATGCTGTGTAAAAATTGATTGCTGTTTTACTTAAATTACAACAGTGAGTACACATCAATGAGTAGCTGTAAAATTGAATTTGAATTCAATAATAAATGTCTGGAATTAAGAATCTACTGATGAACATGAAACTGTAAAATTCCTTGTCCTTTGGAATGTCCTGTATCAATATAAATCTTTAATATGTCCAGTACGCTTGTACACGTACATAATATTTTAGAAGTATAGATTATATAACATATATTCACATTAACGCATAAGTACTTCATAGTTTTCTCACTAAATTTGTCTCCTCTATGCAAATCTAATTGAACTACCTTATTTATAAATATAAAATCTAGCACGATGCAATCTGTGAGAATGAATTGGAAGGTTTGTGTTGGAACTCATTCGGTTCATTCTGCTTTTGGAAGAACATTTGACAGAACCTTAATCAGCTCCATATGAATGCAGTGAGTGACAAGAGCAGGAATCACAGCCAGTGTACAACAATTGGGTCACCATCCGAGGACGATAAAGCTAAGGATTCCAGTGGCACCCTGTGTTGTGGGCAGCTCGATGGCACAGTGGTTAGCACTGTTGCCTCACAGCACCAGGGATCCGAGTTCGATTCCTGCCTTGGATCACTGTCTGTGCTGAGTTTGCATGTCGTCTGTGTGGGTTTCCTCTGGGTGCTCCAGTTTCCTCCCACAGTCCAAAGATGTGCAGGTTAGATTGATTGACTGTTCTAAATTGCCATTTAGTGTCAGGGGGACTAGCAAGGTAAATATGTAGGGTTCTAGGGATAGGGGCTGGGAGGGATTGTGGTTGGTGCAGATTTGATGGGCTGAATGATCTCCTTCTGCACTGTAGGGATTAGATCAATTTTCTCTCTCACTCAGCCGCTGCAGTAGTTTCTGGTTCTCAGTGTGATTGATGCCTCATGACATCCACAATGGAGAGTTTGGAATTGTGATCCACACAGAACCACACAAAGTAATAATCAGTGGTCAGTTACTGTGGGGGGGGGGAGAGAAGCTGAGGATATATTACAGTGTGAAGGATTGCCTTGGGTTTGGAATTAAGGGGAACGTTTTTATAAAAGATAGATCTAAGGCTGCATGTTTAAGTTTAAAGTTAATTTGCTAGTCACAAGTAAGACTAACATTTACACTGCAATGAAGTTACTGTGAAATTCCCCTGGTCGCCACACTCTGGCACCTGTTCGGGTCAATGCACCTAACCAGCACATCTTTCAGACTGTGGGAGGAAACTGGAGCACCCGGAGGAAACCCACGCAGACACGGGGAGAACATGCAGACTTCACACAGATAGCGACCCAAGCCGGGAATTGAACCCAGGTCCCTGGCGCTGTAAGGCAGCAGTGCTAACCACCGTGCCGCCCATGTATATAAATGTGCGCTCTTACCTTCATCTGTAATTTGCAGACGCTGAATCAGCCATTCCAATATGTCATGCCCTACAAAGAGAACAGGTAGCATTGTGAAAAGGATGGAATTGCCTAGTGGACAAAAGGGGTTGGAATGATTCCATGCCCAAATTGGTGGTTTTCTTACAAACACCTCAGTAGGTTCTCATCCAATTTCAACCTTCCTTTTTTTGAAGGATGTCCAGTGGTGTGCAGGTCAGGTGGATTGGCCATGTTAAATTGCCCCTTGGTGTCCCAAGGTGTGTACATTAGGGGGATTAGTGGGATAAATGCATGGGATAGTTTTGAGGGGGCCTGGGTAAGATGCTCTGTTGGAGAATCGGTGCAGATGTGATGGGCCAAAGGGCCTCCTTCTGCACTGTAGGCATTCTATGATTGTAAGAAGGGATTGTCCTTCTGTTAACGTTCTTCTTTTCCACTGGATCCAGTGAACCACTGCCAAATTGGGGAATGGGGGGTTTGGTAGGTGGGGGGTTGGTTGGACCATCTGACGGATCAGGGTTGATAGCCTTTACACCTCCAGCTTGCAGCAAATATGATGTTACTGTTTGTAAATCTGAATTGTGAGTCTGTCTGCATCTCCCAACATCAATGAATGGGGCTGTACAGAATGAAATCACAAGTTCCTGCCAGATAGAATGTGATTGGGTCAGAACAAAGAAAAGTACAGGAAAAGGCCTTTTGGCCCTCCAAGGTTCTGCCGATCATGATTTCCTAACCGAACTAAAAATAAATCTTCTGCCCTTACTCGGTCCGTGTCCCTCTATCCCCTTCCTATTCACGTACCCATCCAGATGCCTCTTAAATGCTGCTAATGTGCCTGCTTCCACCACATTCTCCAACACCTATCACTCTCTGTGTGAAAAACGTCGCCCAAAAATCTCCCTTAAGCTTTCCCCCTCTCACCTTGAACCTTTGCCCCCTTGTAATTGACACTTCCACCCTGGGAAAAAGCCACTGACTATCCACCTTGTCCACGCCTCTCATAATTTTGTAGACTTCTATCAGGTCTCCCCTCAGCCTCTGCCTTGCCAATGAAAACAATCCTGGTTTATTCATTGCCAAGACCATTGTCAAGACCAGGCAACATCCTGGTGAACCTTCTTTGCACTCTCTCCAAATCTTCCACATCCTTCTGTTAGTGTGGTGACCAGAACTGCACGCAATACTCCAAACATGGCCTAACCAAGGTTTTATACAGCTGCAATGATTTCCCAACTCTTGTACTCAATGCTGGTTATTTGAAATAAACACAGAAAATGCTGGAGAAACTCAGCAAGTCTGGCAGCATCTGTGGACAGAAATAGAGTTAAGGTTTGGGATCTAAATGATCCTTCTACAGAATTGATTGGGCTATTTAAATCGAGAGGAGGCGATGGCCTAGTGGTATTGTTACTAGACTTAATCTAGAAACTCAGCTATTGTCCCGGTGACCCTGGTTTGAATCCTGCCACAGCAGGTGGGTAATTTGAATTCTATTAAAAAAAACTGGAATTAAGAATCTACCAATGACCATGAAACCATTGCCAATTGTTGGAAAAACCCATTTGGTTCACTAATGTCCTTTAGGGAAGGAAACCTGCTGTCTTTACCTGGTCTGGCCTACATATCATTCTAGAGCCTCAGCAATGTGGTTGACAGTCAACTGCCCTCAGGCAACTAGGGATGGTCAGTAAGTGCTGGCCAGCCAGTGATGCTAATGTTTCATGAATGAACAAAAAAAAAATTAATTGCTGCCAGGCATTGCTGGAAGGAACTGGGAATGATTTTGACCACATAATTTGTATTATAGAACTCTCCTCCGCTCACTGCATCAACCCTGGAGAAATAATGTTACTGGAGTTAGGAGATTGTGTTTGCTGTAGGTTTGGACATGAGTTCAGAGAAGTTCAAGTTCCTCCCATTCCCATCCCCCCTCACGCCACCCACCTTCAACTCACTGGCTAGCACTATTGTCAATGGTCACAATTTTTATTTACATCTCAGCTCTGTACCTAACTGTTTGACATGATAACACAACATTACACTCAGAGTCACAGCAATGTGGTTGACTCTCAACTGCCCTCCAAAATAGCCCAGCAAGCCACTCTGTTCAAGGGCAATTAGGGATGGGCAATAAATGCTGACCCAGTCAGTGGTGTCCATGTCCCATGAATGAACAAAGAAAAAACCTGGGTTGAATTCCCAGCTCGGGTCACTGTCTGTGTGGAGTCTGCACATTCTGTCCGTGTCTTTCCATGTCCATGGGTTTCCTCCAGTGCTCTGGTTTCCTCCCACAGTCTGAAAGATGTGCTGGTTAGGTACATTGGCCACGCTAAATTCTCCCTCAGTGTAATGACTTCAACGAGGCAGCTTGGAGTATGAGATCCCTGATTGAGGTCATAATTGCCTGCCCAATCAGAGCGCCCACCTGTATATAAATGTATCTGGTCCACTGGCACTCCAGAATCTGACTTTGTACCTGAAGCACTTTTTAAAATTTATTTATTAGTGTTACAAGTTTGCTTACATTAGCACTGCATGAAGTTACTGTGAAAATTCTCTAGTAGCCAATTCCGGTGCTTGTTCGGGTACACTGAGGGAGAATTTAGCGTGGCCAATGCACTAACCAGCACGTCTGTGGGAGGAAACAGGAGCACCCGGAGGAAACCCCATGCAGACACGGGGAGAACGTGCAAACTTCATACAGAGAGTGAGCCAAGCTGGGAATTGAACCTGGGTTTTTTTTAATTCATTTGTGGGACATGGGCGCTGCTGGCTAGGCCAGCATTTATTGACCATCCCTAATTGTCCTTGAATAGAGCGGTTTGCTGGGTCATTTCAGAGAGCAGTTGAGAGTCAACCACATTGCTGTGGCTCTGGAGTCACATATAGGCCAGACTAAGTAAGGATGGCAGATTTCTTCCTTTAAAGGACATTAGTGAATGAGATGGGCTTTTACAACAATTGACAATGGTTTCATGGTCATCAGTAGATTCTTAATTCCAAATATTTTTATTGAACTCAAATTCCACCATCTACCATGGCAACATGGTAGTGAACTGGTTAGCGCTGCTGCCTCACAGCATCAGGGACCTAGGTTCAATTCCCGGCTTGGGCCAGTGTGTGGAGTTTGCACATTCTCCCCGTGTCTGCGTGGGTTTCCTCCAGGTGCTCCGATTTCCTTCCAGAGTCCAAAGATGTGCGGGTTAAGTGAATTGGCCATGATGAATTGCCTCTTAGTGTCAAGGCGACTAGCGAGGGTAAATGCAATGAGGTTATGGGGATAGGGCCTGGGTGGGATTGTGGCCGGTGCAGACTTGATGGGCTGAATGGCTTCCTTCTGCACTGTAGGATTCTATGATTCAAACCCGGGTCCCCAGAACATTAGCTGAGTTTCTGGATTAATAGTCTCGTGATAATACCTCATTGCCTCTCTGGCACTGTGAGGGAGCAGTGCTAACCACTGTGTCACCGTGCTGTGGAATAAAGTTTATAAATAAAGAGAATCTGGCGAAGGGATACCGGCCTCTGAGGAGTTGTTTCACCTGCATTATTTATTCAGCTTAAAAAAACTCAGTGGAACAGTCACAACAAATGGAAATGTCAATGAAATTGAAGGCATAGATTCTGAATGCTAAAGCTTTCATTAGTTGCCAGAATATAAAATGTATTCTTCCAGGCGAGGTTCTATCTCAACTTTATTGCATAACATTCAAGAGATTTTAAAATCACTTCTTCAGTGAGTGAGCATTCTTAATTAATCCAAACACAAAAGAAATGCAATCAAAAAGTGAATAAGGACATTTTTATCCTTAATTAAAAACCAGTCAGATCATCTCAATGCAATCCATTGTGAATTAAAAGGTTCCCACACTCCACCAACAAATCACTTCCGCAGCAAATGTAATTATTAATCATTAATTAATCTTTTACACTACTGATTGGGAGGATCAACAAGCTGCAAATATCTGGTAACAAGACCCCAAGCTCCAAGTCACTTGTCATTTTCTGTCCCACTCTGACCTCGCTGTCCTCAGCCAGCTACATTTTCCAATGAAGACAAATGGAAGCTTGAGGAAATGTGTTTTGGGCTGAACACTGAGTTCAGCAGTTTCAGAGCCGTTGCTCCCATTCTCTCATTTGGAGGAATAGTTCTGCTATTCTCGTTTACGTCTCCTCGAGACCCAACTTCTGTAACTTTATTTGTTACCACCAACCCTTCTGCTCTTTAACCTCTCCTGCCTTCCATCCCGTCACGGGACTTTCTCTTTGGTTCCCTCCTGCCTGAGGTGGGGGAAAGCAGCTGCCAATAGCAGAGCAACAGGAAGTCAAGCTGGGCAAGGGGAGAGAATTGGAGGAACGCAGAAATGTTGGGAAGTGTAGGGCCGGAGGAGGTGACTGCCAATCCTCTCCCGCACGGGCCAGAATGCAGCCCTGGAGGAACCACAATCCAACAAGGAATATCTCTGTTTAGGACAACAGGGGCCAAAATTGGAGGGGAACATTTGTTCTGAACCTGTTTAATAGCTAAAATCACAAAGGATATTTCAAAATCAATTGGTTCTCCAGTTTCATGTGGATATCAGCATTTGGTTTATGTAATCCTCTTACTGTTAGACCAAGTAACCTAGCAACAGGCTGAGATAATGAAAGGATGAATCATTGGCAATACTCTTCAGCCGATTTCATTTTGTCTTATAAGTTGAAAGCACAAGTGGCATCAAAGTGCGGGAACGTGTGGGCTTGATCAACTGGAATAGCAGCCTACAGCAAATAACAGAGCATGAACAGTACATTCAGGAACATAGATAAGACTGGACTTCACAGCAAAGATACACGGCTAACCTCAGTCAAGTTTATTTTGGGCGCTACTTCTCCCTCTCACACACCACAATAAACCTTCAATGTCACCGTGGATCAAACTTCAGTTCAAATCATGCAAACGAAATGGTGTGGAGAGTGTGCTTCAAAGGCTGGAAGTATTATCAAGAGTGAAATGATATGAGTGGGAACCAAGATGAAAGGATACGCAGTGAGTGTCAGGAATATGAATCAAGGATGGTAGAAAATCACAACCAGTGGATCCAACACCTATGCAGTAAAGATTAGGTCGAGTTTACACGTGGGGATTAGGTCTCATGAAAGGTTTAATCAAATTTATATTCACCTATTTATTTTCCCACAGGTTGTCCTGCCTGCTGTATATTTCCAGTATAGAATCAGTCAGCACAAAAGGACATTTATTGCCTCATTGTGTCTATAGTGGCTCTCCAAAGGAGTTGTAATCATCTCACCAAGGCCGGTCTTCCAACACCATCACCTTTTATTTACGATGTGCTCAAGGTGCCACTCAGCAGTTGCAGTGTATAGGTCAGTGTACAGGTCAACCCCGGAGTTTAGCCACTGCCGGCCTGAGTGGAGCCAGCTAGTTTAAACCCCCTTCTGCTTCTTCCCTATTGGGCGAGCCTCCACTCGCCTAGTATGGGAGCTGGTATTCTGGAGGCCCACGGGGAGATCCAGTGACAATGTCCCGTGTCTATCATAACATCCCTCCCCCCCCCCCCGCCCCCCCCCCCCCCCCCAAGTCCATTTATTCCCCAACAGCCTGGCCACGGGAGGGCCTTTTCCACCGCTTGTCGATTGAAGGAAGGACTAGATCAGGGATGTGAAGCAGATCGGAGACCTTTGCTCTCAGAGGAAGCGCCGTAAAGACACTGATGCTGGTTCTTTCTGAGATCTTGCTTCAGTTGGAGCACCTTCTGCTTCCATTTTGGAATCTTTGTCCTTATCACCCGGAGGGGTGGGGAGGTTGGGGGGGGTGGGGGATGGGGGGGGGTGGCTCGATGCTGGCAGTGGTTGTCCCCACGGTTGGTAATGAGACCGGCTCTGGCACGGGCTCCCTACTCCTGAGATGATCCAGTTGCTTCCTGACAACTTTGTCCCGCAATTGGACCTTATAAGACACGGGCCTCATTTTTCCCATTATGACCCCAGGGACCTAACTGAGGCTATTCCGAAGTTACTCATGTGGACTGGGTTGCCGGTTTGGACCGTTCCTTCTGCCCTTGCAGAATCTTCTCCTGATTTCCTGTTGGGACTCCACACTCCCCACCAGGTTTGGGAACGATAGGTTTAATCTTGTCCGAAGCCTCTAGCCCATTAACAATTCCATTGGGGTGATTCCTCTCCTTGTGAGCCTTATAGTGGGATAAAAATAGCGCCACTTTGGCTTTATGGATGCTGCGGGTTGCTTCTTCATCCTGAACTTAAAAGTCTGCACCGCTCACTCAGCGAACCCTTTCAACGGCGGGTTGTAGGGTGCTGATGAGTTTGATTCCATTGGAAAGAATGAAGGTGTGAAACTCGGTGCTTGCAAAGGCAGTGCCATTGTCAGAGAGCAGGACTTCTGGTATCCCATGAGGGCAGAAACATTGTCGTAATTTCTCAATGGTTTTCCCTAACACTGGTATTCTTACAGGTGTCCTGATGAATGCAAGATGAAAAACTTTGACAAAACATCTTTCGCAGCAATACTCAAGTTCTACGGTACCAAACAATGTCTTATTACCCCGCTGCTGGTCTTCTGAATCTTGCTGTGTGTGAATTAGCTCCATGTTTCTATATTACATCAGAGATCTTGGGTAAGATTCCCCAGCCTCCCAGCTACGTGTTTCCCGCCAGCGGGAGGTGGTGTGTTGTTTGATGGCGGCGGGATTCTCTGGTCTCACTGCTGTCAATGGGAATTCCCACTGATGTCACCCTTCGCCGGTGAGAAACCCATGCGCTGCCGGCAGGACTGGAGAATCCGCTGGTATGAACAGCCGGAGAGTTCCAGCCTATAGTTCAGAAATAATTAATTGGCCGTGAAGCGCTTTGGGTTGTGATGAGGTCATGAGAACTCTACAGAAATACAAATTCTTTAATTTTAAGAAGTATCTTTAGGTTTGGTCCATGGTTAACACCTTAGGAATGGGTGTACCTGTAACCTGAACCATCACTGATAAATCTGGGACTGATGGAATGGTGTTGCAGTGGATTGATAGGAAGATTTATAAAATCCATTTTAAGAAACAAATTGAAGTATAGCAGGCCGGACGTGCAGGGAGCGCAATGGAAATCCAGCAGCGAAGAATATTGGTCCTCTTACCTGTCATAGCGTGAGGGATAGTCGTTATCACCAGCCTCTGTGCTTGGGTTTTAATCCCAGTGTTTGGATCCTGCATTTCCATCATCAGAGGCTCAATCTAAAGACAGAAGAAGTTCAAACAGGGTGAAAGGTAAAGAGGTGATCAAAGGAAAAGCTGAATAATAAGAAGTAAATACATCAACACCATTTGTGCAAGTTGGTGCTTGTTGTCGAAGAGATACTTTTTGGTGTCCAAAGATGTGTCGGCTAGAGGGGTTAGCGGGGTTGACACATGGGGTCAACATGTGTGATTAATATGTGGGGTCAACACGTGGGTTCCACACGTGGGGTTACGGGGATAGGGCCTGGTTGGGATGACCTGTGGGAAAATCTGTGCAGACTCGATCAGCTAAAAGGCCTCCTTCTGCACTGTAGGGAGTCTATGATTCCTCTGGAGGGGAGGGTAAGAGGAGTTGATTGGGGGAGGGTGTATTGAGCACAGAACCCGGAGCTTCCATTTCACATGAGACTAAATAGACTGGGTCTGTACTCGTTGGAGTTTAGAAGGATGAGGGGGGATCTTATAGAGATGTATAAGATAATGAAGGGGATGGATAGGGTAGAGGTAGAGAGATCCTTCCTGCTTAGAAAGGATAGCAGGACTAGAGGGCACAGCCTCAAGATAAGGGGGGGGCAGTTTAGATCAGAGTTACGGAGGAACTTCTTCACTCAAAGGGTGGTGAATCTCTGGAATTCTCTGCCCGTTGAAGTGGTGGAGGCTACCTCACTAAATATATTTAAGACACGGGTAGATAGATTTTTGAGTGGGAAAGTGGAACTGATCCACTTCAGATCAGCCGTGATCTTATTGAATGGCGGGGCAGGCTCGAAGGGCTAGATGGCCTACTCCTGCTCCTATTTCTTATGTTCTTATGATGCTGTAAAGATCTTATCAGTCAGTTTCATTCTGAGTTGCTGATGATCTTTTGCCTGCCTTGGGGAGATGAGATTTTCAGAGCGTTTCTTAACGATTCACACTGCTGTCACCGCTGTATCCTGTTGCCACAGAATATCTAACACAGGCAGTCATGTGCTGTTAATATTGAAACAATACTCCTGCTTGTCCCCCAGTAAGAGTTAAACTGTTAAAGTGCAAATCAGCTTTCAAGAATGAACAGTGGAGAAAAAGAATGTAAAATGTTTTGAATTTATAACATCATCAGAAACGCTTTATTGGAAATAGTAGCTTGCAATTCAATCCAGCCAATTATTGTCCTCTAATAACTGGGTTAGTTTCCCTGGTCTCCGGAATGGATTTCTCTGTGATACAGCCTTTAATCATTATTATTACAGCCAATGCTGTCTGATCCTGTTTGGTGAATACTGCAGGCAGGTAATGTGGCGATCTCTGAATTAAAAAAAAAACCTCATCCACTGTATCAACCACAACGCTTAAACTAGGTTCAAAACTTAAAGGACAGGTTAACAGCTAAATTGTAATTTGCAGTGTCTGTGGTAGATTGGTGGCCCAGTGGTTAGCACTGCTGCCTCGCAGCACCAGGGACCCAGGTTCAATTCTGGCCTCAGGTTATTGTCTGTGCGGAGTCTAGACATTCTCCCTCCCGAGTCTACACAGTTTCCTTCGGGTGCTCTGGTTTCTTCCCACAATCCAAAAATGTGTGGTTATGTTAATTGGCCATGATAAATTGCCCCTTAGTGTCGGGGGGGTTAGGACTGGAACTGTGTAGGGTTTTGAGGATGGGACCTGGATGATGGAATTGTTGCCGGTGCAGGCTCGATGGGCCAAATGGCCTCCTTCTGCACTGTAGATTCAATGATTCACGAAGGATTGCTTTAATTCTATAAAAGCAAAAGGAAAGCATCAATCCCCATCGCTCTGCTGGGGTAATGAACTCTAGTTCATTACTATCAGTGATTTGAGGCATGTTCCTCTGACTCCCTTTTTACTTTGATTCGAGAAGCAAGCTTTGGAACTAGCTTTGCATTGACAATAGAGTCAGTGGGGGGCCTTCTACAGCCTCGCTTGTCCTGAAACCATAAAACCCACCTGAGGTCAACGGACCATCCCATTGTCCGTCCCTCGCCCACGCTGATTCCCGTGGCAGGTGGGACAGTAAAACTCCGGCCGTAGAGTGACAGCACAGAAAGAGGCCCTTCAGCCCACCGTGTCTGTGCAGAACATCAATCACCTATCTATTCTAGTCCCATTTTCCAGTACGTGGTCTGTAGCCTTGGACACTGTGAGGGTCGATTTTCCCACCCTGCTGCACTGCTTCTGTGGCACAGCAGGCCGGGAGATTTGAGCGGAGGCCATTTTGTGGGCTTCCCGCTGGGCACCGTGGCCTTCGCGAGTCTCCGGCAGCTGGACTTCCGGCACCATCAGCTCCGCTCCGGAAATACCACCACCAGAAGTATTTCACTCCAGAGGGGTTTACGATTGCTAAAACATTACTAAAGCTAAAACATTTGGGGGCCCCCAGATGGTCGGACACCGGCTGGGGGGGGGGGATTTCCTGGGCATTGTCAGCCTGAGCCCCCAGCACTGCCCAAGGGACAAAGTGCCAATGTCCAGGAGGCACCATGGGACTGCCAACTGGGCATCAGGCAGTGTCAAGGTGACAGGAGGGAACTGACTGACTGAGTTCACCCAATTGACAATCTCCCTGTATGTAACAAACAGTTTTATTATTACTGGAGAGTGTCCTTTAATTCCCAAATGGGACCATACTCCTTGGCACCGCTCTTGCAGTAATCGGTCAACTATTCATTAACAAAGAGAGCAGTATTGTTGAGTGGCACCCGCAGGGAGAATGAAACAGCGAGTAGTAGTGGAAGGCTCCTTTTCCAATTGGAGGTCTGTCACCAGTGGTGTGCCGCAGGGCTCGGTACTTGGACCTCTTCTATTTGTGGTATATATTAATGACTTGGAAGAGGGGGTAGGTGGTGTGATCAGCAAATTTGCTGATGACACTAAGATGGTTGGATTGGCGGGTACTGAGGAGCAGTGCCTGGCAATGCAACAGGACATAGACAGGCTGGTAGATTGGGCAGATAGATGGCAAATGGAATTTAATCCGGAGAAATGCGAGGTGATGCACTTTGGCCGGAATAATGTGGAGGGGAGTTATACGATAAAAGGTAGAACTATCCGGAGTATAGATACGCAGAGAGACCTGGGGGTGCAAGTGCACAAGTCCCTGAAGGTGTCGGTGCAGGTGCAGAATGTGATGAGGAAAGCGTATGGTATGTTAGCCTTCATAGGAAGAGGTATAGAATATAAGAGTAGGAGTCTGATGTTGCAGTTGTATAGAACGTTGGTTAGGCCTCACTTGGAGTACTGCGTCCAGTTCTGGTCGCCGTACTACCGGAAGGATGTAGAGATCCTGGAGAGAGTGCAGAGGAGATTTACCAGGATGTTGCCTGGTATGGAAGGGCTGTCTTACGAGGAAAGATTGAATGAACTTGGGCTGTTTTCCCTTGAGAGACGTCGGCTGAGGGGGGATCTAATAGAGGTTTATAAGATTATGAAGGGGATAGATAGAGTAAATGGTGGTAAGCTTTTTCCGCTATTAGAAATGGATAGAACGAGGGGTCACGGGCTTAGGGTGAGGGGGGCTAGGTATAAGACAAATATTAGAGGGCAGTTTTTCACACAAAGGGTGGTGGGGGTGTGGAATGCACTGCCGAGTAAGGTGGTGGAAGCAGGCACGCTAGGGTTGTTTAAGAGTCACTTAGATAGCCATATGAGCGGGCTACATATAGGGGGATATAGTAGGCCTTACTAAACATTGTAGGCTTGGGAATACGTTTTGCCTCAGGGATGTTAGTCTTTGCCTGTTTAATAATGAATTTTTTTGTCTCCACAGGCATTTAAGTCCAGCAAGGGGCATGCATGCGGCAGGTTGTAGTGGGCTGCTCTTGGACGTTGCTTCGGGAGTTGCCTATTGCTTCATGTCGTTAGTGTGCTTAAACTGGACCATCTCGAGGGCAACATGACAGCTCAGAGACTATCTCTGTTGCTGTGCGGACACATGGATTTGGGCCTGTGTCTGTGGGAGTTTGCACGTTCTCCCCGTGGTTGCGTGGGTTTCCTCCGGGTGCTCCGGTTTCCTCCCACATCCCCCAAAGATGTGCTTTTAGGCTGATTGATTGGGTACTAAATTGTCCCTAAATTGGACCTCGCACATTAGGTGTAGACTAAAATCATGAATAGGTCACTGAGACAGGGGGATGGCGGCGCGGGCTCGTTGGGCCGAAGGGCCTGTTTCCCGTGCTGTTTTGTTCTTTGTTCTTTGTTCTTTGAAACAGCTTCCTTTTCACTGCCACAGATATGTTGCCCTGCTGGATTTTGCAATCTTTAACTCAGTGAGGTACAAGCTAAGCTCCCTCTCAACAAGGTCTTCCCCAGGTCTCTATCTTGTTTCAAATTAGGCTGGGCTCAACTTTAGAAAATTCACTGCAGCCTTGAATCTGACCTGTCAGCCCAGGTACGCAGGCCGGGCACACAAGCCGGGCACACAAGCCGGGCACACAGGCTGGGCACGCAGGCCGGGCACGCAGGCCAGGCACGCAGGCCGGGCACGCAGGAAGATGCAGGTTCTAATCAAGGGTCGTTAACTCTTGTTCTCTCTCCACAAACTCTATCTTCACAGTGTTTTCCGTAGATCCTGAGTGAGTTTAACTCTCATTATTGCTGGAAAGGCAGGAGTTTCCCTCATTACATTTCCTTTGCCGGGCTTGGCTTGTGCACACACTCTGCCGTTTATATCAGCAGGAAAGCCCTGCTGTTTCATTTTAATTGAAATCAGTGCAGCTTTTCCCTTGCTTGGGAGATGATTCGCACTTTAGCAGTTTAATTCTTGTTGGAGGACACAGCAAAAGTATTGTTTCAATATTAACAGCGCATGACTGCCTGGCAACAGGGCATGGCAAGGCAGCAGTGTGAATTGTTAAGAAACACTCTGAAAATCTCATCTCCCCAACGCAGGCAAGAGACCATCAGCAACTCAAAATCAAACTGGCTGATGTGACGCTGTAAAGATCCTGTGAATGGGAAGCTCCAGGTTCTGTGCTCAATGTCACCCACCCCCCACATCAACTCTTCTTCCCCTCTCCTTCAGAGGAATTATAGAATCCCTACAGGATTTCAGCCCATTGAGTCTGTATCGTCTCCAACAGAGCATCCCACCCAACCCCACCCCCATAACCCCACGTGTTAACCCCACATGTTAACCCCATGTGTTTACCCTGCTAACCCCACTAGCTTGCACATCTTTGGACACCTGAGGGGTAATTTAGCATGGCCAATCAACCTAACCCCTGCACATCTTTGGAGTGTGGGAGAAAAGGAAACCAGAGGAACCAGAAGAAACGGGGTGGGGGGGGGGCTTGACCCCCATCTACAAAAGTCAATCCATGTTTAATTGGCTAGGCTGTGATGCTCCCCGCAGCCAAACAGCCTGCAGTCCCTCAAGTGCAGTAAAAAGTCTGACAACACCAGGTTTTAGTCCAACCGATTTATTTGATAATAGACTCACAAGCTTTCGGGGTTCTGGCCTCAGACAGAGCATATAAAGCACAGACTGTCTGTGCTTTATATGCTCTGTCTGAGGCCAGAACTCTCCATTCACCTGACGAAGGGACTAACCCCGAAAGCTTGTGAGTCTATTATCAAATAAATCGGTTGGACTAAAACCTGGTGTTGTCAGACTTTTTACTGTGTTTACGCCAGTCCAACGCCGGCATACCCACATCATGACTACTATCGTCCCTCAAGTGCCCAGAGATGAAGATTGTGCCATTAGTTCAAGCTTCAGAGATCTGCCAGCAACCCTGGAACTGTGATCAAGTGGGAATCAGTGACATCCAGACACGTTGGGAGGAAGTACATGAGAGCGATCATAACAAAACAAACACCGTGTGAAATCAATTAGTTTTGTCAAATGAAAAATAACAGGAAATGTGTATATTTCCTTGAGAATTCTTGAACAGTGAACACATTAACTAATTCTGGAGCATTCTCTTAGCAGTAACTGACCATAAGTGCACAACATCGAACAGTAATCATTTTGAATTTCCTGAAATTATATCAGGGGAAACATCAGGGAGTTCCACAGATAAATCAAATGGGTTTGTGCGTGTATTTTATAATTAATATTCCCCATGAACCACTTCAGTAATGCGTGGCATCTCTTCACGGCTATCTGGTCAAGCATCTGAACTTGGCGGCAATAGGAACCCATTGATGCCATTACAGTGACATGGCTCCTTGCCAGACACCTCCAGACAATTATCTCTTGTTACAGAGTTCTACAAGCATAAACTTCCTGGTAGGTTGATGTACTGAAGTCCATCTTAATTATACACCCCTACTTCCTTCACATCTAATTACTGAATTATTTTGTTTATATTGACAGGCCACTTTTCCTGTTATGGTTAATTGTATTACGATTTAAGTGAAACAGTGATGCAGATGGTGTTAGTTCCAATGGAAGGCATGCTTGAGGAGTCAGGTCCTGGTTCACACCTGTGACTCTTTACCTGGAGTTAATATTGGCCCTGCTGTGGTAATAATGAAAGAACTTCTAATCCAGTGGAGTTCAACTTCCCAAAGCCTGAGATTTAATACTATTCTTCCTGAAAAGTTCTGACCAATTTATTCAGAGTTCCAAACGTGTGTGTGTTCTTATTTATTGTGATTCCTTGGTAATACTGCAGGCTTTTTTAAAACCTCTTTCAGAGAGATAAACAGCTACAGCTTCCTCAAGTAGCATCAACTTTTGGAGCTGATCCAATCGCCCAATTTGGACATTTTAAAAAAAGGGCTGTGTGGACAAGTTGGGCTGAAGGGCCTGTTTCCATGATGTAAACCTCTATGACTCTATGGCTATGATACTACATCATAGAAACATAAAAACTAGAAGCAGGGGTAGGCCATTTGGCCCTTTGAGCCTGCTCGTAGCTAATCATCGAATTCAATTTCCTGATCCTGCCTTCCCCCCTCCATATCCTTTCATCCCTTTAGCCCCTAGAGCTATACCTAATTTATTCTTCAAATCAGACAACATTTTGGTCTCAATATATTCTTACGAGTAGGTGAGGAGCGGGTGAATTGCTCTGTCTTTTCCCCCTCCTCATTTGACCACAACAGGGTGTTCTTTGCTTGAAAAGGATAAATTTACCAATTCAATGACCTGTTGATGCACTGCAATCAAAAAAAGAACCAATAGGATATGTTCTTCTTGAGTTTAACAAAGAAAGAGGTTAGCTTTATTATACTTAATCTGATCTAAGTAAAATGACAAAATACTCACCAACTTTCATGCACATCCACTCAAACTTCACACGCACAAATAAAGATGACAGAGCAGGGTGACAGAGCGGGCAAAGGTAGATCGGCCAAATTAGAGTCCACGAATAAAGTGAAAGAGTTTACAATCTGTAGTTTGGTGTCTCTGCTGACTTCACACTGAATTTGAGCTAAATGGTTTCAATGTTACTGATTTAAATGTATAGAAGATTGAGTTATTCTTTAGGAGACAGTAGTGTGGGGTTGGATTTTTTAAAGAAGTCTCTGTCTGTGACAGGATGTCCCTGGACGATCTCAGTCAGGATTGAACAACTGTGAAAATAGGTGAGCTCGGACCCATTATTTTCAGTGCGAGAAAATCTTATGCTGCTTAGAGAAAAAATTAGGCAAAGTGTGATTCATGCCAGTAGGGGGAATGGACGGAGTCTATCAATGCCAGGAAGCTGGCTGCTGACTGCTAGGACTGCCATTGTGCATGTGTCTGATCTCCCAGTGTACTAACTGTGTACAAGTGTACACAATTAGTGCATTGGGAGTTATCTCAGTAACCACTCCCCCCACCGCCTGCCCACCATTCACCCTCCCCGGCTGATCGCACCCCCATCACCTCCCATACTCCAAGGGACACTGCCCTCCTTTCCCCAACCACCCTGGGGGCCTCAATGGCCTCCAGTCCCACCAGCGAGGACATCTCATCTTGTCCCTGTTGCTGGGGAATATATGTGATCCTTGCATCCCGAGCACACAAATAACATTTAAATTAGAATTTAAATATCAAAATCAGACTCTAACCTTTCCCAGGCCCAAGGTTGATTATACCTGCAGATCAGTGCCGACTGGATCATGCAAGGAACTGAGCGTAAACCCAGTTTTTCATCGCTCACGATTTAATCGGTTCTCCCCACCCATTGACCGGCGTGATGAGCTGGTAAGATCACCCCCATTGTCTTTGGGTTTTGCAGACAGACTGACTCCACTCCAATGAATTGGAATGTGGAATATGGAACATATGGTGATGCAAATTGGGGTTAGCCATCTTGGCCTGAGCCCAAGTCACCTTGTCTCTGTGTTTTTAAAAAGTTTGTTTAAAAAGTTCAATTCAGGTTTCCAACTGATAGAATAAAAATAATTATTTAGCATAAAGCACATCTTGATGACATTATCAATGGATGCATCCCATCAGTCATGTAACCTACTCAAACCCAAAAAATGAGTGACTATCCACAAGATAGATTCTACACCTCTGACCTTCTGATCATTAGACCTGCAGTCCTTTGAATATACAAATGTAGAAACTCATAGAAATTTATAAAATTCTAACACGATTAGACAGGGTAGATTCAGAAAAAATGTTCCCAATGATGAGAGATTCCAGAACTAGAGGGTCATAGTTTGAGGATAAGGGATAAACCTTTTAGAACTGGGGTGAGGAGAAATTTCTTCACCCAAAGGGTGGTGAATGTGTGGAATTCACTAGATATAGCTCTTGGGGCTAAAGGGATCAAGGAATATGGGAGGAAGGGGGGCATCAGGATATGAATTTGATGATCAGCCATGGTCAAAATGAATGGTGGAACAGGCTCGAAGGGCCAAATGCCTGCTTCTAATTTCTATGTTTCTATAAACGACTAAAGACTGTTCAAATGAGACATTTTAGATGATCACCCATGTGCTTAAAGGTCTACATAGGCTCCTGGTAAAGCAACATCTTGATTTTAAAATTCTCATTCTCATTTTCCAATCGCTCCATGGCGTCACCCTTCCATTTCTCTGTAATCTCATCTCGTTCCGCAAACGTCTCAGATACCTACACTCCTCTAATCCTCTGCATCCCTGATTTTAATCATTAGAGCTTTGCTGCGTGATGTTACTGTGCCTTTAAGAAACGTATCTTAAGCCTGTTCTCTGCAGTTGTAAGCAGCCCTGTTTTTTTTTTAATTGTAGCACCGAGCTGCCTGAGCAGACGTCCTTTAATTACTGCTGAATTGATATAATGTGCCTTTTGTTTATTTTCAATTTGGCCTAATGCAATGTCGTGGAATTTTATGACCCTTTTGATTTCTTGGGGGAAGATTGATTGACAGTCGAGGTCAGATAGTACTCTGGGAAAATCCGGAGCTCTTTACTTTCTGTTTGACAGAAACTGTTGGATTCCGGACTGAAAACAGTGTTTGCGCCTCTCTCACTGGGATTAGAAATAAGTGCAAACCTTATGGTCTAGGCTGACACTGTAAAACATCTTGGATTTTCTGACCGGTTTCATCTTCAGCATCCAAGGCCCAAAGCTCTGGAACTTCCTCCCCAAGCTTCTCCACTTCTCTACCTCACATTCTTCCTTTAAAATGCTCCTTAAAACTTAACTCTTTGTCATCTTACCTACTGTCACCTTCTGTGGCTTGTTGTCACAGGCTTGTTGTCATGGTCCTGTGATGGTTTATTACATTAAAGGTGTGATATAATTAGAAATTGTTGGTATTATCAAAGGAGTTGATAGGCTGGATGGAAATAAACTATTTTCTCTTGTATGGGGAGTCCAGAATAAGAAGTGGGGGGACAACTCCTTAAAATTAAAGCTAGGTTATTCAGGGATGTTGTCAAGAAACATATCTTCACACAAAAGGTAACAGAAATCTGGAAGTCTCTGCCCTCAAAAAGCTTTTGCGATGGATGAGTCAATTAAAGATTTTAAGCTGTGATTGATAGATTTTTGTGAGGTAGGTCTTGTGGCGCAATGCTGGTATCCCCTGCCTCAGGGCTAAAAATTCTTCCTTCAAGTTCCACTTCAAAGTCATGTTGGCCATGGAAGCTGTGTTCATAAGGTAGCCAAATGGGCTGATTATCAGCCTGCAAGTCCTTCCAATGCGCATGATGGCTGACAGGTAAAGTTCCTGGTCAGCCATATTACAGAAGGCAATGGCAAACACTGCCATACTCTGCCAAGCATCATCATGGGCCAATCCAATGGGAGTCCATGGTTGGCAACAACCTCATATGGGATGGTGCCTGATGGTCGCAGAAACAAGGCCGGTACAAGGCAGTTAGGTTACTGGTTAGCCATGATCATAGAATCATAGAAGCCCTAGAGTGCAGAAGGAGGCTGTTCGGCCCATCAAGTCTGCACCAACTCCCCACCATCTCACCCAAGCCCACCACCTATCCTATCCCTTTAATCCCTAATCTTATTGATCTAATTGAGTGGGATGGAAAAGGTTTAAGGGGTTGAATGGTGTACTCTGTACAATTTATTGGCTATTGGCATGATGCAGTGATAGCATTGCTCTCCCTGGAGGTAATAACAAATAAAATTAAATAAAGAAAATAAAATATTTTGACTTTTCCTTGCATTAGTTGCTGTTTATAGGTCTAATCAGTTTGATGTTTCTCAGCTGGGGCTTCTATATTGCTGGTCAGAACATGACAAGATCCTAATTTTATGATGAGGGAATGGCCATTGCCCCAAGAGTTATCAGAACAGATGAACTTCCTTTGTAAACAAGTCTTCTCGGAGATGAGCGTCATTACGTAAATGAGCATAACCACCTGCGAATGGGAGGAACATCAATTAAAGACTGTCGCATCCCCCATTAAACCCAGAAAGGAAAGGAAAATAATTGTCAGGTGGCGTGGTGAACTGAATGCGGAACACTGAGATGTATTCAGATTAATTAAAGTTAGATTAGGATGCTGCATGTTAGAATGGATGGAAAGATTTCATCACTGAGGTTTGTCTTAATCACTAAAGCTGTGTTCAATTAGTCAAACACTTTTCATGCAGATTTTTTGCCACTGCCAGTTATGGTTGCAGACCAATGCAAACGTTGCGCAGCTATCGTATCATCGAAAAGGTGTGAGGGAATAGGAGAGATGATGTGGAGATGCCAGCACTAGACTAGGTGGGCACAGTAAGAAGTCTCACAGCCTATGTATCACAACCAGGTTAAAGCCCAATAGGTTTATTTGGAATCATGAGCTTTCGGAGCTCACCCGATGAAGGAGCAGTGCTCCAAAAGCTCATGATTCCACATAAACCTGTTGGACTTTAACCTGGTGTTGTGAGACTTCTTACAGGGAATAGGAGGTTCAGTGAATTTGCTGAGTTCTAAATGACAGACTTAATGGACAAAAAATTGGATGGATTGTTCTACAGGTGATCATGTAATCCTGAGCTCCCTTAATGTGCTGTGCCCATGTGCAACAGGGCATAGAGTCTCTACAGTGCAGAAGAAGGCCATTGGGCCCATCAAGCCTGCACTGACAACAATCCCACCTAGACCCTATCCCCATAACTCCACATATTTATCCTGCTAATTCCCCTGATACTAAGGGACAGGTTAGCATAGTCAATCAACCTAACCTACAGATCTTCGGACTCTGAGAGGAAACCAGAGCACCCAGGGGAAACCTATGCAGACATGGGGAGAATGTGCAAATTTCACACAGATAGTCACCCAAAGCTGGAATTGAACCCATGTCCCTGGCACTGTGAGGCAGCAGTGCTAACGACTGTGCTACCGTGCCCCCCACAATCTAATTCATTCTCTCTTCAACCGTTTAAAGACAGATTGTAGGGGGTAAATGTTCTTCACTGAAAGTCCCTCACTACCTCCTGACTCCCATTACCACAGTAATATACCTCTTTCAAACTGAACCGATAACTGAATACTTGGAAAGAAAAGCTAGTCATCAACTCATGGTGACCAGAGAAACTTAAAAATGGAATGGATTCTGATTATTCAAAGAGTGATAGTTTTAGGAAGCTTAATTTCAATGTTTGAAGCTGTACTGGATTATAAATAGAAATAAGTCATGAAAAGACTGGCTTATTCAGAATGCCCTTTTGAACTTAAGTGTTGTTCCTGCTCCAGTGACTGAGCCTGGAACCAGAATGTAGAGAACTGAGTGACAGGGCCTTACATTACAGAATTGGTGACGTGCAAAGCCAATCCAAATTGGATGGAACTTTTTTTTTATCAGCACCTGGTTGAAATTTCCACACAGTTTGAGAAAAGACAACATTATGTTTTTGTCATTTGCCAGGCTTGCATCAGCACATTTCTGCTTTTTTCCTATTTTAACAGAAACAGAAATGTAAGGCACAAAAATAAGCAATTAAAAAAATCTATTTACGTTTCTTCAAGATACACACATGCTCCATCCCTTGGTTGAAGAGCTATACTTATCCTCCTGTTTCATCGTCCTCCCCATGGAGAGAAGGATTTGAACCTTCTCTGGTTCTTCAGACACAGAGCTCCACTCCCCATCCCCATCCCCATCCCCATTTCAACAGTGTCACTGCAGGCTGGATGACAGTTCCCTCACAGAGACAGTCACTTTCCAGGAAGCTGCCACAGAAACAGCAGAGAGGAATATGGGAAATAACCACCGAGGAGGAAGGCAATGAAATGAAACGAAGTGAACAGTCTCAACAATTACCACTTCCAATTGTTGCCACTATCCCAAAAATGCTTGCTGTCCAAGGGAATGTTGGGACCACAACTTTTTACTTTATATATCAATGATCTAGATGAAGGAACTGAAGGCATTGCGGTTAAGTTTGTAGATGATAGGTAGATGGACAGACAAGTAGTATTGAGGAGACAGAGAGGCTGCAGAAGGACTTGGACTGATTAGGAGAGTGGGCAAAGCAGTGGCAGATGGAATACAACATGGGAAAGTGAGAGGTTATGCACTTTGGTACAAAGAACAACACAGCACGGGAAACAGGCCCTTCGGCCCAACGAGCCCGCACCGCCGTCCTACTATCTCAGTGACCTATTCATGATTTTAGTCTACGCCTAACGTGCGAGGATCAGGGAGGTCCAATTTAGGGACAATTTTAGTACCCAATCAATCAGCCTAAAAGCACATCTTTGGGGGATGTGGGAGGAAACCGGAGCACCCGGAGGAAACCCACGCAACCACGGGGAGAACGTGCAAACTCCCACAGACACAGGCCCAAATCCATGTGTCCGCACAGCAACAGAGATAGTCTCTGAGCTGTCATGTTGCCCTCGAGATGGTCCAGTTTAAGCACACTAACGACATGAAGCAATAGGCAACTCCCGAAGCAACATCCAAGAGCAGCCCACTACAACCTGCCGCCTGCATGCCCCTTGCTGGACTTAAATGCCTGTGGAGACAAAAAAATTCATTATTAAACAGGCAAAGACTAACATTCCTGAGGCAAAACGTATTCCCAAGCCTACAATGTTCAGTAAGGCCTACTATATCCCCCTATATGTAGCCCGCTCATATGGCTGTCTAAGTGACTCTTAAACAACCCTAGCGTGCCTGCTTCCACCACCTTACTCGGCAGTGCATTCCACACCCCCACTACCCTTTGCGTGAAAAACTGCCCTCTAATATTTGTCTTATACCTAGCCCCCCTCACCCTAAGCCCGTGACCCCTCGTTCTATCCATTTCTTGTAGCGGAAAAAGCTTACCACCTTTTACTCTATCTATCCCCTTCATAATCTTATAAACCTCTATTAGATCCCCCCTCAGCCGACGTCTCTCAAGGGAAAACAGCCCAAGTTCATCCAATCTTTCCTCGTAAGACAGCCCTTCCATACCAGGCAGCATCCTGGTAAATCTCCTCTGCACTCTCTCCAGGATCTCTACATCCTTCCGGTAGTACGGCGACCAGAACTGGACGCAGTACTCCAAGTGAGGCCTAACCAACGTTCTATACAACTGCAACATCAGACTCCTACTCTTATATTCTATACCTCTTCCTATGAAGGCTAACATACCATACGCTTTCCTCATCACATTCTGCACCTGCACCGACACCTTCAGGGACTTATGCACTTGCACCCCCAGGTCTCTCTGCGTATCTATACTCCGGATAGTTCTACCTTTTATCGTATAACTCCCCTCCACATTATTCCGGCCAAAGTGCATCACCTCGCATTTCTCCGGATTAAATTCCATTTGCCATCTATCTGCCCAATCTACCAGCCTGTCTATGTCTTGTTGCATTGCCAGGCACTGCTCCTCAGTACCCGCCAATCCAACCATCTTGGTGTCATCAGCAAATTTGCTGATCACACCACCTACCCCCTCTTCCAAGTCATTAATATATACCACAAATAGAAGAGGTCCAAGTACCGAGCCCTGCGGCACACCACTGGTGACAGGCCTCCAATTGGAAAAGGAGCCTTCCACTACTACTCGCTGTCTCCTCCTCCCAAGCCAGTTCTCCACCCATCTACATACCTGGCCTTGTATCCCATGAGCCTTCACCTTTTCTATCAGCCTACCATGAGGGACCTTGTCAAACGCCTTACTGAAATCCATATAGACAACATCAACGGCTTGTCCTTCGTCAACCGTTTTTGTCACCTCTTCAAAAAATTCCACTAGATTCGTAAGGCATGACCTCCCTGTAACGAAGCCATGCTGCGTATCCCTGATCAGATTGCAGCGCTCCAGATGTTCATACATCCTATCCTTGAGGATCCTCTCCATTAGCTTGCCTATAACTGAAGTCAAGCTCACCGGCCTATAATTCCCTGGGTTATCCCTCTGACCCTTCTTAAACAACGGTACTACATTTGCAATGCGCCAATCCTCTGGGACCTCACCTGTGTCCAAAGAAGAGACAAAGATTTGCGTCAGAGGCCCAGCAATTTCATCCCTCACCTCCCTTAACAGCCTGGGATAGATGCCATCAGGCCCTGGAGATTTATCCGTCTTTATACTGTCTAAAAGTCTCAACACCTCTTCCCTCGTGATGACTATATCCCTCAACGGATCCTCAAACTCCTCAAGCACAGCACCAGACATCAGGCCCCTCTCCTGCGTGAATACCGACGCAAAGTATTCATTCAGGATCTCCCCCATTCCCCCAGGCTCCAAGCATAGTTCCCCTCCTCTGTCCCTGAGAGGACCAATCTTCCCTCTAACCATCCTTTTATTTCTAACATAGGAGTAAAATGCCTTAGGATTTTCTTTAATCCTACCCGCCAAAGCCATTTCATGGCCCCTTTTTGCCTTTCTGATGCCCCTTTTAAGTTCTCTCCTACATTCTCTGTATTCTTCTAACGCTATCTCTGTCCTCAAATGCCTAGATCTAATGTACGCCTCCCTCTTCCTCCTGACCAGGTCCTCAATATCCCTAGTTACCCACGGCTCTCTAATCCTACCCTTCCCATCCTTCCTCTTGACCGGCACGTGCCTTTCCTGCAAAGATTTTAGTTTTCCCTTGAGAGACTCCCACATACCCAGCGTCGACCTGCCATCAAGCAGCTTACCCCAGTCCGTATCTTTAAGATCCTGCCTAATCCGGTTGTATCTAGCCCTCCCCCAGTTTAACACCCTCCCCTTAGGACAGGCTTCATCTTTATCCATTAATATCTTAAACCAGACAGAGTTGTGGTCACTGTTAGCCACCTGCTCTCCTACTTCAACGTCAACCACCTGCCCAGGCTCATTCCCCAGAACCAAGTCCAGTATAGCCCCCTCCCTGGTCGGGCTATCCACATACTGCTCCAGGGATCCTTCCATTACACACTGTACAAATTCCTCCCCGTCAGCACCCTCTGATCTTGGCACCTTCCAGTCTACCCCGGGGAGATTAAAATCTCCCACTACCACCACCCTATTCTTCCTGCACTTATCTAGAATGTCCCTGCTTATCCCTTCTTCCACAGCCCTCGGGCTGTTGGGCGGTCTGTAGTACACACCCAACATAGTAACATCTCCCTTCCTATTCCTCAACTCCACCCATAGCGACTCGATTCCTATATCCTCTATCCCTCCCTCCCTCTGCACTGCTATGATGCAATCCTTAACTAACAACGCCACTCCCCCACCTCTCAGCGACCCACCCCTATCACGCCTGAAGCACTTATACCCGGGAACATTCAACTGCCAGTCCTGCCCTTCCTTTAACCAAGTCTCTGTCACCGCCACCACTTCCAACTTCCTTTCGAACATTATTGCCTTCAGTTCATCTGTTTTGCCAGTCACACTCCTAGCATTGAAACACATGCACCGAAGACACTCAGAAACAATCCGATCCTTCTTCCTACCCTCCGGGCTTACCCTATCCCCAATCCCAGTTCCGTCCACATCCCCACCCCCCCTCCATATTAGTTTAAACACCGCCGAAACACTCCAGCTAACCTTCCAGCTAAGATATTCACACCCTTCCCAGTTAACTGTACCCCATCCCTCTTATATATTTGCCCCTCTTTCATAAAGACTTCCCAATGGTCTACGAATCTAAAACCCTCTGCCCTACACCAATCCTTCAACCACGCATTGAGTTGGAGTATCTCATTCTTTCTAGCCCTGCTAGCCCCAGGCACCGGCAGCAGCCCAGAGAACGCCACCCTGGAGGCCCTACATTTCAGCCTAGCCCCCAACTCCCTGAACTGCCTACGTATGTCCCCCCTGCACTTTGTTCCTACATCCTTCTCTCCTATGTGCACTATCACATCAGACTTGGTCCCTCCACCCTTCAAAATTCCCTCTACCCTTTCTGAAACATCCTGTACCCCTGCCCCAGGGAGGCAGACTACCATCCTGGATTCCCGCTTTTGCCCACAGAACCGCCTGTCAATCCCTTTGACTCTCCCATCCCCCACCACTATCTCACACCCTACACTCTTCCCTTCCTCCGAGATATTCTGATCTCCCTCCCTTGCCTTCTCTACCCCAGCTGTCACCCCACCCTTGATATTCTGGGGTAATTCCTCTGGGGCGGTCCTAGTGCCACGACTCCTTTTCTTTTTGCTCTTCCTAACTGTGACCCATCCGTCTCTCCTCCCAGGTCCTGGTATCTGCTCAGTGTTACTGTCCCTATCCATTATTTCCTCATTTCCACTTTGGTGGGAAGAATAGAGGCATTGACTCTTTTCTAAATGGGGAGAGAATTCAGAAATTGGAAGCGCTTAGGGACTTGGGAGTGCTAGTTCAGGATTCTCTTAAGGTTAACGTGCAGGTTGAATTGGTAGTTAGAAAGGCAAATGCAATGTTAGCAATTGTTTTGAGAGGACTAGGATACAAAAGCCAGAGTATACTGCTGAGCCTTTATAAGCTCTGCTCAGGCTACATTTAGGGTATTGTGAGCAATTTTGGGCCCTGTATCTAGGGAAGGATGTGCTGGCCATGAAAAGAGTCCAGAGAAGGTTCATGAGAATGATCCAGGGAATGAAAAGCTTGACGTTTGACGAGTGTTTGGGGACTCTGGGTCTGTACTTGATGGAATTCAGATGGATGAGGGGAGAATTACATTGAAACATACAGAACACTGAAAGGCCTGGATGGAGCGAATGTGAGGAAGATGTTTTCATTAATCAGAGAGACTAGGATCCGAGGGCATAGCCTAGGAGTAAAGGGTTGACCCTTTAGGGCTGAGATGAGGTGGAATTTCTTCAGCCAGAGAATGGTGAATCTGTGGAATTCATTGCCACTGAAGGCTATGGAGCCCCAGTGAGTGTATTTAAGACAGAGAGAGATAGGTTCCTCATTGGTAAAAGAATCAAAGGTTATGGAGAAAAGGGTGGGAGAATGGGGTTGAGAAACTTATGAGCCATGATTGAGTGGCAGAGCAGACTTGCTGGACCGAATGGCCTAATTCTGTTCCTATATCTTATCTTATGGAATCGAGAATTTTTATGTCCAGAGACAGTAGAAAGGATCACTGTCATCCAAATTGGTTGCTGAGAGACGTTCTCCCACTAACTACCATTACTAAATTTACCAAAGGCAATACCATTTCCAAAGCACGTGCTAAATGCACCCATGCCTGGATATTACCATTTCTTTTCACCTACATTGATTCAAAACGCAGTAACCATAACCCTAAATTCTGAGTATCATCAGTTTTAAGAGGTAGATTATTATTCTATATTTCAATTGATTATTTGGCCAGTTTGTTCTGTTAAAGATGTCTCTGCCCCTCTGAAGTTACCCAAAGACTTGTAAACCTTTGAATATCTTTATGGTCAAAGTAGATCGATTCTTGATGAGCGAGGGGGTGAAAGGTTATTGTGGGTAGGCAAGAATTGAGGCTAAAATTAGATCAGCCATGATCATACTGAATGGCAGGGCAGGCTTGAGGGACAGTGACCGTCTCCTGCTCTTAATGCTTACATTCATGAGTTATGACTCATGGGTAGCACTCTCATTTAAGACTCACTCCAGAGACTTGAGCACAAAAATAACCCTCTAGTCCAGTACTTAAGGAGTTGCTGCACCTTTGAAGCTGTCTTCTTTTGGAAGAAACATTAAACTGAAGCCACAATCCCCCATCTCAGGTAGACATGAAAGATCCAATGGCAATCTTTTGAATAAGAGTGGGAGAACTTTCCCTGATGTCTTCTGTAATATTTATCCTTCAAACAATATGTGGAATAGAGATTATCTGGTCATTATCACATTTCTCTTTTGTGGGAGCTTGCTGTGTTTGCCCCTTTTCCTACAGTGCAACGGGGACTCTACTCCAAAAGTGATTGCTTCGGCGTGTAAGCGTTTTGGGACACTGTGAATTTGTGAAGGGTGTTAAATTAATGCAGGTTCTTTCTTTCTAACATTGATGGATGAATGGATTTGACAGTATTGATCATAACAGAGAAACAGCAGCAGCTGTCACTGTGTCCCTTGGACAATACACAATGTTCTGGCGATGCAGATGAGGTTCCTGAACAGTTAGCAAAATGAAAAGCTGGAAAATGCTGGTGGGGAAATGTTTGCCACTCCTGGGACAACTGCAAAGGCAAATCACCCCCATTGTACTTCTTGGCTGGTCCAATGGGAATCCCATACCTCATCTGTATCACCAGAGCACTGCCACCAAAATGAAGGCTGCCAAATGTACCAGTGGATTCATATTATGGGCCATTAATATTAATCTATTAACCGTACATTTATTGTAAAATCTGAGTGAGAAACTGGACTCATTGCTATTGTAATATATTTTGCTAAGCTAATAATGCAAATTATAAAGTTTAAAGTAAAAGTTTATTTATTAGTCACAAGTAAGGCTTACATTAACACTGCAATGAAGTTACTTAAAATTCCCATAGTCGCCACATTCAGTTGCCTTGGGAGGAAACCAGAGCACCTGGAGGAAACCCACACAGACACGGGGAGAATGTGCAAACTCCGCACAGACAGTGACCCAAGTCGGGAATCGAACCCAGGTCGCTGGCACTGTGAGGCAGCAATGCTAACCACTGTGCCACCGTGCCGTAATAATGCATACTGTAATATACTTTAGTAAGATAATAATGCAAATTGTAATATATTTTACGGACATAAAAATACATGTTGTGATATACGTTACTAACATAATAATGAGTCAAGGTAATTAGTTTGTTAATAAAACAGAAAATTCTGGAAACATTTATTGGGTTCAGGTTGATGACCTGTCGTCAGCACTGGGGGAAGTTAGAAGTCTAACAGCGTGTGAATAAGTGCAGAGGCAGAGTTGGGGACTGTGGGGGCAGGGGAGGGGCGGTATGGGTAACTGGGACAAAAGGGAAGGGTGAAAAGGATAAAAGAGATGATTGTGCACAACAAGAGGAAATGATAAGGCAACAAGTAAACCAACAAAAAAATGTGTCTAGAGGTGCAAATGGCAACAGCTGGAACCATTACTGGAACCTTCTGCCTGAGAATGGGAACAGTGTTTGCAATCAAATTTATTTCACAGTTTTAGTTTGAAGTACTGTCTTAAACATGGCTCATTTTTATAAATATTTACATAATGTTGCAATATTTCCTCAAGATTACTGTGAATTAAGAAATTCTCATTGACTCCAGGAATTCCATCATTTCAATTGTTCATAAAGTAATTCCAGTAGTGTTAAAAAGAGGTGAAGATTTGCAAAACTGAGGATCTGGCAGCACTGAAAAAACAGAGCGTGTCTTTAAAAAATAGATGTTTTTATCCTGCATCAAGTATTTGCAAACTGTAAGGGTCTTACAAATAATAAATGATGGCTGTAAATCAGATGCCCGAGCATTATAATTCTTAATGTAGGTGTTTGGGAAAATGGTCTTGAATGCAATTAATAACTTGTTGCAGCCTCTTTGTGTTCAAGAATTAAAATTCACCTCCAGGCACCAGAGCTTCCTTAGCTCTACATCATGTACACATTTGTGAAAGACAGGTTGACTGTTTCATTCTGCACTGCTCTGTCAATTGGCTGATTTATTGCAGTAATATTGTAACAGCACACACACACACATGAAATTGTTAATGTGGAAAATTCATGCATCGATCAAGTTTTATATCGCTTGAGTGGACCCAGTGTGGCACACAATATCAAAATTCCCCCATGTGCTCCCATCACTCAGAAGCGGCCGACTGTAATGCATCACGTCTCATGGAGGTTAGGAGAGCGCTTGCTTCTTAAAGAAAAATTAAAGTATTTCATGAAGGGTTTAAGTGGATCAAATGCAGAGTACTCATTTCCAATGGCTGGTGGATCTACAACAAAAGAAGGCAGGTGGAAGGTGCTTGGCAAAAGAGTCAGAGGATTTTAAACAAAATACAATGGGGGGTTAGGACTTGGAATGCATTCCTTGACACACGGTGATTGATACAGATTCAACAGGTGGGATTCTCCGATCTTGCCCCTGTCCAATCTGCTGCAAGTGAAAACAGGAAAATTGATGTTCCAACCAAAACGCCATTCACTTCCAGCAGCACTGGAGAATCCCAACCGTAAGCGAGGATGGGGATTTTCGGCAAATACTTGGCTTCAAAAGGGAATTGGATAAATACTTGAAGGAGAAAAATTCCAGGGATAGAGGGGTCATAGGGTCATACAAGTCTACAGCGCAGAAAAGGCCCTTTGACTCATCCTCTGCGCTGGTCAAAAACAAACCGCCTAATTAACTATTCTAATCCTTGCTTAATAATGGAGACCAGAATTGCACACAATATTCCAGAAGTGATCTCACCAAAACTCTATTCAATTAATTTTAAGTTTATTTATTGGTGTCACAAGTAGGCTTACATTAAGAACATAAGAAATAGGAGCAGGAGTAGGCCACCTAGCTCCTCGAGCCTGCCCTGCCATTCAATAAGATCTTGGCTGATTTTGTAGTGGTTCAGTTCCAGTTACCCGCCTGCTCCCCATAACCCTTAATTCCCTTATCAATCAGAAATCCATCTACCTGTGACTTAAATGTATTCAACGAGGTAGCCTCCATCACTTCAATGGGCAGAGAATTCCAGAGATTCACTACCCCCTGAGAGAAGAAGTTCCTCCTCAACTCTGTTCTAAACTGACTTCCCCTTATTTTGAGGCTGTGTCCTCTAGTTCTTGTTTCCTTTCTAAGTGGAAAGAATCTCTCTGCCTCCACCCTACCTAGCCCCTTCATTATCTTATATGTCTCTGTAAGATCACCCGGTGAACTTTCTCTACACCCCCTCTAAGGCCAATATATCCTTTCGCAAATAAGGAGACCAAAATTGCACAGAGTACTCCAGTTGCGGCCTCACCAGTACCCTGTACAGTTGCAGTGATACCTCCCTGCTTTTATATTCTATCCCCCTCGCGATAAAGGCCAGCATTCTATTCGCCTTCTTGATCACCTGCTGCACCTGCAGACTGACTTTTTGCGATTCTTGCACAAGGACCCCCAGGTCCCTCTGCACAGTAGCAAGTTGTAATTTATCACCATTTAACACTTAATTAAGTTCCTGTGAAAATCCCCTTGTCACCACACTCTGGCACCTGTTCAGGTACATTGAAGGGGAAATTAGCATGGCCATTGCAGCTAACTAGCACATCTTTTGGACTGTGGAAGGAAACCGGAGCACCCAGACGAAACCCATGCAGACCCAGGAAGAACATGCAGACTCCACACAGACAGTGACTCAAGCCAGGAGTTGAACCTGGATTCCTGGTGCTGTGAGGCAGCAGTGCTAACCACTGTGCTGTACTCCAATTCCCTTGTAATGAGGGCCAACAGGTCATTTGCCTTCCTAATTGCTTGCTCCAACAGCATTTTAACTTTTTGTGTTCCTTGTATGTGTACATCCAAATCTCTCTGAACACCTTAATGTACAATTTTCACACCTTTAAAATAAAGCAGTATGTTACCCTGGTGATGCACTCTCCAATACAGATATACTGAATTATATCAATAATCTGGACCTGATACAGACAGATTCTCCCTTTAAAAAACTGAAAAAGGTGAATCTCATGCTGTGTTGTTTTTAAATCAGACACTGTTTTTATAAAGACTTGCTTAATTCCTTAACATTCAGAATATATTAAATAAAAATACTACAAATAGCATTACAAACATTAATAGCTGTGTGTGAAAATTATGCTGGATTATGCCCAAAGTTGACATTAGAAGCAGTACAATTAGATATGTTTGAAATTTCCCATTTGAAAACTCTAGGTAATTCCAAACCCAGATTTGAGTACTACTCACAAACCACTCAGCTTTCTCATGTGTCCATTATTCCAAATATAAACTCTTTGATTAAACAGCAACCTTCTGAATCATCCTCAATAGTTTTATTCCACATTATTATTACTGTGCAGATAACCCAGTTGAACTGTACCAGTTTAGAGAACAGTCTTGCAGGAAATGTATGGCAGAGGAGGCTTTTCACCTCTTCATGTCTGTGCCTGCCAAAAAAGAGATATCCAGCCTGATCCCACTTTCCTGCTCTTGGTCAGGTGGTCCTGTGGATCATGGCACTTCATGTGCATTTCCAAGTTTCTTTTCAAAAATGCAATGAGAGTTTCTTCCTTTCTGGCAGTGAATTCCAGACCTCACTATCCTCTGGAGGAAATTAACCATCTTCAAGATAAAGTTAATTCAGGAATAGAACCATAGAGTCCCTACAGCGGAGAAAGAGGCCATCCGGACCATCAAGTTTGCACCAACTCTCTGAAAGAGCAGCCACCCAAGGCCATCCCCTCCACTCTTCCCCATAGCCCAGTGTATTTCCCATGACTAATCCATCTAACCTACATAGCTTGGGGCACTAAGGGGCAATTTATCATGGCCGATTCACCTAAACTGCATATCGTTTGACTGTGGGAACAAACCACAGCACCCAGAGAAAACCAATACAGACATGGGGAGAACGTGGGGTGGTACGGTGGCACAGTGGGTAGCACTGCCAGGGACTTGTGTTCAATTCCAACCTTGGGTGATTATGTGGAGTTTGCACATTCTCTCCATGTCTGCGAGGGTTTCCAACAGGTGTTCCAGTTTCCTCCAATAGTGCAAAGATGTGAGGGTTAGGTTGATTGGTCATGCTAAATTGATCCTAGTTTTGGGGAACTGGTAGGGTAAATATGTAGGGTTATGGGGATAGGGTGGGATCGTTGTTGGTGCAGCTTAATGGACAGAATGGCCTTCTTCTGTATTGTAGGGATTCTATAGTTCTCCCTGTGCCTGCATGTGTTTCTTCCAAGTGCTCTGGTTTCTTCATGTGCTCCAAAGATTAGATTGATTGGCAATGCTAAATTCCCTCAGGGAGATTTGCAGGGTAAATACGTGGGGTTATGGGGATAGGAGCTGGGTGGGATTGTTGTCAGCGCAGGTTCAATGGGTCAAATGCCCTCTTTCTGCATTATAGGGATTCTATGGTTCTATGAACATGAAAACTCCACAAGACAGACGCCCAAGACTGGAATTGAACCTGGATCCCTGGTGTTGTGAGGCAGCAGTGCCAATCACTGTGTCACCATACCATCCTTAATTTGGGAACACAGCATAGGAATGGGTTGAGTGCCACAAATACTAACATATACTGATCGGGCTGAACAACTGTTTTCCATCTTGTAACTTCCTTGTAATTCTATATAACATGTCTTTCTCAACAAAGGCGTTTCTTCCTCTCTTTCAACAGCACAGATGTCACCCATGTCCTTAAACCAGATCTCTCTCTCTCTCTCCTGACAGTGAAAGGGTTCCAAAGTCACTCTGTAACATTATTTGGCCTTGGAGGGAGTGCAGAGGAGGTTTACTAGGCTGATACCGGAGTTGAGGGGGTTGAGCTATGAGGAGAGGCTGAATAAACTGGGCTTGTACTCGTTAGAGTTTAGAAGAATAAGGGGAGATCTCATTGAGACGTATATGATGATGAATGGGATGGATAGGATAGAGGTGGAGAGACTCTTCCCGCTCAAAAAAGACAGTAGGACTAGGGGGCACAGCCTCAAGATAAAAGGGGGGCGGTTTAGAACGGAGTTGAGGAGGAACTTCTTCACTCAAAGGGTGGTGAATCTCTGGAATTCTCTGCCCGTTGAAGTGGTGGAGGCTGCCTCGCTAAATATTTTTAAGACGCGGGCTGATGGGTTTTTGATAAGAGAGGGGATTAAGGGTTATGGGGAGAGGGCGGGAAAGTGGAACTGAGCAGCGACAGATCAGCCATGATCTTATTGAATGGTGGGGCAGGCTCGAGGGGCTAGATGGCCTACTCCTGCTCCTATTTCTTATGTTCTTATTCCTTTGTACTGTAAACTCCCATGAACAGCACTGTGACACTGACTTGTTTTTAGTGATGTTGATTGAGGGATATCTGCCCTACCTCAAAATAGTAAAAAGTCTCAAAACACCAGGTTAAAGTCTAACAGGTTTATTTGGTATCACAAACTTTTGTAGCATGGTTCTTTCATCAGCTGAGAGGTGACTCAGTGGTTAGCGGCACGGCGGTTAGCACTGCTGTCTCACAGCACCAGGGACCCGGGTTCAATTCCCAGTCTCAGGTCACTGTCTGTATGGAGTTTGCACATTCTGTCTGGGTGGGTTTGCTCTAGTTTCCCCCCACAGTCCAAAGATATGCAGGTTAAGTTGATTGGACATGCTAAATTGTCTCTAGTGTCAGGGGTATTAGCAGGGTAAATATGACTGGTTACAGGAATAGGGCCTGGGTGGGATTGTGGTCGGTGCAGAATCAATGGGCCAAATGGCCTCCTTCTGCACTGTAGGGATTCTATGATTTTAACCTGGTGTTGTGAGACTTCATGCTGTGCCCACCCCAGTCGAACGCCGGCATCTGTGCATCATGGCTAATTCAGAATAGTGCCATGAGATATTTTCAGCCTACCCAAGAGAGCAAATCAGGTCTGGGTTTTAGGGTTTGAACTAAAAAACAGTGCCCCCAACAATGCTGCACTCCCTCAGCACTGCACTGGAACGCAAACCTAGATCTCTGCGCGGGACTTGGGACACATTGTGCTGACTCAGAGGGAAGCGAACCTGAACTGGCAGCAACTTGAGGAAAATGTGAGTTTGTTCAAATATTAAAAGGAGCCATCAGTCAAAAATCACCACCTCTTCCTATCAGTGTGAATGAATATCAATGTGAATGAATTTCAGTGACATTCCCAGGTCCAGTTACTTTATTCCCGTGATCTATCTGAAGACGAACGCATTAAATCTGAGGACTGCTGAAAGCTGGGATGATACAACCCCCGCACACATCATAACTGTCGTGAGAGGGAATAATGAGAGTGTAGATTAACCAGAGCCAATAGACAGCAAACACCAACATTACTGGTAGCCAGGCTGGTTTTATAATGCCTCCGCACTTTATTTCCCCCCATGGACCTAGCTGACCGTCCAGATTTTATTTATAAAACGCAAAAAGAGCGACACAGAAGCAATGCTGGAATTACCAGCAAGTCACTCAGATGGGGATGAGATTCAGGTCTGGGAGGCTACATATTGAACTGGATTCCGTTCCCATGTCCCGTGTTGATTTTTTTTTACTGTTTAATTTGTTATTAATAGTAAATAGCAGATTTGTAAAAATAACTTAGCACCGTTCCTGCTGATGTCCACAGTCTGACTGAGATACGCTTCAGGTATTAGATGCCCCGTCACTCTTAGTTAAAGTTAATCCTATGAATTCGGATTAAGATTGAGTTTGACCCAGGCTTTTGTTATCCGAGCAAGATTATTTTCCTCCAATTATTCTTTTGTTGGGCGGTGCAAAGAATAGAAATAAAAAGAAAATCCCTCCAAGAAAGCGGAGAGGGGGAAGAAAAATGGAACGCTTCGCCTGAAATTTCTAATAATTTCACCCACAAACTTCACGAAAAATACACAAGTGGCAGATTTGTTGCAGACAGTTACCCCTTCTGCAGAAACAGCAAATAGTGAGCTGGACACATACACACACACAGTGCGGAACAATAATCTGTTGCTTATTCTGATTTGAGCAAATGGATGTGACATAAATAAATCCACCTTGAATAATGCTTGCATTTCTGTGGATGTGTGTGAGATATCTGCACCTCGTATCACAAAATTACACTTCACAAAATTAATTAGTATTTCACAGAGGGAGAAAGCTCCAATTTTCTCCACACCGATTCAAGCCTTGCTTCTGTCTGGGCGCTTTACAAAATCGCCTCCACTAACATTAAATGACTGAAGCAGCACTGGTAGAATTATTATAACTAAGCATGTTTTTATTTTCTCTCTCTTACCTTACGCAGGAAAGCCATTCGAGGCCGGTAATGCTGCCCCTGATTGAAGCTTTTGATGGTCATCTTTGCCCCCTTCGCTTTGTCTCAGCTCTGAGTGGAAATTGTATCCAACTGATGCTGGCAACAGCGTGCGCTCAGTGCGCAGACTCGCTCCCGGCGGGCCGGCCGGTTACCCGGACAACGGCGGCTCCGCGCTGGGAAGGGGGAGGAGCCAGACCATCAGTGGCCGGCCGCCGGCCCCGCGCGCATGCGCACACCTCCCTGCCACACAGCTTGCTGACCCTCATCGTCGTAGAATCCCTACAGTGCAGAAAGAGGCCATTCAGCCCATCGAGCCTGCCCCTACCAACAGTCCCGCCCAGCCCCTATCCCCGTAACCCCGCCAATTTACCCCACTAGTGCCCCTAGGGTGAGTGCGGTTGGAAAATCCCACTCTAAGGGTCAGTTTACCATGGCCAATAAACCTAACCTGCACACCTTTGGAGACATGATGTTGAGATGCCAGCATTGGACTGGGTGGGCACAGTAGGAAGTCTCACAATACCAGGTTTATTTGGTAGCACAAGCTTTTGGAGTGTTGCTCCTTCCTCAGTTGAGTGATGAAGGAGCAGTGCTTTGGACTTTAACCTGGTGTTGTGAAATGTCTTACTGCATCTTTGGAGTGTAGGAGAAAACCGGAGCACCCAGAGGAAACCCACGCAGACACGGGGAGAACGTGCAAACTCCACAGAGTCAGCCATCCTGAACCCGGGTCCCTGGCCCTATGAGGCAGCAGTGCTGATCATTGTACTCCCAGGCCGTCCTCTCGTGGAGAACAGGACCAGCAGAAAGGCAACAACAATCTACATTTACATAGGTCTTTAATGCAGTAAAATAATCAAATATGGACACACAGCTGCATAAGGAGGCAGCAGGATGGTTGACCCAAGACTTAGGCGAGAGATTTGAAGAAGGTTTTGCAGGAATGTGGCTGCATTGTCAGACACACTCTTTTGTGGTGGAGGCAGGTTCAGTTGAGGCATTCAAAAGGAAATTAGATAGTTAGCTGAAAAGGAAGTAGATGCACAGTTAGGGGAGAAGGTTGGAAAATGTCTTCAGCTGAATTGCTCTCCAGAACCGCTGCTGCAGACACAATGGCCAGAAAGTTATGGCTGTTCGCGCCAGCAGGATTTTCCCATGCCGCTGCAGTGAATGGAGATTTGGCCAGGCACCAAATTCTCCAACCCTATTGCAGCGGGAAGTGTGGTGTAAACAGTCGGTAAGATCATACCGGATTGGCCTCCTGTATGGTATCAATTCTGTGACTCTGTGTCACCTGATCAAGTGAGTGGCTGCAACTGGACAACCTGCACTAAATCCAGCACCAAACTGGTCAGCCTTTCACCTTGCACCCTCTGTTAATCTGAGTTCATCCAAAACTCGGCAAGCTTATGCCCTAACTTGCATCAAGTCCCATTCAACCATCACCCCTGAATTTGCATTGACCGTTGGTCCAGCAATTCTGCAATTTTAAAGATCTCATCATTGTTTTGGAATCTTCCTGTGGCCTCTGTAACTTCCTTCGGCCCTTGTTTCACCAATTCTAACCTCAATTTCTACTGTGTCGGTCCTAGGTTCTGGGATTCCCTCCCTGAAACTTTTTGCCCCCCTTCCTTTCTCTCCACTTGATGCTTATTAAAAGTTGCTAATTGTCTATCTGTGGCTCACTATATATGTGCATCTCCATAACATATCTATGACTCTACAGAACAGTTGGTGCGAGAGGAGTTTGCAAAGTTTGATCATTGAGGAGCACATTGGATGAGATGTTCGGTAAGAGCAAAGGATGTGCTAGCTGCTCTTAAGAGTGCTGTCATGTTGACTTTATTGACAGAAATAAAGACAGTGCTACCACAGAAACATAAATATCTGATCTACCATATGATAATATTAATAAACTCTAAGATAATTCTAAGATAGGGCAGCACTGTGGCATGGTGGTTAGCATCTGGCTCACAAAGCCAGGCACCCGGTTTGATTCCCGGCTTGAGTCACTGTCTGTGTAAAGTTTGCGAGTTCTCCCCGTGTCTGTGTGGGTTTCCTCCGGGTGCTCCGGTTTCCTCTCACAGTCATGCTGGCTAAGTGCATTGGTTGTGCTAAATTCTCCCTTAGTGTACCCAAACAGGTGCTGGAGTGTGATGACTAGGGGATTTCACAGTAATTTCATTGCAATGTGAATGTAAGCCTACTTGTGACTAATAAGTAAACATTAACTTCATAAAAGCAAAATATTGCAGATGCTGGAATCTGAAATAAAAACAGAAAATACTGGAAAATCTCAGACGAAGTGTCATCCAGACTAGAAACATTGTCTCTATTCTCCCTCCACAGATGCTGTAAGATGTTCCAGCGTTCTCTAACTTACAAAGAATGTCCAACATAGATACAGGTCATTCAGTCCATCAGGATCCATGCTGGTGTTGATATTCCACATCAGCCTCCTCCTCCCCTCCCTCGTCTAATCCTGTCAATATATCTAGTCAATCCTTCCAGGTTATTTTGCTGTATTTGTATTCTATTAATGTTCTCCTACATCACTGCTGTCAAAACCCTATTTTCATCATTTACATTCAAGTGGTGATTTATTGAAGGTCTTTCTTGGAATTTAAACACATTTAGCTGGAAAATAGCAATTTATAAGAAGCAGTTATCACAAATGTTGTTGAAATAGAAATCAGTATTTTTGCAATCTTGACGTGAATGTGGGAGTTATGATCAGTAAGTTTGCAGGTGACACTAAAGGAGGAAATCCTTAGATTACAGGACAATATAGTTAGGCTATATCTATCCATGTTCTCAGCTTGGGCTGCTGTCTGTGTGGAGTTTGCACATTCTCCCTGTGTCTGCATGGGTTTCCTCTGGGTGCTCTGGTTTCCTCCCACAGTCCAGAGATATGCAGGTTAGGTGGATTGACCATGTTAAATTGTGCCTTCATGTCAGGGGGACTAGCTAGAGTAAATGCATGGGGTTATAGGGATTGGACCTGGATGGGATTGTGATCAGTGCAGACTCGATATGCTGAATGACCTCTTTTTGCACTGTAGGATTTTATGATTCATTTATTAGTGTCACAAGTAGGCTAACATAAATGCTGCAATGAAGTTACTGTGAAAATCCCCTAGTTGCCACACTCTGGCACCTGTTTGAGTACACTGAGGGAGAATTTCGCATGGTCAATGCATCTAAGCCAGCACATCTTTCAGACTGTGGGAGGAAACTGGAGCACCCAGAGGAAACCCACACAAACACAGGCAGAACATGCAAACTCCACACAGGCAGTGCCCCAAGCCGGGAATCAAACCCAGGTCCCTGGCGCTGTAAGGTAGCAATGCTAATCTCTGTGCCACCGTGCCACTCTATCTAAACAAGATGGACAGAGCAGTGGCAAATGGAATTTAACCCTGAAAAGTATGAGGTGATGCATTTTGAGAAGACAAACAGGGCGATGGAATACACAATGAACAGCAGGATTCTAGGAAGTACAGAAGACCAGAGGGATCTTGGAGTTCATATCCAAAGATCCCTAAAGGCAGCAGGACAGGTAGATAAGGTGGTTAAGAAGCCATATGGGATACTTTATTAGTCCAGACATAGAATATAAGAACAGGGAGGTTATGATGTAGTTGTATCAACACTGATTAGGCCATAACTAGAATACTGTGTGCAGTTCTGGTCGACAAACTATAGGAAGGATGTGATTGCACTAGAAAGGGTGTAGAGGATTCTCACCAGGATGTTGCCTGGGCTGGAGCATTCCAGCTATGAAGAGAGGCTGGATAGGATGGGATTGTTTTCTTTGGAGCAATAAAGGTGGAGGGGGGACCTGATTTTGAAACTATGAGGGACATAGATAGGATAGATAGGGAGAAGCTTTTCCCCTGAGTAGAGGGGTCAATAACAAGAGAGCAGAGATTTCAGGTGAGGGGCAGGGGATTAAGGGGGGATTGGAGGAAAACCATTTTCACCCAAAGGGTGCTGGGAATCTGGAATTCACCTCCTAAAGTGTGGTGGAAGGAGGAGCCTTCAACATTAGAAAAGCATTGAGATGAATTCTAGAAATGCCAGAGCGTACCAGGCTACAGACCAAGTGCTGGGAAATGGGAATATAGAAATGGGAAATGGATAGGTGCTTGATGGCTGGCACGCAGATGGTGGGCTGAGGGGCATCACCCTGTGTTGTTAAGTCTGTGGCGGAATTTTCCTAAAATTGCACAGATTGCTGGATCAATCATACAATCGTAGAAACCCTACGGTCCAGAAGGAGGCCATTCAGCCCATTGAGTCTGCCCCCATAACAATCCCAGCCAGGCCGTATCCTGTAATGCCCATATTTGCCCTACTGATCCTCCTGACACTAAGTGGCAATTTAACCTGGCCAATCATTCTAACCTACACATCTTTGGATCAGGTGAGAAAAGCTGAGTGGAACTTGCTGGTTTCGCAGCTGCCTTTTCTGGCCTGATCAAACAGCATTCTCTGCAATTTCGAAGTGCTGGCAAGAATCACACAGCCAGCTGGGTAGGCAGTGCCTAAACCTGCCAGCAATGTTGGGATTCAGCGATTTCAGGTGTAGAGGACATCTCGATTTCTAAACAAACTTAAAGGGAAACCCCCCCCCCCATTGGACATCAGGGCTCTGGCCCTCCACAAACATCGGGACCCCTGTGAGCATTGGGACCCCTGATAGACAAGGGGAATACTCCCAACCCTTGTATGCAGAAGGGAGCCTCACCAGTGAAAGATGGAAGTACCCCCCGCCACATAAACGAACGATCAGGGTGACCCAACCCACCCAGCCCCTGCTGACATCAGAGTACCCCACCTCCAATACAGTAAAAAGTCCCCTCCCCATCATCCATGGGCACCCCCGACACATAAGGGGCTATACAGAGGAGCCATCTCTGGCTATGCTAACCTGGCAGTGCCCTGCCACCCCTCGCCACCCAGGGGACTATACTCACTCCTCACCCCTGGCATGGTCATCACCAGTGGTGTACCTTTTCCAAAACCATTCGTGATTCCCGCCAGTGTGACATCACTCTGGAAGGAAGGAGCATTCAAGACTCCAGCGTTATGCTGTATCATTACATTCAAATTAAATCCATTTCTTGGTAATCAGCTTCATGCCCCTTGTGGGCTAGCAGAGGATGGGAAAGATTTTAAAACAATCTCGTCCTCTTAGGAGAGTTAGTGATCATAATGGGATCTGTGCCCTGGGCGAACGGGCCCTGAGATTCTCAGCATATGGGTGTAATCTTACTGGCTGTTAATGCCATGCTCCACAGTGAAGTCAGAGAATTCAGTGGCCAGCCAAATCTCCAATCACTGCGGTGGGATGGGAAAGTGTCGCTGAAATGAACAGAGGTGAGATTCCAGTCATTGACTCTATAACTCAATGAACAAAGAATGTTAAACAAAAGCGAATATCAGTGATATGTAGACTTAAACACACTTGAGTCAACTTGATAACAACTGTTCAAATTTAAGCACATAAACTGTTCAATTTATCATTGTCATACGTATTAGCATACAGTGAAAGGTATTGTTTCTTCTGTGCTATACACAGCATACCATTCATAGAGAAGAAAACAAGGGAGTGTAGAATGTAGTGTTATAGTCAAAGCCAGGTTGAGAGAAAGATAAAGCTTAATGCAAGGTAGGTCCATTCAAAAGTCTGATGGCAGCACGGAAGAAGCTGGTCTTGAGTCAGTTGGTACATGTCCTTAGACTTCTGTATCATTGTCCCAATGGAAGAAGGTGGAAGAGAGAATGTCTGGGGTGTGTGATTATGCTGCCTGCTTTTCCAAGGCAGCGAAAAGTGTAGACAGTATCAATGGATGGGAGGCTGGTTTGAGTGATGGTCTGGGCTTCATTCACAACCCTTTGTAGTTTCTTGCAGTCTTGGACAGAGCAGGAATCATACCAAGCTGTGATACAACCAGAAAGAATGCTTTCTATGGTGCAACTGTACAAGTTGGTGAGAGTTGTCATGGACATGCCAAATTTTCTTAGTCTCCAGGGAAAGTAGAGGCATTGGTGGGCTTTCCTAACTATAGTGTCCATATGGAGGGACCAGGACAAGTTGTTGATGACCTGAACACCTAGAAACTTGAAGCTTTTGACTATTTCTACTTCATCCCCATTGATGTGTACAGGGGCATGCTCTCCATTACGCTTCCTGAAGTCAATCTCTATCTCCTTCATTTTGTTGGCATTGAGGAGAGATTATTGTCATCGCACCAGTTCACCAGATTCTCTAACTATTTCCTGTACTCATGTCTCATCATTGATTGAGATCTGAATCAGAACGGTGGTGTCATCAGCAAGCTTGAAAATCGGGTTGGTAGGGAATTTGGCCGTAGGTGTATAAGTAGTATCGTAAGGGGCTGAGGATACAGCCTTGTGGAGCACTGGTCTTAAGCATGATCATGGAGGATGTGTTGTTGCCTATCCTTACTGACTGTGGTCTAGTGGGTTAGGAAGTTTAGTATCCAGTCGCAGAGGGAGGAGCTGAGCCCCTGAATACAAAGTTTGGAGATGAGTCTCATAGGAATAATGGTGTTAAAGGCTGAGCTGTAGTGTATGAATAGGAGTCTGACATAAGTGTGTTTGTTATCGAGATGTTTCCAGGTTTGAGTATAGGGCCATGAAGATGGTGTCTGCTGTGGATCTGTTGCGGCAATAGGCAAACTATAGGGGATCCAGACAATCTGGTAGGCAGGGATTGATTTGTGCCATGGCTAACCTTTCAAAGGACTGTTCATTTATGTGCTTATTTCCAGCTGCAAGGTTCCAACATTCACCACAGTTCCTGTGTTTTATAGGGACAAATATCAATTGTAAGCATCTGTATGGAAAAAGATAGCAATTAACAAGAGAGATCAAGTGAGGAAGTCAGAAGCTATGTCCTGTGAATAATCCCTTGACAAATTGTAGTGATTTTAACATTGAGATTTTATACAGTCCATGAAGGATATGTTTACTCTGCATGGGAACGTAACCAGGAAGCAACAATTTTCAGCAGATGAGACCCAAGAATAATGGCTCCAGAGGGGATAGTGATATATGCCAAGCACAACTAATGAATTTCTGAATGGCAGAACGTCAAAGCAATGTAATTGTCCCTATGGAGTCCGAACTGGCATTCTGCTCTTAAACACACAATGGGCAGAATCAAAAAAGCAACACAAAAAAATACTGAACAGAAAATAGGTTTTCCGCAGTTCAACTATGTCAGTCTCCTTAAAATCCTTTTAAGTTACGAATGGACCCACAATGCTGTAACACTATTGGTTTATTCAATGAAATGCTTTCTAAATAGTTTTAGATTTCCATCACCAACTCACAGTCCCCATTATCAGCATCACTCTCCATTAATCATCACTCAGTGTGATTCCGAGTCCAGTTTTGGAAAGAAGATCACTGCAGAACTTGACCCTTGACCGAATTGAACCAACAAATCATGATTAAAAGTTTAACATTAACCAGTACAATTGTGTGAAATATATTAAAAACAATAAATAAGTGCAAAAGAAATCAGCTCGCACTACCATTTGTTGCAACTGCTTTACTTAGTTCCTCATCGACTTTACTGTGCAACTTGTAATGATGGTGCTGGTGGTGAGAGAAAGAGAATGGAGTGAAGGCCATAAGAATAGAAGGTAGGTGGGAGATTATCAGTAAGGGCCATGCAAAGATTTGAATTAGTGTTATAATCCCAGCTCGGTAGATTGTACCTTGTATTTTTTGTTTAGCTATGTAGAGGAACAGAGTCACAGGACAGCCAATTAACTTCTAACAGAAGGATAAAACATTTATTCAACAAGAGAAGATTAACTATAATACACTAATCCTTCACCCAGCTATACCTTTACAGTTATATACAGATTTATGAGGATAACCCAAGTTATAATCTATCTTATACTCTAATATACTCAGTAAGTACACAGTCCATGTAAACCAATAGGTGAAATATGGCCAGACACATCACACTCTGAAAGTAAATGACAGATGCCATCCAATACAACTTCTGTGGATTCCTCAATAACTACACAACTGGTCTCACTGGAACCCTGGCTTTCATATCAGGGTTTCCAAACTCCATTCTCAACACACTTTAAAACCTTCTCCAACAGAAAATTTTATTTTGCAGCATGTTACTGCAGTGTTTCAAGAAGGTAGCTCACCACCAGCTTCTCAAGGACAATTGGTGATGGGTAATAAATGCTGGCCAGCCAGCAACATGCATGTCCCACGAATGAAATTTTAAAAATGCCTTCACCAAGGATCCACTTCCAGGATTCCAACCTCTCCTTTTGGTATTCCTCTGTCCTGGATTCAAAATATACATTCAAATTTCCACGCAATCTCTTAAATACACAGCTACGCCAACAGAACACCACTGTTATACACACTGTATTAAGATGTCACCTGTCATAATTCAGGTCAGAAACTCCAATGTGTTTTATGGAGCCCGCCTGGATCATAGGTTTTGCATCTTGAATTTGACTTAGATAAGCATGATAGGTTTTACTTCAGGTATGATTCAAATGACCTACTAGTGAGCTTTTATCAAACAAAGTTTAGTAAGGATATTAAAAACTTCTATCAAATATAAATGTTATGAAGAGGAGGGTGATCTTCTCTCAGAGAACTAACACTCAACCATTCAAAGAGCAGTTCTTCTCTTCATAATCTATTAAAGAGTATGTGAGAAATAATACAATCTGTCTTCAGCAATTTTAGTGGTTAAATCAAAATAACTACCTAACACTCTCTTTAACTGAAACAAGTAACACTTTATTTTACCTAACTAACAGTGAACAGGTTAACTAAACTATTAACAAACCACTATTCTAATGGAATGCTGTTTAGATGATTACAATTCCCACTTATTAACGAAAGAAACAAATAAAATTTTTAGTTACTCTAATGTCAACCAGGTTTGTAGTCTTCCAGAGTCTTCTTTCTTCTTTGCTGATTTCTTCTTCCTTCTGTTCTTCTGTTGTTCTTTTACGATCGGGATGAGGCTTTCTCTTAAGACATAAATGCAGCTGTTACACTGACAGAGACAATTGATGTCTACATCTCTCTCTCCAACCGAGATCTGTGGCAATCGATGGCAGATGGTATTCTGGCCTTTTTCTGGAGCTAGGGGCTGATCAATACCCACTATAACAAACCAAAAACCCCACAATAGGATTGGTTTATAGGTTATCAAAACATCAAAATTCAACTCTGATAGGCTACTGCTATTCCAATGCCTATTTCAAACTGATTGGTTAAAATTCAAAAACAATCTGATTCAAACACCTAAAGTCTGTTACCAAGATAACCCTGCTGTTTTTGCCCTGATACTTTGTTTCAGACTGTGCTGGATTTTTGCACCCAAAAAAAACTATATTTTAGACTATGCAGTGCTGTCTGCTCTTAGCATTTTTACAATTGTATTATAATTTTGCAAACACTAACTTCACAACACAAACGACACCAAAACAACCATGATAATGTATAGACCTTAACAAATATAGGAACTGTCCCAGTCAAACCAATCCCATATATAAAGACCCTTCAAACAGATTTAACGCAGCAAAGACTAATGCTCACGTGATACTGGAATTGAGTCCTTCGGGTGAAGTCTGCAGTTCTCTGGATGGACTCAGAACAGTTTTGATGTCGCAACAGCTTCCCAAAACACTAGAGCTCTAGGCAAGCCACCAACAGCAGATTTCCCCCTTCAGAAAGGCAAAGCCTTGCTTTCAGATGACAGCAGAATTTCCAAAGCCAGGGAGAGAGAGACAGAGAAAGAGAGAGAAAGGGAGTTCTTTCCAACTTAATGTCCATTCTAAAACCAAACTAAATAGCAACTCAAGCTGAAAACGAAAGAGGTCCTGTCACCTGACCTGCCAACCAGTTTTTCTCCGAACAATGCAGAGTCATAAACAGCCCAATAGAAATAAACAAACCCCTGTTTAAGCAACAATAAAAAGACTCCTCCAGACAGACCAATGTCATAATCAGAAAACAACTGAGGCCAAAAAGACCTGCTTACAATTGCAGAAAACATGATTTAGAAGAAAAAAATCATGCACCATCCATAGGATTATTTCAAATGTGTGGCTTCTCACTAGCCGACTTTTCCAAGTCTGCACTTTGCAGCTGTCTTTAACTAGAAGCCTCTCTCTGCCCCTTTAAAATAAATGATCAGTACCTTGGTCAGATTTCTTTGTCCCTTTGTCTTCAGTCTTCCTGAAACTTTTTTCTTTTAATTTTCATGATTTTTGGAAATTTCTATTCAATAACTTCTAGAACTTGCTTTCAGGCTCACTGCATTGTCCTGCCTGTACTGGCAGCTTTCTGTGGAAAGCTTCTTGCTTCTCAGTTACTTAGTTCCAACTGAACTCAAATGCTCCTGCTTTTTAGTGTTGGCCCCTGGTTGCTAAGCCACAGCTTAGTGTTTTCTAAAGACTGTAACTTTTTTTTACATTGAAAAATCTTGATTACAATGCAGGTAAAGTTTAAAGTGAAACTAAATTATAGACACGCAGGCACTTTTGTTTGACAATTTTTGTTTTAAGTTTATTTATCAGTGTCATGTAGGTTTACATTAATACTGCAATGAAGTTACCGTGAAAATCCCCTAACTGCCACATTCTGGCACCTGTTTAGATATATTGAGTGAGAATGTAGCATGGCCAGTCCACCTACCCTGCCATTCTTGGACTGTGGAAGGAAACAGAGCTCCCGGAGGAAACCCACGCAGACACAGGGAGAATGTGCAGACTCCACACAAACAGTGACCCAAGCCGGGAATTGAACCGTGTCCCTGGTGCTGTGAGGCAGCAATGCTAACCACTGTGCCAATGTAACATGAAGCAAAACTAAAGTTTTAACCCTTTCTTAGCATGCAAATACAGAAACACAAAGTAAGCTTAACACACAATACAATCAAATGTCATTTAAATGATCTCTATTTCCTAACACTAAGATATAGAGAGTACTTGAGGAAAAACACAACTTGCTTTTGATGGTAAGAAAGTCACAAGGCACTTTGCAAGGCTGATTAGCAATCAATACTTGGCACCAAGACTAGATTAGGACAGAGCAAAAAAGGTAGTGTTCAAAGAATGTCTTAAAGGATGGGAAAAAGGACACAGGGCAGAGAAGTTTAGGGACGATGTTTCAATACTTAGAGTCTAAGCAGCTGAAGGCATGGATGTCAACGGTGGAGCAATTAAAATCAGGGATATACAAGAATTGGGGGAGTGTGAGGTTGGAGGGGTAAGTTGCAGAGATAAGGAGAGGTGAGGCTATGGAAGTATTGGGATGACAGGAGGGTGCATATTGGCCCAGAAAAGGACACATATCATTCAAGAAATTGAATTGTCAGATATCAAAGACATGGTGTCAGAATTTGTAAGGTGGAGGGGAGGAGGTGGGGCATTGTCACAAAGGTGAATGAAAGCAGCACACTTCCGCTTGGAGTTGAGAAGCAGAACAACTCCACGTTTCATGATTTAATCTGGGATGGTAGCCAAGGCAGAATATTGGAGGGGGGGGGGGGTGGAAATCAGAGGCTACACGGGGGAACCAAAAAGGATGACTTCAATTTTGAGATTGGGGCTTATTTCGGCAATGGGACAGTCTGGCAATAGTCTTTGATTTGGCAAGGGAGAAGTAGATAACTAAATTACATAGAAGGTTTGTGGTGGTGTTAACAAATCATATGATATAAATAAGACCATAATGTGTAGAAGCAGAAGTAGGCTATTAGGCCCATCAAGTAGCTTCACCATTCAATGAGATCATGACTGATCTGATATGATAATCCTCAAGTCCACTTTCCTGCCTTATCCCCATAACCCTTAAGAACCTTTTGGCATCTATCCTGTTGTTAAATATGAGGGTATCCCAAGACCCAGAAAGGTAACTTAGAACAGAGGTTCTTAAGAATGTATTTTTTCAATTTGGTATAATATGAGGAAAGATTATGCAAACCAACGAGGAAAGGCACAGTCTTGTTGTAGCCATTTAAATAAAGAATTTTGAATATGTAAAAACACACAATGAGAAAGACCACAATACACAACAAGGGTACATTTAAGAACAATAATGGCTAACAATGTAGACACAATACTCTGAAAGTGGCCCTGTTCCTATTTATGGCCCAAATTCTGAGAAATGTCCCTTGGCCCAAAATGAGTATAGCTCTATGAGGTAAATTCAGTAAATGGTTACCAGCCATGAGTTATCTTTAACTTTAGGAAGACGGTATTGGTTCAGTGTAGTTTTTCTCTGATGTTTTGAAACCAGCAGCTTTCAGCCTAGAATTCTGCTTCCTGGCTGAGATTTTCAGTCCAGCTGGGTACAGCTACGGTCATAACTGCTTATGAACTGTTTCTGTTCTCTCTTATCCTCTTCACAATAGAGCTGATATACCATGTATCCATTTTGATCTCCTTCTATCTGAACAACCTGCCTTAGAAACCAAGTTTTTAGCACATAAGTGTAAACTGTATCCTTGTATCTCCACTTTGAACTCACCTTTCTTACAGATTCAACATCTAAAATTTATACTCTATTGTTCCCCACTGCACGTAAGTAGGTATCTGTTTACCCTACGCCTAAGCTAATTTGCATATAAGAACCTCTCCTGACAGCTGTCTTCTTTATCAATTCTTCTTTTATCCCATCTTCAAACTTTATTTTATCCAAGCACCTTTCATCTTTAGTTTATCCAAATCTTAAATCTCTACTTTATTTAAGCTTCTTGACATTGTCAAGCTCCTGAGAATTCCATGTCTCAATAAGATCACCTCTCATTCTTCTAAACTCCAATGAAGAGGAGGGCCGGAATTTTCCAGCCATGCACGCCACCAGGATTCTCTGGTCACACCGCAGCGAACGGACATTTGGCTGAGCGCCAAATTCTCCATCCTCAAATGCAGCGGTGGCACACAGTGTGAATGGGCAGAACATTCCAGCTGAGGTGTTGATAATAGATCCTGCGCAATGCTGGAATTGTGCCAGTTACGATTGCAAATAGTAGAAGAGAGATCCTGGGAGGTGAACTGAATGTTGACAAAAAGCTGCAGTCACAGAGGATGTCACGTATGGGTTTGCTCATTGTACCCTTGGCCCTCTGGGTGGGATGGAAGTAATGGCACTCAGTATAAACAACCAGCAAGAGAGGGGATTGAGTTCAGGCTGTCTTTTAGCAGAAATTAGTAGTTCCAGGTAGCAAGCAATTGACAGAGTGAAATGGTCTGACTGCCTCCCTCTCTTCTATGGTATCCCTGGAGTAGGAATCGTTGAATCCCTACAATGCAGAAAGAGGCCATTTGGCCCATTGACCCTGCACTGACAACAATCCCACCCAGGTTCTATCACCGTAACTCTATGTGTTTATCCTGCTAATCCCCCTGACACTGAGGGGCAATTGAGAATGACCAATTCACCTAACTAGCCCATCTTTAGAATATGGTGTCTGCCGGTATGCTTGGGCCTTCTGTGACTGGTGGACGCCTGAGGAGCCAGTGTGTATAGTCAACATTGCTAACAACATTTTCATCTAATGTGATTTTTTTTTGTTCTAACTGTAAATATGTGTCCCTTTGAAAGGGAGTCTTTATGTTAAATTGATAGCTAATTGATGACAATAATTATCAACTGGTGACTAAATGGAGGGGGAGTTAGTGATGGCCATATGCTAAACTCTCAAATTATAAGTAAAACAAAGGAAAGTTAATAAGTTAAATGAACAAAGGCAAAATATTGCAGATACAGAACGGTGAAATAAAACTAAATGGGGTGTCATAAAGTCATAGAGGTTTACAGCATGGAAACAGGCCCCTTGGCCCAACTTGTCCATGCTGCCTTTTTTTAAAACCCTAAACTAATCCCAATTGCCCGCATTTGGCCCATATCCTTCTATCCTCATCGTACCATGTAATTATCTAAATGCTTTTTAAAAGATAAATTTGTACCCACCTCTACTACTACCTCTGGCAGCTTGTTCCAGACACTCACCATCTTCTGCATGAAAAAATTGCCCCTCTGGACACTTTTGTATCTCTCCCCTCTCACCTTAAACCAATGCCCTCTCTCCTACCTTTGGGGAAAGATATTGACTATCTACCTTGTCTATGCCCCTTATTATTTTATAAACCTCTATAAGGTCACCTCTCAGCCTCTTATGCTCTAGAGAAAAAAGTCTATTCAGCCTCTCCTTATAACTCAATCCATGGAAGACCTTCACATCAGAAAGCATCTGTAGAGAATGAAAGAGATAAACATGAGTGATTTGCAGGGTTTATAATAGCAAACTGACACAAAGCCACCCTCTCAATTTGACAGTAATTTTGGAATTTAAATAATGTGGAGATCCTAAAGTTACAGCCTGTCAATGACTGCTCCCTCACAGGGTATGTGGTACACTCCATTCCCCACCTGCTCAGTGCTAGTAATCACAACTGATCTGTGAGAACTCCATCTTCTCTACTCTCTGTTAGAAACGCCATCAAAAGGTTAAGCCATGTTCTATGAGGTGTGGCTATTTTTTAAGGTTCGAAAGGTTAGTCATAGCACAAATCAATTCCAACCTTCCAGATTTCCTGGATCCACTACAGTTCACCTACCGCTGCAATAGGTCCACAGCAGAGGCCATCTCTCTGGCCCTCAAACCTGGAACACCTTGTAACAAGGACACCTATGTCAGACTCCTATGTATCGACTACTGCTCAGCCTTCAACATGATTATTCCAACAAAACTCATCCGTGGCCTGGGGCACTGTTCTTCCTTTTGCGACTGGATCCTGAACTTCCTAACCTGCAATCAGTAAGGATAATAACTACTGCTGAACATCCAATTCTGTTTCAAGGACCCCTGCTCTTACTCTGTTCCCCTCCCTCCCAGAAGCATGACAGAGTTCCTCTTTTCCACATCTTCTATCCCATTAGCCTTCATAGTCAATGGATCACCCTTAGCTATCTTTGTCAGCTTGCTGTCACTGCCAAACACATTTTCCCTTCCCTCCCCTTTCAGCATTCTAGAGGGATTGTTCCCTCTGCAATATCCTGTCCAATTCCTAACACTCCCTCCCCTCCCCATGACAGCACAGGAGATGCAACATTTGCCTTTTTGCCTCATCTCTTCTCACTATCCAAGACCTCAAGCATTCCTCCCAGGTGAAACAGTAAGATTCACACATATTGCTTTCAAGATAGGATGCAGAACCTGGGGCCTGGGTTCAATTCTGGGTTTTCTCCGGGTCCTCCGGTTTCCTCCCACAGTCTGAAAGATGTGCTGGGGACTGTCTGTGTGGAGTTTGCATATTCTCCCCCATGTCTCTGTGGGTTTCCTCCCACAGTCCAAAGATGTGCAGGCTAGGTGGATTGGCCATGCTACCCAAGGTCACTGTACCCAATCTGTACCCAAGGTCACCATTGCAGATGTCAGATCAGCATTCTCAAAGGTCAATCAATGCAAGCGACTGCCTGGATGGCGTACCCAGTTAAGAGCTCAGACCCTGCATGGACCAGCTTGTGGGGGTATTTGCAGACAGCTTCAACCTCTCTTTATACCAATCTGAGGTCCCTATCTACTTCAAGGAGACGACCATCATACTGGTACCAAAGAAAAGCCAAGTAACATGCCTTAATGACATCGGTGGCTCCAACATCCATCATTATGAAGCGCATTGAAAGGTTAGTCATAGCAGGAATCAATTCTAGCCTCCCAGTTTGCCTACCACTGCAACAACTCCACAGCAGATGTCATCACCCTCCCTGCACTCAACCCTGGAACACCTAGATAACAAGGACACCTATATCAAACTCCTATTTATTGACTACAGCTCAGCTTTGAACACTATTATTCCCATGAAACTCTTCTCCAAACTCCATGGCCTCCTCTCTCTGCAATTGCGTCTTGAACTTCCTAACCCACAGGCCGCAATCAGTAAGGATAGGCAACAACACCTCCTCCATGATCATCCTCAACACCGGTGCCCCACATGGCTGTGTCCTCAGCTCCTTACTCTACTCCATACACACCTACGCTGGTATGGCCAAATTCCCCTTCAACTAGATTTTCAAGTTAGCTGATGACATCACTGTCATGGGTCAGATCTCAAATAATGACGAGACAGAGTACAGGAAAGAGATGGAGAATCTGGTGAACTGATGTGATGACGATAATCTCTCCCTCAATGTCCACAAAACAAAGGTGATAGTCATCCACTTCAGGAAGCATAATGGAGGGCATGCCGCTGTTTACATGAAGTAGAAATGATCAAGACCTTCAGAATTTTAGGTGTCCAGATTACCAACAACCTGTCCTGGTCCCTCCATGCCAACACCATAGTTAAGAAAGCCCACCAATGCCTCTACTTCCTCAGAAGGCTAAGGAAATTTGGCATGTCTGCTACATGCACCATAGAAAGCACTCTTTCTGGTTATATCAGAGCTTGGTACAGCTCTTGCTCTGTCCAAGACCACAAGAAACTACAAAGAGTCATGAACAAAGCCCAGTCCATCACTCAAACCATCCATTGACACTGTCCACACTTCCCGCTGCCTCAGAAAGGCAGCCAGCATAATTATGGACCACACGTCTCCAGACATTCTCTCTTTCACTTTCTTCTGTCGGGAAAAAGATACAAAAGTCTAAGGATACATACCACTCTACTCAAGATCAGCTTCTTCCTTGCTGTCATCAGTCTTTTGAATGGACCTATCTTGCACTATGTTGATCTTTCACTACACCCTAGCTGTGATTGTAACTCTAAATTCTGCACTTTCTCGTTACCTTCTCTATGTATAGTTTGCTTTGTTTGTGAGAAACAATATTTTTCACTGTAGACTAATATAATTGACAATAATAAATGAAATCAAATCAAATTAAAATCAAAAGGTGGATTAGTCATGATAAATGTGGGTTACAGGAATAGAGCAGGAAGAGAGACTGGGTAAGATACTGGGTCAAACAGTTGGACTCAACAGGCCGAATGGCCTCTTTGGCACTGTAGGGATTCTGTGATTGATGATCCTTCTGTAGGGTTCAAGCAGGAATCTCCCCTACCACTCCACTCTATCACAAACCTTCACGTCTGTTCTTTCTCCCACCTTTCACTTAAAATCTATGACATTTCTAACTTTCCCTGGTTCTGATGAAGGGTCAGTAATGGGATGGCACGGTGGCACAATGGTTAGCACTGCTGCCTCACAGTGCCAGGGACTCAGGTTCAAGTCCCGGCTTGGGTCACTGTCAGTACAGAGTCTGCATATTCCCCCCATGTCTGTGTGGGTTTTCTCCGGGTGCTCCGGTTTCCTCCCACAGTCTGAAAGATGTGCTGGTTAGGTGCATTGGCCATGCTAAAGACTCTCTCCCTGTACCCAAACAGGCACTGGAGTGTGGCGACTAGGGGATTTTCACAGTAATTTAATTGCAGTGTTAATTGTAGGAGTCTACACATTTACCCTGTGTCCGTGGGGGTTTCCTCCCACTCTCCAAAGGTGTGCGGGGTTAGGTGGATCGGCTATGCTAAATTGTCCCTCAGTGTCAGGGGACCAGCAGGGTAAATACATGGAGTTACAGGGCTAAAGTCTGGGTAGGATTGTGGTCGGTGCAGCCTCAATGGGCCGAATGGTCTTCTTCTACATTGTAAGGTTTCTACGTTGACACTCTCCACAAGATGCTATTTTAATGTCAGATTTTCCAGTCCTGGTGATAGTTGGCATGTTGCCAATGCTGCGAGTTGAGCCAACTCAGCGGGACAGCCCGGGACAGAGTGGCGGGGCGGGAGCCCTCTGACGTCAGGTCATTCCACTCCTTGGGAAAGGCGCCAAACCGCCTCTTTATGAATGGCCCGCCCGCCGCCGCCGCTCACTGGCAGCATCCCCGTTCGCCCATTGGTCCAATCCAATGGCGGTGACGAGTTCCATTGTGACGTGTGGCATCGTGCGGCGCAGGCGCAGTAGACGGTGCCGCCGCCGCCGCCCGCTCTGTCCTTAAAGCCGCCATTACCGAGTTTCTAACGTGCGGCGCCGCAGGCAAAGCTGAGAGAGTTTTAGTTATTAATTTAAAAATAAAAACTCGCCGCAACAAACGGTCACCCAAAAGAAAAGGTTCCTTTCTTAAGAACTGAAGAACTAGCTTATAAATAAAACCCTCGTCTGTTTAGGAAAAAAAAACTCCTCCCGTTGTGAGGTGAAAAGGGGAGGGAGGAGGAAAGTTTCTCGAGAGGAAAAAATGGGCGACAAACTCGACATGTCCCTGGACGACATCATCAAACTCAACCGGCAGAAGAGCCCGGGCGGCCGCGGTGGCCGAGGCGGCCGGGGTGGTGGAGGAGGAGGCGGCGGCGGAGGAGGTGGAGGTGGTGGTGGTGGAGGCGGCGGGATGGGCCGGGGAGCAGGCCGAGGTGGCCTGGCCGGCCGAGGAGCAGCGGGAGGCCGCGGCGGAGCTGGGGCGGGGGGCCTGGCTGTAGGCCTCATGCGCAACAGACAGAGTGCAATCCGGGGAAGAAACCGACCGGCTCCGTACAGCAGGGTAGGAAGCGACCGCGGGTTTAAAAAGAGAGAGAGAGAGAGATTGATTTTAAAAAAAATCAAAAATGTGTTGCATTTAAATCCAGAGAATGAGAGAGGAAAAAAATCATTAATAGGTTTTTGTTTTGTTTTTTCTTTTGGAAGTGATTTATTTTTCGGTTCAAATTTTGAACCGTAACACAGCGGCGCCATATTGGAGCCGTTATAGATTTTAAAAAAAGATTTTTTTTTGTCCCATTAATTTTTAAAACGAGTCCCGGGCCCCCAGTTTTCACACCGGAGAGAGTCGGAAGAAAAGAGAATTTGAACATGACGGATTGCTGGACCGAGTCTCTTGGATTTGGACGGAGGAGTGTCTGGCAGGATGAAAGTGGATGCGGTGTTTTATTTTCTAAATCTCTATATCCCTATTATATATACACACACATATATATAAAATGTTTTGTATCTGACTCCGAGCTCCATCGATGGAAGCCGCCAATTCTTCAGGAGCTAAAATGGCGGCCAAACCAAGCACAAAGATGTCGCCGGCGTTGGATCAACACACACACAGCAATGTTCACTCCCTTTTCATACTTTATCAGGAAGGGATTTACAAAGGATTAAACTGCATTGTCGCCATCTGTAAGGACGTCTGAAAAAAGACCTGCTCTCCATAAAGACACCAGCGGGTCAAGTACTGAATTTCTCAATAGCAACTTCATACTTCTGCATTTTCTAAAATGTCTGAATTGAGCAGAAATTGCAACTTCACGCTTTTATATTCTTTAAAATCGGAGCAGAACTGCAACTTCACGCTCCTTTAATCATTTACAATGGCGTGGAATGAGTAGAACTGCAGCAAGCTACCTCTTCGTGGACTTGTATGACCAATTAACTTAAAAGTTCCCCTGGAATGGACATTCACTTCAAATGTATCTCACTGGCAGCTTGACAGATGCTGGACTTTTAAAAGACTTTTTTTTAAAAATCAATACTATTGAAAGGAGCTTAGCCATTGCAAAATGCTCCTTTTTCGGACTGTTATGCTGCTCAAAGATTTGTGGAGAAATGGAATGCATCTACTTGGAAGAGATGGAGGCGTTGCAGCTGTTGCCGCTGGAGGAGAAGCTACTAGCAGCTGAGGAGAATTTCAGACCAAAGTATCTGGCTAGTGGCTATTAAAAGGAATCCAGGCTTTAGTTCGAGATGTGCTGTGGAAACAGTGGTAGGATAATAAATAAGTGAATTTATTTCTCACCAAGTAAACAGTTGCATCTGATTCTGTGCTTAAATTTCATTTATCATTGTGTATACAGGAGTACTTGTTACTAATTTAGTGGACTGAGTGGAAACAATGTAATTAGCTACCCAATACTTTCACTACATACATGCGTCATTGTGTTAAGTAGCTAATCCATCTCAGGTAAGGTTGATGTCCTTTTTTTGGTAATTAAACTTTCTATGACAGTGGCTAAATCTTGCCTTACATATATTCATTTAAGTGGGGAGTGGGAGGAATGGTGAGATAGGAAGGTGGGTATGTGAATTAACCAATGTTTGGGGTAACAAAATGTAGGAAGTCAGCGAGGTATATCTCTCTTTTCTTATAGCCAAAACAACTACCAGACAAGTGGCAACATGACCTTTTTGACAGTGGTTTTGGAGCTAGCGGTGGGGTTGAAACTGGTGGAAAACTCTTGGTGTCGAACTTAGACTTTGGTGTGTCTGATGCAGATATTCAGGTGAGTGAAGTGGTAGCTATCGGTCATTTCTTGCAAAATGTTTTTCGGTACTTGTAGTTGTTGGGATTGAGCTTTGATTTTTGTAGGTTGATAAAAGCAATACCAAAACAATCGTAGAATAATATGGCACAGAAGGAGGCCATTTAGCCCACTGAGACTGAGTTATTCTTGCTATATTTTCCCATATTCTTTGAGTACTTAGCCAATTCTCTTTGGCTACTTTGATTTGTACCCACCAACTCAACGGGTAGTTCCAAATCCTATTGACTCGAGTCGGTTCTTTTGCAAAGCACATTAAATCAGTCGAATAATCAGTCCAAAGATGTGCAGGTTAGGTTGATTGGCCATGCTAAGAAATTGCCCCTTAGTGTCCAGGGATTAGTAGGTATAATATGTAGGGATATGGGGGTGGGATTGTGTTCGGTGCAGACTCGATGGGCCAAAGGGCCTCTTTCTGCACTGTAGGGTGCTATGATTTCTATGATAATTGGACACAATTAATCATTGAGAACAGTTTCTCTCCTTTTAAATGCTTCATGATATTAAGTGCTTCTATCACATCCCTTTGGCCTTCTCTGCAGGCAAAAGTGCAATCCGCCTTCAATCTCTAATCATAATCCCTCATTCCTGGGACCATTCTTGTCAACCTCTACCCCACAGCTGGTTTTGCTCAGAGGTCGAACGCAATTTTATTGGATTTTGTACTAGTTGTATGAAGCCTAGGACCTCCATTTGCTTAACTACTTTTGTGAACCTGTCCTTTGACCATCTAATTTGTGCATATGCAATCTCAAATCCTCCTTGCACCACCTCCCTAAAATTGTACTATTTTGACTCCGCCCAGACAATCCAGTCTGCAGACTTCAAAATTGCCTGTACAACCATGTCTGGGCCATTAGTGTTATCAAAAACCTGCAGTGGGCTTAAATCCTGAGTCCTAGAGAACTCCATCCGATATCTCTTCGTGTCTTTAAAAACAACTGTTTCCAATAAATCAGCCAATTTTCTATCCATGCTGCTACTGCCCCTTTATCCCATAAGCTTCAATTTTATAATAGTTAATATGTGGTACTTTATCAGATGCTAATTGAGTAAAGTGAATGAATGGCCTGAAACAGAATACGTCTTCATTTTATTTATTATGACGCTACTCAACATTGGCACAAACTGCTGTTGTTTCTGATATTGCCAGAGTAGCATTTTTAGGCAGGTGTTATGTTCTCAGTGTATTGGAAGTAATTTAAATGTTAATTTTTATTGTTCATGTGTGCTCTGCCCAAAAGCAAGGCCATCAGCCATTACTTCATCCTGATCAGTGAGTCAATTTACAGCATGGAAATGAACCCTTCAGCCCAACTTGTCCATGCTGCCCCTTTTTAAATTCCTAAGCTAGTCCCATTTGCTGCATTTGGCCCATATCCTTCTATACCCATCTTACCCATATAACTGTCTAAATGCTTTTCAAAAGACAAAATTGTACCTGCCTCTACTACTCCCTCTGGCAGCTTGTTCCAGACACTCATCACCCTGAGAAAATTGCCCTTCTGGACCTTTTTTTTGTGTCTCTCACCTTAAACTTATGCCCTCTAGTCTTAGACTCCCCTACCTTTGGAAAAAGATATTGACTATCTAACTGATTATACCCTTTGTTATTTACTGACCTCTATAAGATCACCCCTAACCTCCTATGCTTCAGAGAAAAAAATTCCAGTCTATCCAGTGTCTCATAATTCTCCTTGAGTTATAAGGAGAGGCTGGATAGACTGGAACAATTAATATGAAATATGTTGAAAGCTCACATCAAAGATTGGGACTTCAGTGGAATAAATTTATTTGCCCTGTCATTGTTTCTATGCTGGAAAAATGTCTCCTCATTTAGCAATTCTGGTACTTTGTGCCAGTTCTTGTCAGTGGTGGTTTGCCATTATGTGCCTCTTGGCAGAGAGGCAGGTCCCCAAGCCAATCTCAGCTGAAGGGGGAATCAACCTTGGGCAGTTGGCACCATTCTAAACCATGTGCTAGTTATTGGAGTTAACCACCCTTTTTACTGTTACTGCCTACTGCACACCTGTGAACCCTTTTACCTCTAGCATGCATGACTGTGATTCTGATTCCACCAATTTCAGATTCTATGTCTCTTTGAAAAATTGTATTTAGATTTGTTTAGATCAAGTTTGAAGTACCCACAGCATGATGACCGTTTTTAGTTTTTGGGCGTTTGATCATGGAGCTAAATGTCCAAGGTGTAAATTGCTGGCGTGTAAAAACCCTTGAACGGTTTCTGCTCAGTCTTCCGTACTTCCATTCTGCATAGACTTGGAATGATCTAAACTGACCATGTTCCAACCTATCCCATTTGCACTATTGCCACTGTGCTTACTGCCCTACATTTGGCTTCTGCTTGGGCAACAATTTTTAAAACTTGGAGCCCTTATTTGAAAGGTAACAAAATCATGGTTTCTGTTTCTTGTGCTTTATGGATTACCTATAAGTCATTTTCATTTCTAAATTGTTAAAACTAGTGTAAAATGCAACAGCAAATAGAAATATGAAAATGTTGAAAGCTAATGTCAAAGATTGGGTCTTCAGTAGAATAAATTTATTTGCCCTGTCATTGTCTCCATACTGGAGAAATATGTCTGCTCATTTAGCACTTTTGGAACTATATGCTGTTTTTGATGTTTTAGGAACTTTTTGCTGAGTTTGGGACACTGAAGAAAGCAGCTGTACATTATGATAGATCAGGTCGCAGCCTGGGCACAGCAGATGTACACTTTGAAAGAAAAGCAGATGCTCTGAAGGCAATGAAGCAGTATAATGGAGTTCCCTTGGATGGTAATTTTAGTCTTGTTGAATGCATGAATTGAATAAAATGAAATTGTAGTACCTTTTTAACTTGAATCCAATTTAAGATCACTAGCTTAACAGCTTGACGATCCTGAGAATTTTGCATTTGATGCCAACCATGTTGAAAGTATAGTGATAAAGCTAGTTAAATGCTATAAAAATAACACTTTGTAGTATTTAACTAGCATTAATAAAATCTAAAATGCAGCACCAGTTTTACTTCATTAGGTTGGTTTAAGTGTTTTTGGTCTTCCAAAAGGTCCTCCCTCTAAAATATGTGCATGCTTTCTGGATCCCACTATTTTTATTTTGCAAGTCTGTGTCTGATATAGAATTCTTAAAATTTCCTTGTTGTACTTCTCATATCTGTGCAAATATGAATTTGAGGTGGTAGACGCATAAATTTCTATTGACCCTTGGAGTTTCCTCCTAATTGGAGGAAACACGAGTTTGGCTGCAGGACTGGAATTCAACATGTTTACTTTTGTGCCTTAAATGGCTACCTTTGAACCACAAAGTTAAGAGAAGCAGCTATGGGTCATAGGTTTGTTATTGGCCTAGGCTCCTTCAACAAAGGTGGATGGGAATTTCTCTGTAGCCCAGAGGTGGTGTATCTTATTGAAAGATTTTAAATTTAGAAGTGCCCTCTGTTAGCTTAAATTTAATGTGATCACTTTATATTGGAGCATGTATTGACTGCTGATATTTCTAAATTATGGAGATCTACAGAGCTATGTAGAATTAAGGCCAAGGGTCGCTATTTATTCAAATGCTCCAGATAAATGAAGGGATAAACAACAAAATAATGGCAGATTTCTTGATTCAAATTCTCCTCCCTCTTTTGAGGGCAAATGGATTTTGTTCAATTTCAGCTGACCAGAATCCTAGCTTTTGATACTGCCAGTTGTATAACTGCCCTGTTACAAGCAAAAACTCTGACTGTTTGCAGTGTGTTTGTATTTGGTGTAAATATTCTGACCTGCTTTTGTACAAAAGATGTGATTTACTGTTGGAATTGCCAATTAACATTTGTCTTTCTACTTGTTGGGGAAAAGGGCGACCAATGAACATTCAACTGGTTACCTCACAAATTGATGCCCAAAGACGACCACTTGTTGGGTGAGTATTTTTCCCTCTTGAGCTTTATCTTGTAGCATTTTAATATTGTAAGTGGGTTAAAATTTTGCAGGAAAAATGTTAATCTATCGCTGAGTCATCGGCCCTTTGCAATGATCTTTCCTATGAGCACACCTTTCCTTTTTTATTGTAGTGGAAATCGAGGATTAAACCGAACTCGTGGTGGTGCATTTGGAGGTGGAAACAGACGATCCAGAGGTGGTAACAGAGGTGGAAGAGGTGGCCGGGGTGGAAGGAATCCAAGGCAGCAGCTTTCAGCAGAAGAGCTGGATGCTCAGTTGGACGCTTATAATGCCAGGGTGAGTCTGGTGGTGGGTTTGTCTTGTGTAAAAGTCAGTGTGATTTGGCAGAGGGGAGAGTGATTTGAGGATGGCTACTATTCTGATCAATAAGCTTAAGCTGAACCATACAGACCAAGAGGCTTCCAGAGCTTGCTGCTTGGTCAGTGCATCTCAAGTCAGGGTAGTAATAAATATGCTGTTAGGTTTTGTGCTATTTACGGGAGGAACAGAAGCTAAATTTTAAGTTTTAGTGTCACAACTAGGCCTACATTAACTTGTAATGAAGTTACTGTGAAAATACCTGTTGCTGGTATTCAGAGGAAATTTTGTTATGGTTGATCCCTTGAGGAAACAGCTGAAGCTGGATTGATAGTTTAGGGAAGCAAATGTAATGCTTCCAAGGACAGGTAGGTTGAAGGAAAGGCTCTTCTATTTCAGAATGCAGAAGTGGTGGGTTTGACTTTAAAGTGGCAGGTGGGATGCAAGTGGACTCTTACAAAATCAACTATGATACTGATTTGCAGAGCAGACTTGGAGGGCTATACGTATGTTCTACGCACCCTATCCTATTCATGTTTTTTTTTGAGGCATTTTATGTACCTGGTAAGATATGATAGCTCTAATGGAATAATAGCAGGATGCTTGAAGTGAGATTTGCGGGTTAGCTATGACCCAAATGCTTGGACGTGGAACATGCAGTTATGAGTGCCAGTGCAGTGGAAGAGTCAGCAGATAATGGGTTTTACTTCAATCCATGATATTGGTTTCATCCAAGGTTGGATCATGGGTTTGTTTCCAGAGCAGCCATTTTGTGGAAGAAATAAAGAATAGGCAGAAGTTTAACAACCAGTGATGGGTCTGTAGGTTTACTTCAGGGTATTGGCAGATGAAATTGATTTGTGTGGGTGGGTTTGACTTGGGCGAGCAAAAGTAACTGAAATTGAATTAGTATGTGGAAATGAAAAGTTATGTTAAGCAGAGTGAGAAGCAACCATGGATCCAAGTAATGCAGAAGGTCACTATTTGGTCCATTGTGTTTGCATCAGCTGTCCAAATGAGCAACCTGACTTAGTACCTTTTTCCCTGTACCCGTTCACATTAGATGATTACTTGAATAGAGATATGCCTTAATTAAACCTGTCTCCACCACAACTCCAGGCAGTGCAATTCAGGCCCCAGCCACTCGTGTGAAAGGTTTTTTTTTCACTGATTTTCAAAAGAAGCAAATGTAATTTAAATTCGCCCCCTCATTCTTGATCACTTTGAGCTGGAATAGTTTGTGTTGTAAGTAAAAGTATGAAGCATTTAACAAGATGGGAAGAGCTAATCTGCTTAGAGGCCAGGAGAGACCTCCCTGTATGTAGCATTGTACTGGATTGAGAGGATACATGGACTGAGAGTTCATTTAATCTGATGCCACTATTCTGTTTTCTGGAGGAAACCGTCTACGTCAAGTTGATTCTGTATCAATCTAGCAAAATTGGGCTAAAAGCTACATTTAAATTTTACAGATTGTCAGCGTAATCAGCATCAAGATTTTAAACAAACGTTGGTCTGTTTCTTTTCTTGCAGATGGATACAAGTTAAAGTGACCTTGAAATTGACTCATCGGTGGTTGACTTTTTTTCTTGTGGGAGGGACACGAACAATGTAGTCTAGTAACTCCGTGAAATAGGTTTTTAAATATATGTAACTTTTTAAGTCACAGTCCTGTTTTGTACTGAATGTTTTCATTTTGGGATACGTTTTACTGGTTGCATGTCTTCATGGGAGGATGGACTTGCCCCGCCAGACCATGAAATAAATGCGCACTGTTAACTGAATGTATCTGGCTTTCTTGTCTCATTGTACAATTTGGAGGGCCATATAGAACTTGGTCGCTGTAACAGCACAAAGTAAAGACATTAAATGTTATGCGTCTTGATATATGGATGTTAGGTAATAATGCAAGGTGTGATGACTTGGGAGCCGGTTTGTCCAGTCAAAAGTACCAACAGTGGACATGTTGGAACCAGTAGGTTAAACTGAATCTAGAATATTAATTTGAATATCAAAATTCAAGTGAAAAAGTAACTTGGATATTTTAACTTTAGTACATTAGTCACACTTGTTTCAATGACCCTAAAGTTTCTAACCTGAGTGTTGCAATCGGCCAAATTATTTGAAACTTGCATGTTAGATTCTGCAGCCAAAAAAAGCTTGCTCAAATGTATAATTGCAAAATAAGCAGAAGTAATAACTTGTGGGGTTTTACCAATATGAAGTTGTCAATACCTACCTTTTTTAAATGTCATGATTCTCTTTGAAGAGCTAAAGATTTGTTAAATTGGCTATATTTTAAGCATTGGATTTGAATAGTGGGAATTTTTTGAACACATGGGGAGGAGGGGGGGGCGGGGGGGTCTGTTGACCATACGGTTACATTCCATGTGTTGCCCTCTCTACATGGAAGATGTTTAATTGGCTGATCTGTACTATATGCAACATTGGATAAACTGCAAACTCATGATTCCTATAATGCAGCTAAAAGGCATCTGTGTTCTTTCTAAAATGCATTGCATTCTCTCCAATGTCTCACTTGAAAAATGCATACAAATAAGTCAGTATTTGGATGTAAGACCATCCTCGATGTAAAAGCCATGAGCAAAATTGGTATACCCGTTTCCCCAAAATGTGCTTCTATCATTGAACATGTTTATGAAGTGAATGTACAAAAGCTGCTATTTATAATGTCAATGCACAACATAACTCTGGCTTGGTATTTCCATCAGGTATTAGTGTGTTGCAGTGTTCCACTGTAATTCTGAAGGATTGTCAGCAGTTTTGTCCTGAATCAAACAGTTGAAGCTAATGACTCTCTAACCATAGCATCTCCCACTTCAACTTTGAAACTTAAGTTTAAACTTTTGATCCTTTCCCAAAATTGAATATCTAAAGCCCAGGTTAATTCAAGCTTCTGGTTGTGTAAGGGAGTTGATACGTTGGCACCATTTTCATTGGGCAGTAATTGGTAGAGTTCCAAAAAGTGCAGTATTCAACAGACATCCAGCATTTTCTATTTAGAAGGTTTAATGGAAATGAAACTAATTAGTAAATTAACAAGCTTAGTTTGGTGGAACTAACGAGGTTACTTGCTGATGCCAGCTTTATATTTCATTTCAAAATCTTATTCGTGCTCACTGTTCTTCTGGTACGGTGTGTAGAATAGTAAATAAAATTGTAAGTGGCAGTGGTGATAAATGGAGTCAGTGCATGGCAGTAAATGTACACTGCTAACAATATAACGCTATCATTGAAGGTAGAAAAGATCCATACTGACGCCAAACAAGCAGGGTGTTGAAGAGCATTGTCTTTGCCAATGCTGGGAAGTTTAAAGCAAGAAGGTAAGTGAGGTAGAAACCCCCAGTCAACAGATAAGGAATTTTGTCTTGCTGTTTTTGTCTATCTGATGCCTTTTTGAAAGATTGGCCACTTTTTGCATCTTGACTGAACCATGTGGGCTTAAGGGTGTTTGTCTGTCTTGACCAGGGCAGTTTGTAAACAACGCCTTTGGGTAATGACCAAGTATTTCATTAATAGACTTAATTTTTCTCCACCTTCTGTCCCTGTGGTAATAGAAGAAGATATGAATTGAACAGGAGGAGAATCATGGGTCAAAGACGTCAGTCAACAAAAGATTTTGAGATGCATAAAAACCACAGGTAAATTGAGAGAGATTTAGATGATGAATGGTGGGAGGAAGATGTATAGTACCAGAGACAGTTGTGTAATGAGATTGTGGCAGTGAACAATCCTTTGGCCTTCTGTATATAAACTGCAGCAATTATTCTGAAGATCCAGAATGGAAAAGTTCCTCATTAAATGTTTCACTTAGGATTAGTGCAGATTTTATTTTTGTGGAATTGATGGACAGAATACTCCAAGATGGTGAAGCATCTGCAGAGTTGGTCCATAATGTTGAGAACTGGATGGATGCCCACTAATACGTTGCTTTTGCAATAAGCCATTAGTTTTATTGCAGCATCTAATACTTCTGTGTAGCATTCTTGCTTCTGAATTCCAAAGATGAGGGAGTGCTATATTATCGAGAATGAGATATTAAAGTCCCATCTGTATTCTCTGAAGATGAAAGAAAGTTGCTCTGTTTTGAATGGTAGTGGAGTTTTCCTTGGTGTACTGACCAATATTTCATCCCTCATTCAAACATTCTCATCACGTTTATGTTTGTGGGAACTTGTGTGCAAATTGGCTCTTAACAAAATATTGCCTTATCAATTGAAAAGGGACTGCCTTAAACTCTGCTGCTGGGGTGAAATTATGCTTCTAATTTTTTTCCTTTCAAGCCATTGGGTGAAATTCATATCCAAAGATAAATTAAAAGTTGGCTCAAGATGCTTGTAGATTTCCTGTTTCCCTCCTTAGGATGGCCAGCTTATGAAAATCAAAAGGAAATAATTTGCTTTTTATACAATTCTTCATTTATCGTTTGTTGTGTTTTAAGTACTCATGCAAGTCTGTTGTAGATTTTATAATAAAAAGTCTGACAACACCAGGTTTTAGTCCAACCTATTTAGTAGATTTTATAATGCATGATACTTAACTGCTGTGGTGATGCTGGAGCTTCCCATTGTAAATCCATCTGGCCTTTCAGGGGTCCTAAAATAACAAAGCCTGTACCCATAACTGCCAGCTGGAAAGAATGCCAACATTTGTCTGAATTTGCCTAAATGTGGTTACTCCCATGCGCAAAAGATAATTCACTTGTGTTTTGAAAAGGCGTGTATTGTTACAATATGAATTAAACCAAAATGTCCTGCAACGATACACCTGATGTAGGTTCCTGGCCTCACTTCTGTTGCATGGCGACAGTCAGGTGTGATGGGGAGCTTTGTTAGTCATGGACAGGGCAGAATTTTTAATATGATCCTTAAAAGACTATTGGATCTTTATAAAACATTACATCAGTTTGCAAAGCCATAAATCGTGCAAGCACTGAACTTCAGTTGGGGAGGGAAGCCTTATGGCATTTTTTTGAAAATTGGCTTTCATTACTTGTATTATACATTTTGGATCTCCTGTGGCTTTATTGGCACTTAATGCCATTTACAGGGGCACTTCATGCCATCTAATAATTATATAGTTGATTTGTGATACTCTGCCAACATTTTTTCTTTTCAAATCTTAGTTCTTTCAGAAATAAGAGCAAGAGGGGGTTGGGCCAATTTTCCCAGGCTTGTCTCTTGCTGCTTGCTCTTAGACTCCCAAATTTGCTTAATGCTGTTTGAATTAGATCAGTGGTGTCAGATGTTGAGGACTAATTTTATATTATATTTTCAGCAATATGGTATCCCAGATCAAATTTACATGGGCATACACAGCCATTGCACTACCCACCAGTCACATCATTCAGTCCTTCCACCGGTTATTTTAATTCTCTCTTCACCTATATACATAAAGTAAACACTTTTCCACTTCAAGGAGCAAATGGTGAACTCAGGTCTGTGTCATAACATATTCCAGATACCAAATCTTCTGGTATTTAGAAGAACATCTCAGGTTTTAACTTGATTCCTGTCTGATTCTTGCCTTTGTGTTTGACTTTTGGCAACAAATCTAATGCAGCAATGGTGGAAGTGCTTGCTCTCAAATGTCAAATTGAGATTCTCTCTGCCTTTTGAAGCAGATAGAAAAATATAATCCTAGCACAATGTAAAGAATGGGAAAGAATTGTCTGGTCAAAATTCCTGCTTGAACCAAAAACAGTCTAACTGATTATTTAGCTGCCTGTGAAAGCTTTGTGATAAATGTCTTGCTTACTAACAGGAGGTCTTCAAAGCAATTTATTCTATGCTTTGGGGTATCTGAACATAGATTATTAAATAAACCCCAAATTCTTTTCTGTTTCCACTTTCCATTATGGTAATAGAAATAATGTTACCTTTCAAAATGCCAGCAGAATGCTTGGGTTGAAGAGTTCACATCAATATCTTGTTCTTCCAGAAGTATTGACATTGTGATGGAAAATTTTCTTATTAAATTATTGACTATTCATTATAAATGGTGTCTGCTGTTGAATAATTGTCTCTCTTGCACCTTTGCTTTCACAGTAATGTTTAATAATTTATTCAGATCTGTATTTGGGTGACACTTGCTGATGGGATCTTATGGTCCTGTCAATGGTGCATCACACACATGCACCCCAGTGAAGACTGTTCAACAGGAAACCCTGTTGACCGTGGCAGAACCACTGCTTTGCTGCTACTAAATGCCACAAGGGTGGAAAATCCTATCCACTGAAACTCAGGTTTATGATCTCATTGAAAGCCCTTTTGTAACATCGTGAATGAAGTTTGAATGGATACATATATAAATTCCTTAACCATGCTCTTCATGCTGTCAGAGGGTCATGTATTTCAGTGCATTATAATTAGTGGTTGTTACAATTTCTGGAAATTCAAAAATTCCAGTCACTGGCAGGATCACAAGGTTGTTTTCAGACTTTCAGTAACATTACCAAGTAGGTATCTTATACACAACTGCAGAAGAGTTTCCTTATTTCATCCCATAACTTGACACTTCATCTCTATAAACCAATCCAAACCTATTTGCTGCTCCTGAAGGCTTGTTTCTTTTTTTCTAGCCCGATAACTTCTAATCTGTGAACTGACTTTCAGTAGGAATTACCCTAGCAATCCCTAAAGCTCAGTGAACCTTCCAGCCCCATTTAAATTCTCATGATTTTGATCTCTTCAATCTGAGTTCACACGCACGTTCTACCAAGTGAGCAATGAAGTTGACTATGTATTTTCTCACTCTTGAATTCTTATATCTGAGGTGTTCAGGAATCTCCTGGGATTAAAGTTTATTAGTCACCAGTAAAGCTGACATTAACAATGCAATGAAATTACTGTGAAATTCCCTACTTTAAAAGCCTTTCAGCTGATCATATGAGGTTTAGGGATCTCTTGGGATTAGGTTGCAGGTTTTCCTGCAATAGCTTCAAAGTTTATCTCTGACAATGTCTCGTGGCACTTGTGTCCAAGTAGAAATGCTTATGAGCTTTACAAACCCCAACTCTATTTTCAGTTGAAAGTATAACCATTTACAAAATGTTTCATTCCTAGCACTTCCCTGAGAGATTTGGAGACTAGCAATCTATTCATGGTCAGTAAAGTTGCCCTGACTATTGTTTACAGGTATGAATATCTTGCATCTTTTCCCCAGTAAGGTAACCTGGGGCACCTTTTTTAACCTTTGGCAGAATTTACTCTAGTGGCACAGTGGTTAGCGCTGCCTCAGTGCCAGAGACGGGGGTTCAGTTCTGACCTCAGGCCACTGGTGTGGAGTTTGTACATTCTCCCTGTGTCTGGGTGCTGTAGTTTCCTCCCACAGTCCAAAGAAGTGTGGGCTAGGTCGGTTTTGCTAAATTGACTGTAGTGTTTGGGAATTAGCAGGGTAAATATGTGGGATTGCAGGAATCGGGCCTAGTTGGGATTGAGGTTAGTGCAGACTCAGTGGGCTGAATGGCCTCCTGCACTGGAGGGATTCTGTGAAAAGCAAAATACTGCAGCTGCCAGAAATCTGAAATAAAAATGCTGGATAAACTCAGCAGTTCTGGCAGCATCTGTGGAGAGTGAAAAACAATTAACATGCCAAGTCCACATAACTTAAGAGCTACTGAGGGGTAGAAATGTGATAGATTATATAGGGGATGGAGAAAGTAAAGCAGAATAGAAAGTCAGGGATAAGTCAGAGCTAAGGAGAGATTGACAAAAATGACACAACATAAGATAAAGGGAGTGTTAATTGCAGCATTAAATACTAAAGAAAATGCTGTTAGTTCCCCTAACCTATTTGAATTTATGACCATCCCCAGGTGCAGTTCCCCAAAAGTTGTTGACGTGGGTGAGACCTTTCAATTAGTCACTGTCTGGGATACCTCCCAGTTTGTAAAAACCTGGGTGAGGAGGGATGATTGGTTCCAAGTCTTTATTCAACCTTCCCTCTGCTGGTAGCAACAAAGGCTTAACCTAACAAAGTTCCCATTCCCCTCAGTAGCTTTTCCAGAGCCAACAGTACTGTTTAAAAAGGAACCAATTTTTAACCAGGTTTTCTTGAGTGAATTTATTAACTAAAAAAGTAAAAAGAAATGGTAAAACATGAATCTACATTCATATGGATTAGAAGTAAGAATTTAGTGATATGGAACAGTCCTTGTAGATGCTGACATGTTGCAGCTGTTGCAATTCTTTTCAGTATTGTTGGCTTCTAGTGAGCAGTTGATCCTTTAATTCGGGTGTTCTATAGTTTGGTAGAGATTTCAGTTTTCCAACTGCAATCCTTTACTGGCTTTTTTAAAGTCTAATGTTTACTTGTACAATTCCAGAGTTTTTCTCCATCGTCATAACACTTCCCTTAACCGAATGACAGATTCTCATTTCATCACAGAAAGGGAGAAAAAACTTACAAACACACTCTCACTCACATTCATTCTCTTATCAATGGTCAATTAGGGAGGTGGTGCTGTGCTGGTATTGTCACTGGACTAGTAATCAAGCAGCCCTGGTGGGGGGGTTCCCTAGTTTAAATCCTGCCACTGCAGAGGGTGATCAAACTCTAAGAATCCGGAATTAAAAAGACCAATGATGCCCATGAACTATTGTGCTTGGTTCACATATCTTTTGGGAAAGGAAATCTGCCACCCTTGCCTAGCAATGTGGTTGACTTAGTAAAAGAGAAAATGTTGGAAAATCTCAGCAGGTTTGTAAGGAGAGAAAAGATCTGACATGTCACGTCCAGATGACCCTTTGTCAAAGCTCTGACTTAACTGCCCCTTGAAGGGGCAAGGGCAATTAGGGATGGGCAATAAATTCTGACCCAGCCAGCAACACCCATATGTGAAGAACAATGTCTTAAAAGATCTCAGTCCCTATCTAGGCTGCTTTAATTTCTTTAAGTAATTGTTTGTTTTCCCAGGAATGTGTGCAATTTTTTTTTAAGTGGTACGGCGTGGAGAAACAGACTAGCGTTTTGGGTTTTAAACCTTTTCTAGAAAAGTTAATCAATTGGTATAGAGTTGGTTATCTCTTTGTACCCATTTTGGACGTAGATCTCAGAGTATTTGAGAGTCAGTAACAATCCTGAGGGTTTCTTTCTCCGTTGTGGAGAAGCATTTCTGATGCTTGTTCGGATCTTTAGAGAAGTACCTGATTGGTCACTCTATCCCAGACTCCTACCTTGTCACTTGCGTCAGAGACTATTTCACATGCTTGGTTAAAATCTGGGGCTGCAAGCACAAGTTTGCCTGTTAAAACATCCTCCAGCTTTTCAAAAGCTGTCTGGCATTTCAGTCCATACTACCTTTGTTTCTTTCTGTAGTAGGTCTGTCAGCAGGGTAACTGCTGTGTTAAAGTTTGAGACAAACTTGTGGTGGAATTCACACATCCCCAAAAAGCTCATGATTTCTCATTTTGTGATAGGAATGGGGAACTGGGCAGTAATGGGCAGTATCTATCCCTGCCCTATGTTGTGTGTGAGGAAGGTCACTTTAGCCTTAGCCAACTTGCATTTTGTGAGATTGACCACAAGGTCAGCTGACTACTCTGGAAGGGGCTTCCAGTTGCTCTACATGGTTTCCCAGGTGTTGCTGTATGCTAGGATGTTGTCCAGGTACTCTATGCAATTAGACAAGCCCACCACTACCTAGTTCATCAGCCTTTGGAAGTAGCTGGGGCATTTGGTATCCAAAGGGCATAACCCAATACTGGTATAACTTATCTGGAATATCAAAGATGGTCAGTACTCCTTGAGCAAATCTACCTTTTGTGATGCAGGTGGCTTTACCTACCCTATCAATGCAGTCTTCCAGATGTGGTATTAAGTAGTAGAGCTAGCTTGGGTCACTGCATTAACTTTCTGGTGGTCAATGCAGAACCTTGTAGAGCCATCCAGCTTGGATAGGAGCACAACTGTTAACTCCAGCTACTTTTGCTTAGCTCTATTAGTGGGTATTTCAGAGTGTAATTCATCTCTGCCTGGACCTGGGCCTCTGTTGTCTTTTGGGAGAAGCCACTCCCATGTATACATCACATGGGGCTAGGGTGGTGCAGTCAGACTTGTCTTTGCACAAGCCTTAAAAGGCAGTAAGCATCCTTGTCAAGTCTGCTCACTGTTGTGTTTTTAGGTGGGAGAACAAGGAGTCTACATTGACTAGTATTTCTATGTTGGCTAGCTAGGTAGTCGGGGGTTCAATGTGGGTCTCCCCCATGTCTGCATCCAGTTCATCCCCACTGTCATAATAAGAAATAGGAGCAGGAGTAGGCCAACTAGCCCTTTGAGCCTGCCCCGCCATTCAACAAGATCATGGCTGATCTGTCGTGGTTCAGTTCCACATTCCCGCCCTCCCCATAACCCTTAATCCCCCCTCTCATCAAAAACCCATCAACCCGCGTCTTAAAAATATTCAGCGAGGCAGCCTCCACCACTTCAACGGGCAGAGAATTCCAGAGATTCACCACCCTTTGAGTGAAGAAGTTCCTCCTCAATTCCGTTCTAAACCACCCCCCCCCCCCCCCCCCCCCCTTAATCTTGAGGCTGTGCCCCCTAGTCCTACTATCCTTTCTGAGCGGGAAGAGTCTCTCCACCTCTATCCTATCCATCCCATTCATCATCTTATACGTCTCAATGAGGTCTCCCCTCATTCTTCTAAACTCTAACAAGTATAAGCCTAATCTATTCAGCCTCTCCTCATAGCTCAACCCCCTCAACTCCGGCATCAGCCTAGTAAACCTCCTCTGCACTCTCTCCAAGGCTAAAATATCCTTGCGTAAGTACGGCGCCCAAAACTGCACACAGTACTCCAGCTGCGGCCTCACCAATGCCCTATACAACCGCAGCAAGACCTCCTACTTTTATATTCAATCCCCCTCGCGATGAAGGCCAGCATCCCATTCGCCTTCCTGACCACCTGCAAGCTGGGTTTTTGTGACTCATGCACAAGGACCCCGAGGTCCCTCTGCACTGCCGCCTGCTGCAGTTTTTCTCCACGTAAGTAATAATTATTCCTACCAAAGTGGACCACCTCGCACTTGCCAACATTAAATTCCATTTGCCATTTCCTGGCCCATTCGCCCAGCCTATCTAGATCCTTCTGTAGACTCTCCTGACCCTCCACACAATTTGCCTTTCCACCAATTTTGGTGTCATCAGCAAATTTTGACACCCTACACTCGGTTCCCTCCTCCAGATCATCTATATAAATGGTAAATAGCTGAGGCCCCAGCACCGACCCCTGGGGCACTCCACTAGTCACCATCCGCCAATCCGAATAGCACCCATTGACCCCCACTCTCTGCCTCCTATTTGACAACCAGTCCTCTATCCACGCTAACACCCTACCCCCAACTCCATGCCCCCTGACCTTCTGTAATAACCTCTTGTGAGGTATCTTGTCAAACGCCTTCTGAAAATCAAGAAAGACCACATCCACCGGCTCTCCTCTATCCACTGCCCTAGACACATCCTCATAGAACTCCAGTAAATTTGTCAGACACGACTTCCCTTTAAGGAAACCGTGCTGCGTCTATCAAGCAGTTCCCCTCAAGATGCCTCGCTATTTCCTCCTTGATGACGGATTCTAACATTTTACCTACAACAGACGTTAAACTAACAGGCCTATAATTCCCCGCCTTTTGTCTGGCACCCTTCTTAAACAACGGTGTAACATTAGCCGTTTTCCAATCTTCCGGCACTTCCCTGGAATCCAGCGACATCTGGAAAATAACCACCAAGGCATCCACTATCACCTCTGCCATTTCTTTCAGGACCCTCGGATGCATTCCATCCGGTCCTGGGGACTTGTCCACAATCAGCCCCTCCAGTCTGTCGAGCACCACCTCTCTAGTAACAGTAACGTCATCAAGACCCTCCAGTCCTACCACCTTTCCACCTCTAACATCCTGCAAATTATTCACGTCCTCCTCCGTGAAGACCGAAACAAAAAAGTTATTCAAGACCTCAGCCATATCCCCATCCCCTCCCACTAAGTCCCCCTTCTCATCCTCTAAGGGACCAACGTTCACCCTAGCCAGCCTCTTCCTTTTTATATATTTATAAAAACTCTTGCTATCCTTTTTTATATTAATGTTTATAGCTCTTTGGAAGTGGAGTCACAGGTGGACAGAGAGGTGAAGAAGGCATTCGGCATGCTTGGTTTCATTGGTCAGAACACTGAATACAGGAGTTGGGACGTCTTGTTGAAGTTGTACAAGACATTGGTAAGGCCACACTTGGAATACTGTGTACAGTTCTGGTCACCCTATTATTGAAAGGATATTATTAAACTGGACAGAGTGCAGAAGAGAGTTATTAGGATGCTACTGGGACTTGATTGTTTGAGTTATAAGGAGAGGCTGGATAGACTGGGACTTTTTTTTCTGGAGGGTAGGGGGCTGAGGGGTGATGTTATAGAGGTCTATAAAATAATGAGGGGCACAGGTCAGCCAGATAGTCAATATCTTTTCCCAAAGGTAGGGGAGTCTAAAACTAGAGGGCATAGGTTTAAGGTGAGAGATACAAAATCATCCAGAGGGCAACTTTTTCACACAGAAGGTGGTGTGAGTGTATAGAACAAGCTGCCAGAGATAGTAGTAGAGGTGGGTACAATTTTAAAAAGCATTTAGACAGTTACATGGGTAAGATGGATATAGAAGGATGTGAGCCAAATACAGGCAATTGGGATTAGCTTAGGGGTTTTTTAAAAAAAGGACAGCATAGACAAGTTGGGCCGAAGGGCCTGTTTCCATGCTGTAAACCTCTATGAACGATAGGGCGCATTCAAGGCAATTGCTGGAAGGTACAGGAAAAGTCACATTGGGTTTATCGGAGCTCATACACCCCAGGCAAAGATTGGGAGTCAGTCTGAGAGCATTGCAGACCAGGCCGTGGCTCTGACTGCAGCTGTGAATTCCCATGGGGCGTTCCAGAGACCGCGGCTGAGATTAAACAAATCACTCAGAGATACCAGGCCTCTTAATCCAAAGGAAAGGTGACCACATTTCCCCAGGATGAGGCAAGTAATACCAAGGGATATGGGGGCCAACCAGACTCTACTGCTGGGAAGAAGTAGTGTTGGTAAAGGAGATTGAAGGAGGATGCATGCCCATTCCCCTATATCAGTGGCACCTGGAGTGCAACCTTGCATCAGGGCCAGTATCTGTGGGGGTTGTTTCTAGATTTCCCGTAGCTGATGTCAACCTGCTCAGGCAAATGATCTGGTGGAAGCAAGAGTGATAGTATCCCTAGTGTGACCTCAAAAAAACCCCCTGAAGTCAAGGAGACTGCAGAGGAAGCAGTTGTGCATTGCAGGAGTGCCTGGCATTTTCCCTGACTATGTGGTCACTCAGTCTGTGGCCAGACAAGCTCTGCCAGAAGTTGTTGAGGTGGCATTGCAGACAGAAGACCCTCTGGTCTGACTATCTGAAATTTTTTCAGGAGTCTGGAGACCCTGAGGAGGTCATAAATATGTTTTCCTTAGTAACTACCCAGCAAGCTGACCCGCTGTTGATATGGAGCTGCTGGCATTGGGCTAGGGTAGGCACAGTATGTAATCTCACAACACCAGGTTAAAGTCCAACAGGTTTATTTGGTAGCACGAGCTTTCAGAGTGTTGCCCTTTCATGGTAGTTTGTGCTGCCAAATAAATCTGTTGGACTTTAACCTGGTGTTGAGAGACTATTTACTGACCCACTTAAAAGTATTAGCTCAGGCTGCTCCCACTGAGGCTGAGGCAGTCCCTGATTGCTCCTACATTAGAAACAAAATGATGACGAGGAAATGGAGACCCCACTGCCCCCCTCCACCCCCTCACAGAGCCTTAAATGAGGAGTGGCGGGTGATCCCCAAGTAGTAGTGCCATTGAGGACTGTAGGGAAATCCTGTGGCTAGCCCACAGAATTCCAACAGCTGGACATGTCAGTAAACTCAGAACCCGAGCACACATTGCTCGGCATTTCTACTAACCACAGGGATGGACTGAGATTTTGCAGAACCTGCTACGTGTGGTAGAAACCCTAGCCTGCAGTACAATCTACACCTGTAGTTTGTGCCTGCTTTCGGGGAACATTCAGCAAGGTGTTAGTGGTGTCTCTGCCCAAAACAAAGAGTTGGGGGGTGGGGGGCGTGGGCACAGATATATCCTGACCATTGCAGATATGGCTTCCTTTTTCCTAGAGGCTTTTCCTCTGAGAACCACAGCTGCCAAAATAGTGGTAAAGGAACAGACCCAATTCTGTGCTCTGCCCAATGAGATCTAGGATCAAGGCTGAAATTGCTTGTCCAAGATATTCCAGGAGGTAACCTGGGTGTGACCCAGCTGAAGATTTCAGCTATCGCCTGCAGTCGTAGGGGGCGTTAGAACGGTACCACCAAACCCTTAAAACAACAAACAGGTACATAACTGGGAAAAAAGGATGAATTTCCTCTGTTTGCAACCAGAGTCTCACTCAATGAATCCTTACAAACCCTGTTCAAATGGCCTGTACAGAGGAGCAAAGAAGCTTGGAGAAGTGAACTTTCTAATCAAGATTCCACATCAGGAGAGAAAAATAAAGGCTGTGTCATGTCATAAAGAAGTGTCACAACCGAGTAGGGGACAAGCAAGTAACAGTCTGTCCCAAGAATTGGTGAATGTGGACTGGGGGAGCGCGTTGGAAGGTAGGTCTGCTGAGGAGCAGTGGAGGATCTTTTAAAGAGATCTTGGTGCTCAGCGGAAATTTATTCCGATGGTCAAAAAGGACCGTAGGAGGAGAGGTAATAAGCCGTGGATAACGAAGGAGGTGAAGGAAAGTGTTAAAAGCGGAGGCGTTTAGAGTAGCTAAGAGTAGTGGGCGAGAAGAGGATTGGGAGAGGTTTAAATGTCAACAAAGATTGACAAAGAAGTTGATAAAGAAGGGTAGGAGAAACTATGAAGCTGGGCTAGTGTTTAATATAAAAAAGGATAGTGGTGGGCTTGTCTAATTGCATAGAGTACCTGGACAACATCCTAGCGTACAGCAACACCTGGGAAACCATGTAGAGCAACTGGAAGCCCCTTCCAGAGAGTAGTCAGCTGACCTTGTGGTCAATCTCACAAAATGCAAGTTGGCTAAGGCTAAAGTGACCTTCCTCACACACAACATAGGGCAGGGATAGATACTGCCCATTACTGCCAAGTTATGAGCCCTTGCCCAGTTCCCCATTCCTATCACAAAATGAGAAATCATGAGCTTTTTGGGGATGTGTGAATTCCACCACAAGTTTGTCTCAAACTTTAACACAGCAGTTACCCTGCTGACAGACCTACTACAGAAAGAAACAAAGGTAGTATGGACTGAAATGCCAGACAGCTTTTGAAAAGCTGGAGGATGTTTTAACAGGCAAACTTGTGCTTGCAGCCCCAGATTTTAACCAAGCGTGTGAAATAGTCTCTGACGCAAGTGACAAGGTAGGAGTCTGGGATAGAGTGACCAATCAGGTACTTCTCTAAAGATCCGAACAAGCATCAGAAATGCTTCTCCACAACGGAGAAAGAAACCCTCAGGATTGTTACTGACTCTCAAATACTCTGAGATCTACGTCCAAAATGGGTACAAAGAGATAACCAACTCTATACCAATTGATTGGCCTATATAGGCTGAATAAATTAGGCTTGTACTCGTTAGAGTTTAGAAGAATGAGGGGAGATCTCATTGAGACGTATAAGATGATGAATGGGATGGATAGGATAGAGGTGGAGAGAATCTTCCCGCTCAGAAAGGATAGCAGGACTAGGGGGCACAGCCTCAAGATAAAGGGGGAGCGGTTTAGAACGGAGTTGAGGAGGAACTTCTTCACTCAAAGGGTGGTGAATCTCTGGAATTCTCTGCCCGTTGAAGTGGTGGAGGCTACCTCGCTAAATATTTTTAAGACGCGGGTTGATGGGTTTTTGATGAGAGAGGGGATTAAGGGTTATGGGGAGAGGGCGGGAAAGTGGAACTGAGCCACGACAGATCAGCCATGATCTTATTGAATGGCGGGGCAGGCTCGAAGGGCTAGTTGGCCTACTCCTGCTCCTATTTCTTATGTTCTTATGTGACCCTAGATCTTTGTTCTGTAACTCTCCCCAGTGCCCTACCATTAACTGAGTGATTTAACTTCCAGCAGTTAAAACACACAGGCTTCTTGGCCTTGCTTTTAATTTCTACAATACCCGTTCTGACCTGAGGAGAGCCTCAGAATTTCCTTTTCTCCCATGGGTGTTCAGTTTCTTATCAGCCTCCACCTCCATTCCTTGGGGTTGACTCAGGGAGGGTGTCTTCTGGAACATGGGTCTCTGGCTCAGCTCATAATTACTGACCAGTGTGGCTGCCTATCCAGCCCCTGAGAGCTCTGCTCTTCTAGATGTGTTCGTATTGGAAGCGGTATGGTGACTTTAATCTCCTTCAGGAGAATTATTTCGGGGAGATTTATTTTAAATGACTTCTATTTCAAAGTGCCCGCACCCATTGTTCAAAAGCAAACCTGTCAAGTTCCAGATACATCCAGCCAGGCCACTTCCTGAGGATGTGGAAATTTGGACAGAATTCCTTTGGTTATTGTTCGTCAATAGTTGTTGATGAGACCTTGATACCATTAGTCATTTTGAGGCTGGATGCAATGTGTCCAAAGATGACTGATCAGGCCAGTTCAGGCATGGAATGTCCTGGCACATATTCTACAGACTTGTGTAGACACTGTGGTTGTTGCGCTAGTGGTTCTGGACTTGTGCAGCTCGCGCTTAAGTTGTGCTTCAGCAATGCACCTTGCTTCGTAAGCTTGATAGCCCTTGTGGGTGAGGCAGCGCCAGGTAGGGTGGTTTTGTGCCAGCGTTTCCCAGGTGGTCGTGTTAATGTCAAGCGACTTCAGGGAGGTCTTGAGTGTGTCTTTGAAACGTATCTTCTGCCCTCCATGTGAGCGTTTTCATAAACAGAGTTCCCCAAAAGGGAGCTGCTTGGGTATGCGCTCATCTGACATACGGATGATATGACCTGCCCACCGGGTCTGCGCTGTCATCAGCAGTGTGTGGACTGATGGGGGACTTGCTCTAGGGAGAACTTCGGTGTCTGGTACTTTATCTTGCCATCTGATGCGGTAATATTCTGTGAAGACATGTCATGCGGAAATGATTGAGCTGTCTTGCATGCCTTCGATACACAGTCCATGTTTCAGAGACACATAGAAAGGTAGTGAGTACCGCGGTGCTTCAGTTTTGTTGCTGGGCTGATTCCTCAACGTCCCATACAGTGGAGCGCAGTCCACAGAAAGCAGAACTTGCCTTTGCTATTCTGCAGTTAACTTCTGTATCAATAGTCACTGCTTGGGAGAGAGTGCTGCCAAGGTAAGTGAACTGGTCCACTGCCTATAGTTTCTGCCCTTTGATTGTGATTATGGGTTCTGTGTACGGTGCACGAGGAGCAGGCTGGTGCATGACTTCAGTCTTTTTAATGTTGGTGGTGAGTCCAAAGTTGTCACAAGCTGTGGAAAATTTGTCCCTACTGATTTGTATCTCTGGCTCTGAGCCAGTATACAGGCGCAGTCATTGGCAAGGAGGAAGTCTCTCAGAACAGTCTCTTTCACTTTGGTAATAGCTTGAAGTCTCCTCAGGTTGAAGAGCTTCCCATCCACTCTGTACTTCAGGCTGATTCCAGCAACACTGTCCTGGAAGGCATCATTCAGCGTGGCAGTAAACATCATGCTGAACAGTGTGGGTGTGAGCACACAGCCCTGTTTGATGCCATTGGTGACTGGGAATGCCTCAGAGGATTCTCCGCCATCCAGTACTCTGGCTATCATGGAATTGGCATACCATCTGAATGAATTTGGGAGGGCAATCGAACTTTGACATGATCCTCCACAGGCCTTGTCAGCTTAGTGTCGAAGGCTTTCGGGAGGTTGACAAAGGTTGTGTAGAGCTTGCGATTCTGCTCCTGACACTTCTCCTGAAGTTGGCATGCAGCAAAAGTGTCAATAGTCCCGTGACCTTTGCGGAAGCCACACTGTGATTCTGAAAGCAGGCCCAGCTCCAGATGAGTGACCAGATGATTTAGCAGGACTCTTGAAAGGGTTTTTCCTGTGATGGAGAGCAGCGAGATTCCTCAGTTGTTGTCGCATACTTGGCGGTTGCCCATCCTCTTGTAGAGGTGTATGATGGAAGCATCTTTAAGTTCCTGAGGAATGGATCCTTGCTTCCAAAAGGACTGGAGCAACTCGGTGCTCCAGTCTGTATTTAAGTAATAAGTACAGGACCAGCAGCTTTGTAGATCTCTGCAGGAATGGTATCTGCCCCTGGGGCTTTGCCACTGGAAAGCTGGCTGACAGCTTTCATGACTTCTGCTACTACTGGTGAGTCATCCATGGCGCTGTTGATATTGACCTGGGGAATTCTGTCTATTGCCTCATCATTAATAGATGACGGTCGGTTGAAGACAACTTCAAAGTGTTCAGCCCATCTCTGCAGGATCTGAGCCTTCCCTATAATGAGAGTTGTACCATCTGTACTCAGGAGGGGGGAACACCCGAGAGATTGAGGTCCGTAGAGAGTGTTGAGGGCTTCATAGAACCGTTTCAAGTTGTTTCTGTCAACGTATCCCTGTATTTCATCTGCCTTGGCGCTCAGCCAGGCATCCTGCATTTTACGCAGTTTATTCTGGACTGTCCTGTGAGCACTGGTAAAAGCATTTTTCTTGGCAACTGAAGATGGGTCATTCTGACAGGCCCAATGAAGACAGTGTTTTTCAACAAGTAGAGCCTGTATCTCCTCATCATTCTCACTGAACCAGTCATGCTGATTGCAGGTAGAGGGCCTGAGTGTCTTCACTGCAGATGTATGGACAGCATCCCTGAAATGTTCCCAGTCTTTGTCAGTGTTGCCTGCAAGGTGTATGTCAGCAAGCTTGATTTCTAAGTCTTCAGCCAGTGCTGAAGCTATGCTGGAGTTCTTTAGCTTGGCTGCTTTGATTCTTTTCATAACCTTCCTTCCTTGTTGTCGCCTCTTGGGTCTGATGCAGAGCCTCATTTTGGAGACAATGAGCCTGTGATCTGTCCAGCAGTCAGCACCACACATGGCCTTGGTTACTCTGACATCCTGCCTGTTTTCTCCTGACAGTATTCCTTTGGTACTAACTGATAAAGCACTCAGTCTAACCCCTTTCACTGGCTATAGTTAGTGAAACTTTCCCCAGGCAACAGGGAATATATGTTGTCACCGTTCCTTGAAAGTTTACCTTGCAATAATAGGGTCTGCTGTTGGACTGGCTATTTTAACTGATGTTGTAACTGTTCAAAAGAGATAAAGCCAAAATACAAGCTGAAATAGCTCAGTTGGGAGACCATTAGACTGAAGATCTAAAGACCCTTGGTTCAATCCTGGATTTTGGCATGAGCCCACCTGTAAGCTATCTCCCTATCTGTGAATTGGCACTGCATTTTGCGATGGTACAGTGGTTAGCACCACTGCCTCACAGTGCCAGGGGTCCGGGTTCAATTCCTGGCTTGGGTCACTGTCTGTGTGGAGCCTGCATGTTGTCCCCGTGGGTTTCCTCCGGGAAAGCTCCGGTTTCCTCCCACAGTCCGAGGATGTGTGGGTTAGGTTGATTGGCTATGCTAAATTGACCTTTAGTGTCAGGGGATTGGCAGGGTAAATATGTGGGATTACAGGAATAGGGCCTGGATGGGATTGTAATCGGTGCAAACACGATGGGCCGAATGGCCTCCTTCCGCACTGTAGGGATTCTATGATGATTCCTCAGCCGTTCTGTATTTAAGTAATAAAGAAAGCTTCCACCTCTGCTTCATCAACCTTGTGATTAACTGGGTTGCTTCAGCCATTCAGTCTGAGCCAGTGGTGTCCCCCAGGGGTACAGCGGAATTCCTGTATGGCCCCCCCCTCCCCGAGCTTTGGTTGAAACTTCCTTTTCTCTTTCCTGAAATTCTTATTTCTGCTGCTCCAATATTAAACCTTGAGATACAGGAACAGAATTAGGCCATTTGGCCCATCGAGACTGCTGTGCCATTTGGACATGGCTGATACTTTAATCTGTCTACCACTATGCTTTCTATTTGCTCAATTTCCACCTGCAGGCGATGGGCTGCCCCTTCCCTGGCTTTGGGCTGAGGTTCTAATTCTGTAGGCCCGATTTTACCATTTTGATTCTGAATCTGGGAGTGTTCCAGATCCGACATGTAAACCTGTTCTCAGGCCCCTCCACACGCACTCAGTCTGGAAAAAGAACTCGCGAATCTGAATCGAGCTGTGGGTGGGGCTTATCGCGGCCGAAACGCTGCAACTCTGATCATCTTAAACTGCGCACGCACAGTAAAATAAATTTGAAAAACGCTCCCCTGCCACATTGCCCCTGGGCCCGATAATGCCTGTCCCTGGACCCCACAGACATTGCCCCACCTCCATAACACAACTGTCCCCCTTATCCCCCCACCCCCCCCACTACCCAGATGGATAGCAGCCCCTTGCCTCCCTTCCCCCCCCCCCTACCGATTGCATGCAGAGTGGCAGCGGACACCCCCCCCCTTCCCTCCTCCACCAGAGAATGATCTGACCTGCCTCCCTCCCCCTCACCATAGACTCATCTGACCCACCTCCCCCGTCACCCTCCACCATAGAGCCATCTGACCCACCTCCCTCACCCCCCCCACCATAGATCCATCTGACCCACCTCCCTCAGCCCCCCCCACCAGAGATCCATCTGACTCGCCTCCCTCCCCCCCCACCATAGATCCATCTACCCCACCTCCCTCGTCACCCCCCCAAACCATAGATCCATCTGACCCACCTCCCTCTCCCCCCCATCATATATCCATCTGACCCGCCTCCCTCACCCCCCCCACCAGAGAATGAACTGTCCCGCCTCCGTCCCCACCCCACCACCGGTCTGAGTTAGAGAGCCACTGGAAGCTCTGAACTTACCTCTTCAGAACTGGAGCGCCTGGAACAGACCTTTGCCGAGCGGGTGTGTTTCCTGCCGAACCTGGACAGCCGAACGCGGTGGTAAAGGGGGAAATGCCGGTTAGTGTGCAGCGTAATAAGTCAATTGAAATGCATGCAAGTGCACTTAAATTGACATCACGCCTGTTTTGGACGCATTTGTGGCCATTTTGGGTGCTTGGTAGAGGGGGAACAGGTGTGGATCGTGCTTCTAGCCTCAGACCTGACTTTACCAAGTTTTTGTGTCCAAGAGCGGGCACAACTTGTTGGTAAAATCAGGCTCTATGTGTCTCACTACCTCTTTTAACTATTTGAGAGATGGAACTTTTAACTCCTCAAAAGTAACACTCTCTGGTTCTCCTAGTGAAGTGCTGGGATCAAATATGGAGATTCAAAACAAAGATTTAACATTACATACAGACTCAAGGGCCTTTTTGCAGTTTCCTCAAATCCATTTCAAGGGACAATTCACTTTCTCCCCTCTGAACAAATTCTGGACTAAGGGACCTCACTTTGTTAACCCTCTGTGGGAACTATATTCGCATGATGAGTCTCAAATCTGGCACCAGCTTCCCAGACAAGCTTTCCGAGTTGTCACTGTCTGGCTAGGATATCCTCAAATCATTACAAGCTGCCTGACAGCGCCAGGGACTCAGGTTCAGTTCCGGCTTAGGATGACTGCGGAGTCTGCAGGTCCTCCCCGTGTCTGCGTGGGTTTCCTCCCACAATCCAAAGACGTGCAGGTTAGGCGGATGATAAACTGTCCCTTGGTGACCCAAGATGTTTAGTTCAGATGGATTAGCCACGGGAAATGTATTGAGTTGCAGGGATAAGATTGGGAAAGGGCCTGAGTAAGATACTGAGTCAAAAAGTTGGTGCAGACTCGATGGGCCAAATGGCCTCATTCTGCACTGTAGGGATTCTATGGTTCACTTGCCATAAAATGGGTAAACTAAAGATTTCAATTCCGAGGATTTCACTGCTGTGTAGTTAAGATAAACACGTGAAATAGGATTTCTGCTACAGATGAGATAATTCATGTGTATTAATGTCTGTGACCATCCTGTGCACTACTATTAGATACAAATAGCGTTTACAGTGCATACAATGAGGAATGGTTAAGTTTGAAGCAAATAGTAACTTTTTCTGCAGCTTGTTTATAATTGTGTGGAGGAAATTGTGAAACAAAGTACAAACAATGAGTTGGAAGCGATTGGTTACACACCCTTCAACTTCTTTTCCTCTGACGCTGCCCTTCCCTGCGGCCTCCACTCAGCCTAAGATCATGACCACCACATCATTAATGCAGACGTACACCTTCCCATTCCCCAAGGTGCTGCGTATTGTTGTCACGGCTACATGACACAGCTGGAGCAGGGTGGATACGTGGCAACTGTGAGAGTCAAGGTCCCTCCTTAGTCCCAGTTCCACGACCTGCAAGTGTTCAGAGTGTAGATAGAGAAAAACCATTTCCTCTGGGTGGCAAGTCTAAAACAAGAATCTGTAACTTTAAAATTAGAACAGGGCTTCCAGGGAGATTGATATGTTTTTATTATATTTTTCTTTTATTCTTTCATGGAATGTTAGCGTCACTGGCAAGGCCAATATTTGTTGCCTAACCTTTACTGCCTTTGAACTGAGAGGGTAGTTGAGAGTCATATGGGTCTGAAGTTACATGGAGACCAGACCGGGTAAGGACAGCAGATTTAACATTAGTGAACCCCAGATGGATTCTTAGCAAAAGTTGAAGATTATCATCATCCAGAATGATTAATGGAATTCAAATTCCACCAGCTGCTATGGTGAATATGTAAATATTCAAATATGTAAATATGCTTTTTGAAGCCATGTCTCCAGAATGTCATGCTGGGCCTCTGGCCTAGTAACATTAGCCCTAAATTACTGTCTCCTCTAAAGGGTTAGGGAAGGTTGGAAAGGGATAGGGAAACAAGATGGGTAAATGCAGTTAAGATTCAATGGGCTTAACAGTCTATTACTGTCCCTGTCCCAATGTTTCTAGGATGAATAATCATAGAATCCTACAGGAGGCCATTCAGCCCATCAGGTCTGCACCGACCACAATCCCACCCAGGCCTTATCCCCATAACCCCATGCATTCACCCTAGCTAGTCCCCCTGGCACTAAAGGGCAATTTAGCATGACCAATCCATCTACCCCACATGTCAAGAGCACCCAGAGGGAACTCATGCAGACACAGGGAGAATGTGCAAACTCCCCGCAGACGGTGATCCAAGCCGGGAATCGAACCCAGATCCCTGGCGCTGTGAGGCAGTAGTGCTCACCACTGTGCTATTGTGCCACCTCTCTTTTAGAGCTTTTCCCCATACAGTCCATTAATTAGCTGGCAGTGATTGACAGAAGAGTGATATTTTAACTTTCACTGGAGTGGTTAACATTGCCAGAAAGCTGTGGGTGCAAGTTGTACTTCAGAGAATTAAGCACATCTAGGTTGATACGCCAGTGCGGTTCAGAGGTAGTCCTGTACTATCGAAGGTGCTATCTCTCAGGTAAAATGTTAAAATAAGCCACAGCTAGCTTCTCAGTTAGACATAGGACATCCCATAGCACTCTGAAGAAGAGCAGGGAGTTCTCCCCAGTGTCCCTCCAACAATGTCACTACAATGGAGAATATTGTTACAATCACATTGTGGTGTGCAACCGTGTCCAACTGGCTCCCACATTCCCAGGTTACAACACTGGGAATAATAAAAAGTAGTTCATGGATGTTGTGAGATGTAAATATGCTTTTTGAAGCCATGTCTCCAGAATGTCATGCTGGGCCTCTGGCCTAGTAACACTAGCCCTAAATTACTGTCTCCTCTAAAGGGTTAGGGAAGGTTAGAAAGGGATAGGGAAACAAGATGGGTAAATGCAGTTAAGATTCAATGGGCTTAACAGTCTATTACTGTCCCTGTCCCAATGTTTCTAGGATGAATAATCATAGAATCCTACAGGAGGCCATTCAGCCCATCAGGTCTGCACCGACCACAATCCCACCCACCCAATTCCCCTGAGTTTGTGGAAAGTGTGATATAAATGCATTCAAGAATGTGAAGAATGCAAGAACTACATTTTTAATTAAAATCAAAGCTCATATATTAATGCTAACAGGTAATTTAATGGAGAACCAGTTTACAATTTTCCACATGACCATTTAGAGGGCATCCATTAACACACTGACCAAGTTGACATCTTTGCTGAACCACAGTTAACTGACGCCATCTTTGCCCCCTTGGAGGCTCTTTAGTGCTTAACTTGTCCAGGGAAAATTGATCTCCATGTGTTTTAGTTTTAAGACTCTGTTTATGTGTTATAGAAATATTGGAGATGGGAAAGAAAAACTGACCATCAAAAATTCAGGATCAAAGAGCTTTCGCTTTCTAATTGGCTATGGGAAGCCATGCCCTGTGATGACAGAGATGGTAGACCACCAATGGGGAGATTGCATATAGGGATGGGAAGGGATTGGCTGTTGACAGCAGAAGGTCATGTGATGAAACCTCCAGGAACATATCTGACCAGAGTTGGCAACAAATATTCCTGATGGGATGAGCGCCGGCCATTCATTAGCTAGTCACAATTGAGTTGGATGATATTTTGGGGAAATAAACAGTTGCATGACAATCCATATTGTTACTTACATTGCCAAATGAAGAAGCAGAACTCTCATTTTGATCTTTAGATTTACTTTGGAACTGTTCATTTCAGAAGATGAATAAAACAAGGCAGCAGAAAGACTCCTTTCTACAAAGCTACAACTGTTGGAAATAGGTTCTGCATTTTATTTACTGGTAAGCAGGTAACAAAATTAGCCATGATAGTGTTGATAAAGCACCGGCTTCGTGCGTCACAAATCAGACGCAAACAGGAAGTACACTCTACATGAGTTTGCATGTGGTTTCAGCAGAGGAAAAGCCTGAGCAAATAAGCTACAGCACCTAGCTCACATGGTTGAATGGGGGCAGCTTTTACACTTTTCTTAATATTATTGATGCAACCCAAAGTTCCAAAGAAAAGTCATATGGATTCAAAATGTTAACCATGTTTCTCTCTCTACAGACACTGGCAGACCGACTGAGTTTTCTTTCACAACACTTTCTGATTTTATTTCAGATCTCCAGCATCTGCAGTATACAGGGCAGCACATTGCACAGTGGTTAGCACTGCTGCCTCACAGTGCCAGGGACCCAAGTCCAGTTCCCAGCTTGCGTGTGTGGAGTTTGCACCCCGTGTCTGAGTGGGTTTCCTCCGGATGCTGCGGTTTCCTCCCACAATCCGAATGACATTCTGGTTAGGTGCATTGGCCATGCTAAATTCTCCCTCGGTGTACCTGAACAGGCACCAGAGTGTGGCGACTAGGGGAATTTCACAGTAACTTCATTGCTGTGTTAATGTTAGCCTACTTGTAACACTAATAAATAAACTTAAACTTAAAAACTTTAACTTATGTTGCTTTTATTCTGGACACTGCAAGGCAGTTTCCCAGGCTGGAGGAACTCAAACCAGAGGTCATGGTTTCAGGAGAAGACAGTCAGCCATTTAGCACTGAGATGAGGTTTCTCCACTCAGGGCTGGGGATCATTTGAATTCCAGGGAAGTGCAGATGCTCAGTCAATGAGAAAATTCAAGAGGCTTTTTGCAGACTAAGGAAATTACAGAATAACGGAACAGAGCAGGAATGAAGAGTTGAAGTGAAAGGTCAGCTATGAGCCATTTGAATGCGAGGGCAGGCTGGAGAGGTGGTATGGACAACTACAGGTGGTTAGCACTGCTGCCTCACAGTGCCAGGGACCCAGGTTCAATTCCAGCCTCGGGTCACTGTCTGCGTGGAGTTTGCACATTCTCCCCATGTCTGTATGGGTTTCCTCCGGGTGCTCCGGTTTCCTCCCACAGTCCAAAGATGTGCGGGCTCGCTGGATTGGCCATGCTAATCTGGCTCTAAGTGTCAGGGGATTAGCAGGGTAAATATGTGGGACTACGGGGATAGGGCCCGGGTGGGATTGCTGTTGGTGCAGGCTCAGTAGGCCGATTGGCAGCTTTCTGCACTGTAGGGATTCTACGCTCCTTTCTCTTAGTTTCTTAAGTTTTTTTTTTAATTAGAAGCCTGTTGAAGAGATTATTTTAAAATGATGTTTGCTGCACTTTAGCAATGCATGGTACAAGCCCTTGATCTCAATTGCATTAGGAAATTATGATTCTGGACACTGAATACACAGTGGAGGAAATGAAGCCTTTGAGCTCAGTGTGATCTGCCACCCTCTTCCTTATTGTGGAAGTGCTGGGTTCCAGTGATTTATAACAAGAGAGAGAGAAACAGGACTTATAACAACAATAGTTTATTCACTACTCTGAGCAGTTCTCCCATGCTTCAACTCTGCTTGCGTTCCAGGGAGAACTGCCACGCTTCCTTCACGTGACACTTTAGTTAGCTGCATGTCATCAATTGACCACTCAGTCCAGACTTATTAACTGACCTGTCACTATCCCCCTTATTACAAGACCCCCAATAGTAAAGTTTACATTCCCGTGAAATCTCGCGAATGACAAACACACTTTCCAACGGGAGTCAATTTTTAAAAATTCATTGCTGGCTGGCCAGCATTTATTGCCCATCCCCAGGCCTTGGAGGGTAGTTGAAAGTCAACCACACGTGGCTCTGGGGTCACGTGTAGATCGTAGATCATAGAACCCTATAGTGCAGAAGGTGGCCCATCGAGTCTGCACCGAACACAATCCCACCTGGGCCCTACCCCCATATCCCTACATATTATACCCACTAATCCCTCTAACCTACGCATCTCTGGATACTAAGGGGCAATTTCTTAGCATAGCCAATCAACCTAATCCGCATATCTTTGGACTGTGGGAGGAAACCAGAGTACCTGGAGGAAACCCATGCAGACACAAGGAGACTGTGCAAACTCCCCACAGACAGTGACCCAAGCTGGGAATTGAACCCAGGACACTGGAGCTGTGAAGCAGCAGTGCTAACCACTGTGCTACCGTGCCGCCCATTACCATCTGTAGGCCAGACTGGGTCAGGATGTCAGATTTCCTTCCCTAAAGGACATTAGTGAACCAGATGGGCTTTTCTGACAATCAACAATGGTTTCATGGTCATTGGTAGATTCTTAATTCCAGATTTTTTTTTATTGAATTCAAATTCCACAAGCTGCCCTAGTGGGATTCAAACCCGGGTCTTCAGAAGAGTAACTAAATTTCTGGATTAATAATGTAGTGACAATACCATGAGGCTATCGCCTCCCTTAGATTAGGTAGGTTCCCGCAAGCCAGGACAGCACTGGTTTACCTGTACAAATAAGCTCCTGTACTAGCACTAGTTCCTGTACAATAAATTATGCTAAGAGAACCTTTGAGCTCAATGTTGTAACAAGATAATCCAGCTACCAACGCATATAACATTGAAAATTTTTTAAAGAGACAGTCTTCATTTAAGATAAACATGCATCGCCTCACAAGTGGCCGGCAAGTTTCTGATATAAAGAGACATATAAATCTATGTATATTTCAGGATTGAACAGAGCCCTTTATTGCAGTTCTGGACTGAGAGATTTGGGACATTCCCAGGTTAATCTCTCTGGGCTGCTACCATTCCAGGTCCTGCTTTAATCCCCTGTCAGAAAGAGACTGGAGAAAGAGAATTAAAATGGAAAGAAGCTGCTTCCAGACTTTGACATCATCTTTCCTTTAAAACATATCACAGTCTCTGCCCATCTAGTGGAATACATTTCATTTCAAATCATAGAATTGCTGAAGGAGACCATTCGGCCCTTTGAGTCTGCACCAACTCTCCAATAGAGTAACCCACTCAGATCCAATCCCTGTAACCCCATGTGTTTATCCTGCTAATCCCCCTAACTTTGGGACACTAAGACCGGAATTTTACCAGCACATCTGCCTTGATTCCGAGTGAGGCTCGGAGAACGGCATTCACTGATGGTCTTGGGCGAGATCATATGAACCTTGGGCGCACGGGCCAGTAAAATTCCACCCTAAGAGACAATTTAATATGGCCAATCTGCATAACCTGCGTATGTTTGGGCTGTGGGAGGAACCAGAGCACCCAGAGGAAACACACGCAGAGAATCTGCAAACTCCACACATACAATGACCCAAGCCAGGAACTGAACCCAGATCCCTGGTGCTACGAAACAGCAGTGCTAACCACTAGGCTACTGCGCCACCCTATAGAATAAAGCGTCTTGAATGAGAGAGGGGAAAGAAAACATGACTAATTGCTCAGTTGCAAAAGGCAGGTCTTTACAGTAGCACTAAATTATACACAATACACAGATCATAGAGTCAAATTAAAATAAATGGCAGCTAGGAGCTGATAGCATTCACAATTCAGTTACAGAATAGAGAACTACTCTGGTTCCTGGCACTAGTGTGTTTCTGATTACATCATCTTTCCTACATTTGATGAGTCAGTCTCAGACCGTTTTTCTAATTTGAACACATCTCCTTGCTGCACAGTGAATATATTGTTCTCAGCCCAGAGGCCGGAGTCTCCATGGAGAAGGTACTCAATGGGTAACAGAGGGAAACCATCCCAGTGCTTGAGTGGAAAGGGCTGCATAACGTAATTAGCAATGAGGTTCTGAGTGGATCCTGAATGACTCTCCTGGATTGATGTCATTTATCTTTGAACCGAAAGGCTGTGGATTCAAGTTCCACTCAGGGCTATAGTCTACACTCGAGTGCAGTACTGAGGGGAGAGGGGTAGTGTTCTTTGCTGCCCGAGTTGTTAAAGTGAGGTGCTGTTCTCTGAACAGTACCTTGCGATTGAGAATGATTTGTTCCCACTCTGGTGCGATGGGTTCCCGAAAGCTGATAGGTCCAATGCACAATCTGTACGCACTCCCACATGCGGGACAGGTGGTGCTTGAAGGGCTGGGTAGATAAAGTGTTGAGGTCCCTCCCTCTGCACATTCCAAAAAAGCAAAAGCAGGACAATCAGCTCATCAAGTCTTCCCTGCTTTTGAATGAGATCATGACTGCTGTGAGATGATAATCAACTCCACTTTCTCGCCTTATCTCTATAATCCTTACTTCCCTTAATGATTAAAAATCTTCTCGCTCAGTCTTGAACATACTTAACCCAGCCTCTATAGCTTTCTGTGGTAAAGAATTCCACAGATTCACTCCCCTCTGAGAGAAAAAAAATCCCTCCTTATCCTGTTCTTAAGTGGCTTATGTCTTACTTTGAGATTATATCCTCTGGTCCTAGACTCTCCCACAAGGGGAAACATCCTCTCAACATCCTGTCAAGCCCCCTGACAACCCTATGGGCGAGATTTTCCAGCCATACTCACCCCAAAACTGGAAAATCCCAGTAAGGTCAATGGACCTTTGCCTCGTCCGCCTCCTGCCCGCTATGATTCCTGTGGTGGGCAGGACAGGAAATCTCCCCCCCGCCCATATATGTCTCAATAAAGTCACCTCTTACTGTTCTAAATTTCAATGAGTACAGTCCCAACCTACTCAAGCTCTCCTCATTAAAAAGCCCCTTCATACTGGGATAAACCTAAAGGAACTTCTCTGGACTGCCTCCAATACCAATACATCTTTCCCTAAATAAGGGGCGCAAAGCTGTTCATGGTATTCTGGATTCTAACTAGTTCCTTGTATCGTTTTTGCGATACTTCCCTATTTTTATGCTTCATTCCCTTTGAAATAGAGGCCAACTTTCCATTTGCCTTCCCCAGCCCCTTTATTTGGGGTGGCGCAGTGGCACAGTGGTTATAATTGCTGCCCCACACTGCCAGAGACCTGGGTTTGATTCCCGGCTTGGGTCACTGTCTGTGTGGAGCATGCACATTGTCCATGTGGGTTTCCTCCAGATGCTCTGCTTTTCATCCACAGTCTAAAGGTATGCTGTTTAGGTCTATTGGCGATGCTAAATTCTCCCTCAGTATACCCAAACAGGCGTTGGAGTGTGGTGACTAGAGGATTTTCACATAACTTCATTGCAGTGTTAATATAAGCTACTAGTGACTAATAAATAAATTTTAACTTTACTTTACCTGATAAACTTGCAAGTTAGCTTTTTGTGATTTAAGCTCAAGGTTCCCGAAATCACTCTGTGCTGCAGCTTTCTGCAGTCTTTCTCCATTTATATAATATTCAGCACTTTTATTGTTTATAACAATTCAACCGTGACTACTGTTATAATGATGGCAGACAAACCCATGGAATTATATATAGACATATTGGACAGTTAGAAAAAAACCCTGAAGTTTTATATTTTAAAATGGACACAAATCCCAAAGATAGCTGAGAATGTCCAGTTAGCCACTAACAGGAATGTTTCTCTAAGGGGAAATGGAACCCCTTCCTGTATTTACAGACAAGTCCAGTAAGAATTCTCACAACATCAGGTTAAAATCCAACAGGTAGCACAAGCTTTCAGAGTCTCAGGCTCCTTCATCAGGTGAGTGAAGAGCTGTGTTCACAAAACAGGGCATATACAGACACAAACTTAATTTACAAGAGTAAATTCCAACCATTTGGTTGGAATGCGAGTCTTTACAGGTAATGAAGTCTTAAGGTACAGATAAAAGCTTCTACAGATTGTTTAACATCTCCAGTAAAGACGAATGAACATAATGGCGATCTCTTCATAGAACCTGGGCGTGATTGCCACCTGAGACTGACTAGTGGATTCTGGGTTGGAATACACAAAGAAGGAGATTAAAAGTTGGCTGCTTGCCTGCCTGTGTCTTTCTGTCATATGTGTGTGTGTGTGTGTGTGTGGGGGGGGGTTGTATGTGTGTTTGTGTGTGTGGTGTGTATGTGTGTATATATATGTGTGTGTGGTGTGTGTGTGTATGATGCAGGGAAAAACAGCTGGAAGGTTTTCACACTGAAGGTGTATGATACAGTAATCAAAGCTGGACCCCTGCAAAAATAAGCTGCCTTTTGCAGGAATATCTAAAACTCTCTCTCTGACTGTGGAAGTCAACCAGCCAGCAAAAAAAAATTGCAACTGAAAAAAAAGTGAAATATCTCTTCCAAACCACAGAGCACCTGACCAAAGAATCAAATATTCACCAGCAGATGCCAACTATATTGGAATCAATCTGTAGTGACCTAACACGTATCATCACCATTTACTCCTCACAATGCAAGGACAGTTCCATATAATGTTTTATTTATACTTACTTACTATTGGACTCAATTCTTATTTCTAATCTGCATGAATATGATGCATGGATTTTACTATTCCTCCCTATCTTTTTAGTAGTTAATAAATTTATGCTATCTTAACTCAAAAAAGCCTGGTTAAATTGGCTTCTCTTTGGGAGGTTTCCAGGATGGTGACAAATCAAGGGATCAACAATTTTAGGGGAACCTCACTTGGGGCTGGTCATAGTACTAATTTAAAAAAACACTTAATTGGCTGCAAAAGGTCTTTGAAACATGCTAAAGTTTTGGAAGTCCTTTCTCCTTGAATATATAAATCATTCATTACATTCAAAATGCTGAGGTATGCTGTGATATTATGCTGTTTAAATTAAGATCTTGTTAATTCCAGTTGTTGGACTCATGATATTCCTTCAAACTGCTCCACCTTCATCTTCACTGGGAATTGTGGACTAAAAGATCAACTTGTCCCAGGATGTGATAGACGAGAGAGGGTACAGAGGAGGTTCACAAGGATGTTGCCTGGGATGGAGCATTTGAGCTATAAGGAGAGATTAGACAAGTGTGGATTGTTTCTTTAGAGCAAAGAAGGCTGAGGGGGGATAATTTTGAGATGTTTAAGATTATGGGGGATATGGACAGGGTGAATAGGAAACAGCTGTTCCCCTTGGTCAAAGGGTCAATCACAAGGGGGCATGGTTTTAGGGTAAGGGGCAAGAGATTCAGTGGGGATTTCAGGGAAAGAAAATTCATTCAAGAGGGCGGTGGGAATCTGGAATGCACTGCCTGGGAAGGTGGTGGAGGCCAGAAACCTTACAAGCTTTAAAAAATATTTGGATGACCACTTAAAAAATCAGAAAATTTCAAGGATATGGGACAAGCGCAGGAAAATGGGATCAGTGCACCTTTAACAGTAGTTGTTTTTGGTGCGGATCAAAGAGTCTTTTCTGTGCTGTATGGTTCTATGACATGATGAATTGGAGCCTTTAGTTTTAGTGCTATCCACTTCAATTGACTCCTCACTGAAAGGATAAATGCGGCTTTACACCTAGCAGAGTGAAAGAGAAACTTAATGTAGAAAAAGACAGATGTGATTATCAGAGACCAGTCATCATCAGTCTCAGTGTCCTCAGTCCTTCAACATCAAAGGTACTTTCCCCCACCTTGGCCGACCTGGTAAGGTCATTAAATGTTTCTCTCTACCAATTCCAGATGTGCAGTGTGGTCAAACTGACATTTGCATTGGTGGCCAACTCTTCCCGTCACTGCTCAGCTGAAGCAGCATTTGCAGTCAAAGACGTCTTCTTCCACACCGCCCCCTCCATCCACCCTCCACATCCCATCCACCCCCCCACATCCCATCCACCCCCCACATCCCATCCACCCTCCACATCCCATCCACCCCCCCACATCCCATCCACCCCCCACATCCCATCCACCCCCCCACATCCCACCCACCCCTCCACATCCCACCCACCTATAATGCTTTATTATCCTCGCATGCATAAACCAAGGATAGGAGCCGGTTGATGCATGGATAATTATTGGGAAGGAGCAAAATATAGGAACAGGAAGAGGCCGTTGAGCCCCTTAACTCTGTTTCGTTATTTGGTGAGACCAGGGCTGATCCTTGACCCTTCTCCATATACTCATCTTTGACCCATATCCCTTAATACTTTCAATAACAAAAGCTGATCAATCTTAGTTCTAAAATTAACAATCGGGTTAGCACCAATTGCCATTTGAAGAAGAGAGTTTCACACTTCCACCATTCTGTGAGCATGGATGTGTTCCCTAGCTTCATTCCTGGATGGTCTGACTCTAATTCTCAGCAGAATATCTCAATTATCTCAAAAGAATAAATCCCACAATTAAAACTACACTTTCAACTCAAAGTCTTTGGACTCACATCACACATTAAGTGTACATATGTACACCGTGGGCGGCACGGTGGTTAGCACTGCTGCCTCACAGCGCCAGGGACCCAGGTGTCTGTGTGGAGTTTGCACATTCTCCTCATGTCTGCGTGGGTTTCCTCTGGGTGCTCCGGTTTCCTTCCACAGTCCAAAGATTTGCAGGTTAGGTTGATTGGCTCTGCTAAATTGACCCACAGTGTCAGGGGGAATAGCAGGGTAAATACGTGGGGTTAAGGCCTGGGTGGGATTGTGATTGGTGCAGACTTGATGGGCCGAATGGTCTCCTTCTATGATCTAGGGATTCTATGATCCTATATCATAGGCACACGTTAGTGGGGCACAGAGGTGATTGTAATTACAGAGTTTGCACACATGGTGTAAACTGTTCGTGAACTAAATGAAACAGTATAATGATGATCAAAGCCATTCAAACAAGACAAAAGTTACAATCCAACTTATCAGAGTCAAAATGGGACAGACTTGATTTATTTTACTAAGTGAACAAAGCATATTCTCCTGAATTTCTGGGGTCTTGTGTCAGGTGTATGAAACTTGTTGACTTCAACCTTTCACTCCTCCTCTTCCCTGGAAATAGTCTGAAAAATTAAGTTTCTTACAGTCCTTCCTGTTCCACCTAAATATTTTCCTGGCTCTCAAAAACTGTGGAGTACTTTACCTCCCCAGGGGTATATTCTTCTTGCCTTTATATCCAACCATAAATTTATGTTGGCATTGTAATGACTTTAACAAGGCCCATGATGTGGACTTCTTAGAATTCAAGCTCCCAGATTAAAGCTTGTCCAATTGCAGCACCCTGCTTGTGTATATACTGTGGAGTGTCAGGGTTACTGGCGATCAGGTTTACACTCTGTACAAGGAAGTACCTGTCTGAATATTGAGTTCTATGTAAGTAAATCTAAATTTGGTGCAGGGACACTAAACTTGGAGGAGTCATTTCAGGCATCACATGCACAATAATAATTTATTCACATTGTTGTAATTTTAAAATCTCTCATGCTTTCGACCAGTTTGATTATTCCAATGTTTTACCCCGGTGCCCTTATTTGCAAGATGGACAACTGACAAACACAAGTAAAGGTTCAACAAGTTTATTAACAATAACACTACTAACCCTTAAGTTACCCACATTAAACAAGAGGATACGCCAAAATCAGATATACTACCCGCAAAGATGGTTTGGTTAAAACCGCAGGCTTGATTCTCTGAGTCCCTTTGGTCTGTCGTCACGAAGATGAGTCTCGATGGCAGCTTGATCAGTCTTCCGAATTGGTCAAGGGTCACCCCCTTCATCGTGTCTTCACTCCTCTTCACCGCTGGTGTCTGCAAGTGTGTTCCTTTATCCCCTGCCTGCTTGCTTTTCCAGAAACTTCCGGCCAATGAGGTCCCAGGAGGGGGTTCCAATATCCAGTGGGTTTCTTGATGTCTGCCTGACAGGACACCAGAGTCCACCCTCAGGTGTCCATCTCCATGCTGTTGCTTACATGTAACTGCTATCAGATTAAACCAACTGCAGGAATTTGTGGTGACAGAAAGTCTGGCCCGATCTGGGCTTCTAACAATAGGCTGGTGCATTTCAATGGGGTGCAATGATCTCCTGCTAAGTATGAGTAGGGTGCAGGGGAGATCGACGAATCAGGCCCAGACAGGTTTGTGTATTGTACAACTGGCCTGCCTGAGGTTTGACTGTGTTTGATTTTTAATATGCCCAATTCTTTAATTTAAGATATCCAATTTTAAAAGTAGACCCTGTTTATGTTACAACATCACTTTCTTTTTCAATCTCAGTCCTTTTTTTGACAGTTTATTCCAATCTTATTTCTTGTGTAACTAGTTTGTCAACTCTCCCTGTTGCCTCCTATGAACTGAAATCTGTAGTCTTTATTGTCCAGCATATTTGGACTTCTGTAGCCCAGTTCTAGGTTAAGTATGATCCACACACCAGAAACAATGGACGCTGTCACACTGTTAATTCATTTTCTACAGGCTAAATTGGATTTATTTATAAACAAAATAATACACAGATCCCATGGACAAAATGTTAAACATCAGAGTACTTGGAAGCTAGAATCAATGCTCAGAGATTTTGTTTAAGAAAGTTTCTTTTTTACAGTTGTTCAGAATGGTTGTTATTATATCAGCTAAGACTTCACTTAATCATTGGCACCCAGTCCATAGTCTCATAAATTCATGAGGACAGGTTAAAAGTGAAATAGAAGAACTTCCAATATCCACTAAATCTGATACTCGCTCACCAATAAGAATTTTATTCCTTAATTTTCCACATTCACTTTAATTCTAATCCTTGGATGAATATAGCGATTGTTTTCCCAGATGTGTACATCTGTTAGTAATCAATATTGTTCATTCTTCCTAGAAACCAGGACTAGGGATATTTATTCAGTGAAACATCTTTGATATAAAGCCATTGTAATTCCTTCAGTATATTTACACACATGATCATAATTATCTTTGTGTGAAAACAACAGGAATCATTAATATTGCTAAAGTTCTGCACCAAAACCCAAGTTACCTTAGGAGGCCAGACTTTTTTTTTATTTTGGCATAAATGTGAAGATAGGATGCTTTGTTCCAGGAGTAATTCCCCTTACGAGTTATGGATCTTTTATAATAAAACAAACTTAATAACACAGTTTAAATATAGCTCTAACAAATCAAGCAGCTTAATTATTAACTGTTACGCAATATTAAAAATGAAAGGAATCAATGTTAATTGCTAACTTATCACTGTTTCAGATCCAAATAAACAACATTCCTCTTACATACTGAAAGGTCACTTTAAATACAGTTAGCAACCATAAATACACTTGCTATATATGTGTAGACTATCTTGAAACTTTCAGAGAGAAAGAATGGGTTTCAGCAGCTTGTAGAAAACCTCTGTCTTCAAGCAATACCCAGCCAGAACTGAAAAACTGTTTCTCCACTACAGACCCAGCTCCTCCCATTAATTACACCATCATATGACCTGCCGACTAAACCCACCTTCCGTTCATTTAATTAAAGCCTCAGGGGAAATCTCCACCTATAAATTAAAATCCATTAGTTTTATCCTAAGTAAACACTAAAATGAGCAATTATCCTGTTCTCCCAGGATTTGGACTAAATGTTTGCCAGACACACTGACTGCCTGCAGAATAGAGCTGAATCTCCTATCAGTTCCCTTAAACATAAAATAACACTATATATATATCTATAGCAATAGCACACGATCATCACAATACTTAAACATACTTCCTGACATCAAAGGGAGTTTTCTTTATTAGTTAATTACCTGATTCTCATAGAGATCTGATCCACTGTCTGTTTAAAACAAAAGCAAACTCCATTTTGACCCTGGCCCTGTTTCTCAAGCTTATTGTATAAATGAAAATGTTGTTTTCAGTGAATGTTTCGTCTGTCACACCAGAAGAGAAATAAGGACAATAATTTAATTGTGGTGATGCTAACTTGGCACCAGAATCTTGCAAATGTTTTCTGACCTGCAGAATTTTTCACCAGTTAAACTCAGATTGACTTGAAGCTCTGTTTACTTAACAACATTTTGGGAGATTGTCTCAAAGGAGCAAAGATTCAGCTTAGCAACAGATTATTAGTAATACATTACAGGATGTAACAGAACCTGGGTCCCTGGCACTTTGAGGTAGCAGTGCTTATCACTGTGCCTCCATTCCACCCAGGTTATCAAGTAGAATTTGACATAAAAAGATAACAAGATAGGTGACCAAAAGTTTTCTCAAGAGTAAGTTTCTGTAAATGAAGAAAATGTGGTAGAGATGCGAGTGGAAAGGTTCAGTTTCAGAGGTTAGTGCCTTGGTTGCCTTAAAGTGAAGCGATGGAATTCAGAGATCTGCACAAGACCAGAGAGGGAGAAACACAGAGATCTCTGAAGGTGTAGGGTTGGAGGAGGTGACAGATTGGGATGGGAGAGACCACAGAGTGACTGGAGGTAAGGATGAGAATTTCAATACCGGGCTGTTGCTACACAATAATCTGTGAATAAGATGATGAATAAGTCTGTTTTGTAGTTTAGAACATCACAAAATTATTTGGACAACTTATTAACGTTTTTGTGATATAGTGGGAAGGCCTGCTGTGAAAATCTCCAAAATAATGAATGGATTTATTGTTTGTCCGGAACAGACATTCCCAGGATATTTTGGGCACCAGGTATTGATGGAAGGTGCAGGCTTGCTGTTGGAGAAAGATGTGGGGAAGCCTGTAACATTCCTAGTTGTAAAGCGGTTAATCATCTCCTTAGGCAATGCCACAGTAGCTTTGCCAATAGTAGGAAACCAAAGGCTCTCTGTGCATTATGGATATTAAACTGGATGTCACAAATGTTTTGGAATGGACACAACTGAAAGATGGTATACCTTCCCAGAAATAACTGTTCCTTTTGGACAGTTTAGACCTTTTTCTGAAGTTGATTGTTTATAAGCTGTGGTACACTTAAATCATTCTCATTAAACCAATTAAAACTGTGGCATGTTAAGATGCTGGAAATTTGCAGAACGTTGGACAACATCTGTGGAGAGAGGAAAAGTTAACGTTTCAGGTCAGTAAAGTTTTATCAGGATTCAACTGTTGATTCGCAGTTCAATTTGATTTATAACCAAGTTGCTCTCCAATTTTACGTAATACAAATATAGGGGTTATATAGAAATTGGGTTATATTATATTTTCGGTATTCAGTACTCTGTGTTTGGTATTAGTTTTAAAATGTTGAGCAATAATTTTCCAATTTATTTAATATCAATTTAGAAAATGAAGCTGACTAGTCCTGGAATGCAGAAATAAACTGATCAAAGATAAATGGCATTGTTAGAAATACTACTTGATGGCTTGTTGCTTAAATAGATAAGTTGCTGTTCCATTAACCCTCGCAATACAACAGCAAATTGCATTAATATTGTGACTTTTAACGTAGAGAATTTTAACACACTTTACAGGAGCATTATCTGACAAAATTTGAACTACACAAGAAGACACTGATGTTCAAAAGTTTGGTCAAAGGGGTAGTAGGAGCAGGCGGGTAAGTGGAACTGGTCCACTTCAGATCAGCCATGATCTTATTGAATGGCGGGGCAGGCTCGAAGGGCTAGATGGCCTACTCCTGCTCCTATTTCTTATGTTCTTATTTTAACATGGTTGTTGATGACAAAACTTTGTTCTGATTTCACAGGGTGGTGTGTTGGCACAGTGGTTAGCGCTGCTGCCTCACAGCACCAGGGACCCCAGTTCAATTCCAGCCTCATCACTGTCTGGAGTTTGCACATTCTCCCCCTGTCTGCATAGGTTTTCTTTGGTTCCCTCCCATAATCCAAAGATGTGTGGATTGGCCATGCTAAATTGTCCCTCATCTCAGGGGGATTAGTAGGGGTAATGTCTATTTTATTTGTTTGTCACAAGTAGGTTTACATTCATATTGCAATGAAGTGAATATCCCCTAGTCACCACAGTCCAGCACCTATCCGAGTACACTGAGGGAGAATTAACATAGTCAATTCACCAAACCTGCACATCTCAAACTGCACGCAGACAGTGACCCAGGCTGGGAAATGAATCCCGGTCCCTGACGCCGTGAGGCAGCAGAGATAGTCACAGTGCCACCATGCTGCCCCATGTGTGTATGCTTATGGGAATAGGGCCTGCGTGGGATTGTGGTTGGTATAGACTCGATGGGCCGAATAGCCCCCTTCTGCACTGCAGGGATTCTATGATTCTATCTCAGTCCTGACAATAGCTGGTTATGGAGCTGAAGTTATTAAGGGTTTTCCCTCCTGATCACAATCCAGTGACCATTCACTGAAAATTGCGGATAGGACATAGAAAACTACAGCACAAACAGGCCCTTCGGCCCACAAGTTGCACTGATCATATCCCTACCTACTAGAACATAGAACATAGAACATAGAACATTACAGCGCAGAACAGGCCCTTCGGCCCACAAGTTGCACTGATCATATCCCTACCTGCCAGGCCTACCTCTAACCCTCAATCCCATTAAATCCCATGTACTCATCCAGGAGTCTCTTAAAAGACTCCCACGAGTTCGCCTCCACCACCACCGATGGCAGCCGATTCCACTCGCTCACCACCCTCTGAGTGAAAAGCTTACCCCTGACATCTCCTCTGTGTTAGGTAAGGTCAGAATTGGGGTTGAATGTGATAGCGCATCCAGAGCTGAATTTCCTGAGGTGATGGCTGATGAGGGCGGTATGTCTATAACCACTGGGTCGAAAGAGAACTGGCCCCTCTAGAACTTTCTTCAGGCCCGCCTCTTTTTCATAAGTGAAGTGCATTGCTAATATCAATGCTGCTCTGGGATTTAATATCCCAGTGTGGAGCCGCAATTTAAATTTGTAAAAAAATTGTTGCAGCTAGTTTCTCAGACCAAATCTTTCACAGCACCAGAGAACAGGGTTAGGTTTAACTACAATATATGTGGAAAAAGGGGGGACTGGGGGAAATAGTGAAATGATGAGAGGATAAACTAAATGCAAAAATAAGCCAGGGTGTTTGTCTATCAAGTCGACCTTTCCACTTCCTACCATCTCCTGTTTTCAGCATACACAGTTTGTAAATGATTGAACTTCAGATAGGAAGTGAAGCTCAGACTAGGGTTGAGTTGGAACTGAGTCATTTAGTCTGGTCTTGTAAGGCTGGCCAGCTGAATGGAGATAGTAATGAATAATAAATGAGTAACAAGCGGAAAGCGAGAAAAACAACAGTTAAAAATTCAGATGGCTTCTGGGCATTACTTAGATTGCTGAAAATCATGCGGTATATTTTACTAAATCACTCTTTTCCTAGAGCATTTATTAAAAGTTTCCCATGCAACTAAGTCCCAGATAAATGCTTCAAGCGGTGATGTCAGCAATGCTGTTCTAAAATCTAGGAGATTTTGTGTTAGGAATGGTGTTGTGGTATTGTCATTGTAATTCAGAGACCCAGGGTGATGCTCTGGGAACCAGGGTTTGAATCCCATCATGACAGTTGTTAAAATATGAATTCAATAAAAAAACTGGAATGAAAAAGTCTAATGACCCCGATTGTTGTTTAAAACCCCTTTGGTTCACTAATATCCTTTAGGGAAGGGAATCTACTTTCCTTACCCAGTCTGGCCTACATATGACTCCAGACCCATCTTTTTCCCTGTAGCTCTGCAATGTTTTCCTCTTCAGGTAATGATCGAATTCTCTTTTGAAAGCCATGAGTGAATCTGCCTCAACCAGACTGTCAGGCAGTTCATCCCAGATCAGGCTACTCGATGTGTAAAAGAGTAAGTAAACAGAGTTCTAATGCCCTTTGGCATGTGTGCCGATGTTACATTGCTCGAGTGGGTACGGAGATATTAGCATAGATGAATATGCATTTCACTACCCATTCATCCTAACCTTCGTTTGCTCAGGAGCACTAATTCCAGTTACTGCAAACAATTTCGGTGTGGTGGCATTGTTAGTTTTGACCATTTCTAATAAAGGAAAAGTGCTGAGCATCATTATTGGATTTGAAGCATTAACTTTCCACAGTTGCTGCCAGACCTGCTGAGTTTTTCTCACGCTTTTTGCTTTTATTTCAGATTTCCAGCATCTGCAGTACTTGACTTTTATTTTAGTCGGTCATCGCTGCATTGGTGTTGTCCTGAGGTGGACACTTCCTGGTGTGGTGACCCTGTGCAAGGCCGGAGATCCCGTCCAATGCCAGAGACCCTGCCCAAAGCCAGAGACTCTGCCCAAGCTAGAGACCCTGCCCAAAGCCAGAGACCCTGCCCAAAGCCAGAAATCCTACTCAAAGCCAGAGACTCTGCCCAAGCTAGAGACCCTGCCCAAAGCCAGAGACCCTGCCCAAAGCCAGAGACCCTGCCCAAAGTCAGAGACCCTGCCCAAGCTAGAGACCCTGCCCAAAGCCAGAGACCCTGCCCAAAGCCAGAGATCCTACTCAAAGCCAGAGATCCTACTCAAAGCCAGAGACCCTGCCCAAAGCCAGAGATCCTACTCAAAGCCAGAGACCCTGCCCAAAGCCAGAGATCCTACTCAAAGCCAGAGATCCTACTCAAAGCCAGAGACCCTGCCCAAAGCCAGAGATCCTACTCAAAGCCAGAGATCCTACTCAAAGCCAGAGACCCTGCCCAAAGCCAGAGATCCTGCTCAAAGCCAGAGACCCTGCCCAAAGCCAGAGATCCTACTCAAAGCCAGAGATCCTACTCAAAGCCAGAGACCCTGCCCAAAGCCAGAGATCCTACTCAAAGCCAGAGATCCTACTCAAAGCCAGAGACCCTGCCCAAAGCCAGAGATCCTACTCAAAGCCAGAGATCCTACTCAAAGCCAGAGACCCTGCCCAAAGCCAGAGATCCTACTCAAAGCCAGAGACCCTGCCCAAAGCCAGAGACCCTACTCAAAGCCAGAGATCCTACTCAAGCCAGAGACCCTGCCCAAAGCCAGAGATCCTACTCAAAGCCAGAGACCCTGCCCAAAGCCAGAGACCCTGCCCAAAGCCAGAGATCCTACTCAAGCCAGAGATCCTACTCAAAGCCAGAGACCCTGCCCAAAGCCAGAGACCCTGCCCAAAGCTAGAGATCCTACTCAAGGCCAGACGCTGCAGTGCCAGGCCTGTCCACTTGGTGCCGCTCGGGGCATCCCGGAAGTGACGTTGTTCCTCCCCCCGCCCTGTTAGAGTCGGGCGGAGCCGCTCAGTTGGTGAAGTGAGAGACAGAGACACAGGCAGAGGCACGGTGAGAGAGCGGGGAATCGGGGGAGAGCGGGGGGGTGAGGGAGCGGGGAGTCGGGGGAGAGCGGGGGGGTGGGGGAGAGCGGGGGGGTGGGGGAGAGCGGGGAATCGGGGGAGAGAGTCGGGGGGTCGGGGGAGAGCCGGGGGGTGGGGGGGTGAGAGAGCGGGGAATCGGGGGGGGTGAGGGGAGAGGTGAGAGAGCGGGGAAAGTGGGGTGGGGGGGGTGAGAGAGCGGGGGGGGGGGTGAGAGAGCGGGGGGGGGGGGTGAGAGAGCGGGGGGGGGGGGTGAGAGAGCGGGGGGGGGGGGGGTGAGAGAGCGGGGGGGGGGGGGTGAGAGAGCGGGGTGGGGGGGGTGAGAGAGCGGGGGGGGGGGGGGGGGTGAGAGAGCGGGGGGGGGGGGGGGGTGAGAGAGCGGGGGGGGGGGGGGGGGGTGAGAGAGCGGGGGGGGGGGGGGTGAGAGAGCGGGGGGGGGGAGCGGGGGATTGGGGCGGCCGGTAGCCCGGGGAGGGGGGAAGAGAGCCGCTGTGAGAGAGTGAGGGGGGGCCGGCAGCAGCAGCAGCAGCCCGCTCTGAGCTCGATTCAAAACTGGCAGCCTGTTCAAATCGGAATAAATGTCCGGGTCCGGGGAAGGGCTCTGAACCCTACACAGGGGCTTTGGCAAGGGGGGGTTGAGAAGGAGTTTGGGGGGGGGATGGGCAGGGGGTTTGGGAAGGGGTTCCGGGAAGGGGTTCCTGGGGGGGGGATGGGAAGGGGTTCCTGGGGGGGGGGGGGGATGGGCAGGAGATTTGCGAAGGGGTTCCTGGGGGAGGGGGGGATGGGAAGGGGATTTTGGGGGGGTTGGGGAGTGTTGGTGTATTAGGGGTCTGAAAAATGTAGGAGATTGGGGGTGTGGATGGGGTTTGAAGAGTGTTGGGGATGGGTAGGGAGTTTGGGGAAGGAGTTGGGGCATTTTGGGGGTTTAGGTAAATTAAGGATTTGAGTTGTGCAAGGGGGTTTGGGAAGTGTTGGGGGGCTTGGGCTGGAAGTTTGGGAAGGGATTTCTTTGTGGGGGGCAGTTTAGGGAGTGTTGGGGGGGTCTGAGCTGTGCAGGAGGTTGGGAAGGGGGTTTGAGATGTGCAGTGAGTTTGGGGGGAATTGGGGAGGAGAGGCCGAGCTGTACAGAGGATTTTGAGGAGGGGGGGTCTCTGAGATGTACAGGGGGCTTGGGGAAGGGGGGGGGGGGCTCTGAGATGTACAGGGGGCTTGGGGAAGGGGGGGGGGCTCTGAGATGTACAGGGGGCTTGGGGAAGCGGGGGGGGCTCTGAGATGTACAGGGGGCTTGGGGAAGCGGGGGGGGCTCTGAGATGTACAGGGGGCTTGGGGAAGCGGGGGGGGCTCTGAGATGTACAGGGGGCTTGGGGAAGGGGGGGGCTCTGAGATGTACAGGAGGTTTTGGGGAGGGGGGTTTCTGAGATGTACAGGAGGTTTTGGGGAGGGGGGTTTCTGAGATGTACAGGAGGTTTTGGGGAGGGGGTTTGAGATGTGCAGGGAGGTTTTGGGGAGGGGGGTTTGAGATGTGTAGGGGGGTTTTGGGGAGGGGGGTTTGAGATGTGCAGGGAGGTTTTGGGGAGGGGGGTTTGAGATGTGTAGGGGGGTTTTGGGGAGGGGGGTTTCTGAGATGTGCAGGGAGGTTTTGGGGAGGGGGGTTTGAGATGTGCGGGGGGTTTTGGGGAGGGGGGTTTGAGATGTGCGGGAGGTTTTGGGGAGGGGGTTTGAGATGTGTAGGGGGGTTTTGGGGAGGGGGGTTTGAGATGTGTAGAGGGGTTTTGGGGAGGGGGGTTTGAGATGTGTAGAGGGGTTTTGGGGAGGGGGGTTTGAGATGTGTAGAGGGGTTTTGGGGAGGGGGGTTTGAGATGTGCGGGAGGTTTTGGGGAGGGGGTTTGAGATGTGCGGGAGGTTTTGGGGAGGGGGTTTGAGATGTGTAGAGGGGTTTTGGGGAGGGGGGTTTGAGATGTGCAGGGAGGTTTTGGGGAGGGGGGTTTGAGATGTGCGGGAGGTTTTGGGGAGGGGGTTTGAGATGTGTAGGGGGGTTTTGGGGAGGGGGGTTTGAGATGTGCGGGAGGTTTTGGGGAGGGGGGTTTGAGATGTGCAGGGGGGTTTTGGGGAGGGGGGTTTGAGATGTGCAGGGGGGTTTTGGGGAGGGGGGTTTGAGATGTGCGGGAGGTTTTGGGGAGGGGGTTTGAGATGTGTAGGGGGGTTTTGGGGAGGGGGGTTTGAGATGTGCAGGGGGGTTTTGGGGAGGGGGGTTTGAGATGTGTAGGGGGGTTTTGGGGAGGGGGGTTTGAGATGTGCAGGGGGGTTTTGGGGAGGGGGGTTTGAGATGTGCAGGGGGGTTTTGGGGAGGGGGGTTTGAGATGTGCAGGGGGGTTTTGGGGAGGGGGGTTTGAGATGTGCAGGGAGGTTTTGGGGAGGGGGGTTTGAGATGTGCAGGGAGGTTTTGGGGAGGGGGGTTTGAGATGTGGAGGGGTTTTGGGGAGGAGGGTTTGAGATGTGTAGAGGGGTTTTGGGGAGGGGGGTTTGAGATGTGCAGGGGGGTTTTATTGCTGATATCTGAAGCAGCAGAAACATGGCGGGCACTTCCTGGTTTCAGTTTTTGAATAGAATGTGATGACTCTTGCTGCAGCTCAGTTAATAACCGGAATCTGTACCAATCCTCCGGGTATTGCTGTTTGATTAAACACCAGACTCAATTTAGCAACCCTTTTGTCTTTTTTAAAAAAAATCTACCTGGCCCAAAGGCAGTGTAAATGAATTGCATTTTCTAGGAGAGAAACCTCGTGTGCTCCTGAGCCCATTTCCTGCCCCTTCTCTAACCCTTTCTTACGGTTAGGGCGGTGACTTGGCGCCCGGAAATGTGTTGAGATCCACTTCGACCACCGGCAATCTGTCCTTTCGGATTCTTTTCTTCCATAACCGGAGCTCCGATGTTACCTTTACATAAGCTTCAATGACTGACTGCCCCAGACAAAAAAAAATTGTCACTGCTGCACGTCACAGGGAGCAGAAGGTTTGCAGCTTCAATCTTGCATGGGGTATTATATTGGTCATCAGGCTCTCCCCAGCCAGAGGGAAGCAGGCTACAGTCTCCTCGGGTAGTCGGCCATATTGTTCATGCATATTCTTTTGCCGTAATTTGCAAATAAGGTTATTATGCACCGGCAGGCAAGCTGGATCCCGAGATCGGCAAGAAAGCAGCGCAGATGTGCATTCTGATTCCCAAAGAATCCTTGGCTGCAGCACAAAGGGAGTGCAGTCAGTGTATTGCTTCTGTGCTGGCTGTCTGCAAGAACAAACCAGTCTAGGACCCACTCCCCTGCCTTTTCCTGCTGCCCTACAAGTTCTTTTTAGAGGTGTACTTTTTTGGATTTCCTGCAGAGAAGCTGCACAAAGCTTTGTCAGCTAGATACTCCTGTCACAGTGAAAGGCATATCATTTCAGATCATATTTCCATAATTCCAATTTCGGATCAAGATCTTCCCTCTGTCTTTTTTTGGTGGCTTTCAAGGAAGCTCTAAGTTGACTGAATAAGAAAGAGGGCATTCAGCCCATGCTGTTCTCAGCTAACTTTGCCAAAAGCTGTATCAAATCAATCCCTGCTGATTTGCATTTTCTCCTAAGGCCCTACAAATACTTACCAATCTTTTCCCCTCAGCATCAGCTTCTTCCTCTGGAGAAGCATGCCACCCTCTGCCAATTCTTAAATTTGGCTTAGTGTGTATCTCCACATTGTGAGGGCAGCCTTATTGATCCCTTGTCAATGATACCCTAGCCAGAAGCAAGAGCCTAATATGCTGGCAGATGTTGTGTGATGTTGAGTGCTGCCTTGCAGTAGTAGTGGTGTTAATAAAGTGAAAGGGGAAATGAGAGACTGACATGAAATATTGTGCTGTGTGAAAACGCTTAACTGAATGCAAGCCATGAATGTGCAATTTATGATATTAGTCTTGGGGAGCAGTGGACTGCTCAAATATTGGTATACTTAGCTTCAAACATTTTGTCATTTGAATTTATTAAAATATACACAATGTGAACTATTTCCTTTGTTCCTAATTGTAAATATGATGGGTGTAGACAGAAAATGGCAGCAGCAACTTAACCTGGTGGTGTTAGAAATATTTGGGTCATTAAATCATTTGGTGCATTCAGCTTATCATTTAGGGAGCTCATGCTATTATTTTCAAACAGATATAACAAGCCAGGTCTAAATTAACAGCCATTTGAAGAACACTAGTATAAAACCTTAATAGTCTTTAAATTTGCCTTTCACCTGCTGCCTGGGAATGTATAACTTTATTCTGCCGCATGTTTAATCAAAATAAGTCTTAGGAGGACTTTAACCAAAAAATGGCCCCTATTCTGTCCTTTAAATAGTCATCCACCTTAACTGTTGGCAGGAATGATCTGTCATAGTCTACATTTTTGAAAACAAAAAGGAACATAGATTTTTACAAATAGATAGATACCTGATTACATCTAGTGATCCAATTGCTTGCACTCCTGTTCAATTTATTTTCTGTTTTTCTAACTAGACAGGCAGATCGATGACTTGCTTCCAGCAGTTTCTCAACTGGCTGTTGAGAACTTTGTAGATGCTTTTTCTTCCTGTAGTGAAGTGCTCAGAATCTGCTCCACTTCCTCCTCAAATTTGCACAGTTGAGATTGGAAATGTATTTGAATCATGGTAACAATCTGAGCTGTATTTTTGGAAATCAGGGTATAAATGCAGACTAACCGTAGGGTCTCATATTTGTCTCATGTATTTTCCATGTAAATATACAAGCCATTATCTTACTCACATACCAAAACCTAATCAATACTTGGCTTAACCTTTGTTTGTATATATTAGCTAATATTGTAGCTAAATTGTATAACTTGGCTAATGTTCTGGGAACCTGGGTTCGAATACCACCCCGGCAGATGGTGGAATTCAAATTCAGTAAAAAAAAATCTGAAATTAAAAATCTGCTGATGACCATGGAACCATTGTCAATTGTCAGAAAAACCAGTCTGGTTTACCAATGTCCTTTAGGGAAGGACATCTCCTGTCCTTACTTTGTCTGGCCTACATGTAATTGACTCTCAATCGCCCACTGAAATGGCCAAGCAAGGTACTCAGCTCAAGGGCAGCTAGGGATGGGCAATAAATGCTGGCCAACTGGTGATGCTCATATCCCACAAATGAATAAACTAAAAATCCATACTTGCATCACTTTTTACGTGTCAATGTTAAATGCAAGTGCCAGTGGAGATGGATAAAGACAATTACAAATGGTCATTGATAGACTAATGGAACCTCCCAAATAACCTCTGTCTCTGTTAACCCCTTCAGAAGACACAACTCTAATTTTGTGCTACAGGTGAAACTATACAGCATTTCTCACTTAATATTTTGAAGAATTACATGAAAACAAAGCGGAATAATGATCATTAAAGGTACACAGATTACATTCAAGTTGTTGTGATCTGTGTCTCGAGCTTGGCAAGCTGTGAACCAAATTGAGTTTGTATAAGCTTCAAAAGCACAATGCAGGAAATGAAAGAATTTCAGGATGCCATAGTGTGATATAGCAGTTCCAGGGCAGTTACTTTACCTGCCATTAGCCTGCAATTCTGTTGTCAAAACCAGTGGATGAATACTTCGAGAAAATGGCACGCACACTATTATTTGAATGTAATAATTTGTTGCCATCACTTGTAAATTTTTGAGCTTGAAACAAAATAGTGAACTGAAACAAAGGCATTAATTATTAATTTCCAATATTCCTTGGTTTTCTGTTTAGCACTCATATGATACAGTAAACATAATATCATGTGAAATAGTATGCGTAATACGTCTTTCTCAAGTCTGTTCCAGGATGATGTAAAAGCCCAAAATATAAAGTCAGAAATCAATCTTTTCTGGTATCGCATTGTGATACTTGCATCCGATTAACCCTCTAGAAAATAAAATGATACAAATGTTCTGTACAATATACTCACTGCCAAATTTGCCACAGTAACATTTGTTGATTGCTAACCTTTGTGCAGATCAGTAATTTTGCTTTGTTGCACCATGTTGTAATTCGTTACAATGAGACAGTAATGTTACAGACATGCTTCAGAAACCCAGTGTCTTGGGACTGTAGGTATCACATAGAAACTTTCATATTGATGTTTCAGCTGCTGTCTTTTATCCCAGTGCTTAAATTGTGTGCACTTGTAGCTGATAGGTACAGAGTCAACATCATGGGGCAGCACAGTGGTTAGCAGTGCTGCTTCACAGTGGCAGGGACCCAGGTTGGATTCCTGGCTTGGGTCACTGCGTGGCTTTTGCTTGTTGTCTTCATGTCTGTGTGGGTTTCCCCTGGGTGCTCCGGTTTCCTCCCACATTCTGAAAGAAGTGCTGGCTAGATGCATTGACCCAAACAGGCGCCAGACTGTAGTGACTAGGGGAATTTCACAGTAACTTGGTTGCAGTGTTAACGTAAACCTGCGTTACTAATTAATTAACTTTTCAAAGTCAGATAACTGTTTGTTATAGCAGTTCTATCCTGAGACAATTACTGTGGGATACTAAAATTAAGATGTTTTGAACATGCTCTTAGTGTCCTCAGTTGGTATTGTGACAGTGTTTTGTCTGGTGCCCAAGTTGTCGGAATGTAACATGGCTGATTGTCCTGGTTTTGATGTTGAGGAAACAACTTGCCTGCATTTCATAAACTATTTTGATAGCCTGTTAACTATCTGCTGGATAAAAAGAATTTCCTTACTTTGTTTGCTTTCATCCATCTGTCACATTACACTTGCGTCAGCTTTTTAAAAACTGTTTGCCGTGATGTATCATTCTCTGATGTGATAATCTCACTATTCATGTTCATTTTATATTGGCAGTTGGGGGCTACATCCTGCTGTCTGAACTGGAAAATGTTGCCAAAGAACAATAGTTGTAACCATATAAATAATCCATAGTTTTCCTTAGGCACAAAACTGCGATGAAGCTTTGAATTTGTGATTAAATTTGATGCCAGTTCCTATTATTTCATAACCATGTCACTTCTCGATGCAAGTTACAATAACACTAATGTATGTATGGTGGTGAATGAACTGAATACAGTGCTCGATCATTGATTTTTAAACTGAACCCATATACATTTAAGTCTACATTTGTTTTTCTCCCAAATTTTTCAGATTTTTGCTGGATTATGTTAAATGTTAGAGTCTAGAATTTTTTATATACAGTATGGTATCAACACAGGAAATGAGTTGCTTACAGAAACATCTTGTTGCTTGTCTATGTCAAAGCCAACACATTTTATTTTTGTGATGTTGCAAAGGAGCATCAATAAGTTTTATATTGGAATTTCTTGTCATAATTGTAATAATTCGAACAGCCAGTAGTGAACAGAAACAAAATTCATATGTTCCAGTTGGAACTCTTTGAACAAGGAATCTACAGTATTGCATCAGAATAACACCATTTGCTTAGCTTTCATTTTTAACTTCCTTTCAAACTCTCTTTTATTAGTTATGCACTTTTTACTTCTGCTCTTGTTTGCCTTCACTATTTGCTTCATGTTAACTGTTTGTATTTTAATATGCAAAGTTTTGTTCACCACCTTTTATTTTGTGGTACTGGAGCCAACAGGACAAGTTTATGGGGCAAGTTTGAAAATTTGTGGGAAACCAGAGTCCTGTGTATAATTCAAGTGGCAGAAATTTACAGAATTTGGGACTTGCTCTCCAATGTATGTGTAAAGTATGGAGAAGCAAAAGCAATTTTTGGGCATTGATGGAAGAGAAAGATGGAGACGCAGTTTGAGTCTGGCACGATTACAAAGTTGCACCACATGAGGGGTTCGCATGACAAATTGCTTTGGTTTCGCATGCATATCTCCAGGGTTTTGTAGCTTTTCAGCAAATGCTTGGGAGCGCGATAGAAGGATTATACAGAAAGACCCTATGGTAGCTATTGCTGAGAATCTTTGTGATTAAATGAAGTATAATTGATTTGTTTCCTGAGACTGTCTATAATGGGAGGCACATTGGTTACCACTGCTGCTTCATAGCGCCAGGACCTGGTTCAGTTCCAGCTTTGGGTGATTCTGTGAAGTTTGCACGTTCCCTCTGTGTCTCCATTTTCCTCCCACAGTCCAAAGATGTGTGGGTTAGATGGATCGGCCAGCCTCAGCTGCCCCTTGGTGTCAGCTGGACTAGTAAATGCATGGGGTTATGAGGATAAGGTTTGGGTGGGATTGTTGATGGTGCAGGTTTGATGGGCCAAGTGGCCCATTCTATGGTAATTAACAAAATTCTGTAATGTGTTTTATATTGTAAAACTCCTGTTGACTGCTTTTTCTTTGCTAATAAGCAGGAACTCTGGGATTTTAGTGAACGACAGTTCACTCATTCACTTTTTCCCCTCATCTCTTTACCTGCCAGTTGTTCCCAGGCCAAAACGTTTTAAAACTCTCATCTCTCAATTGAAATTAGTAGTTCTTAATATTTTCCTCCTAAATCGGAAAACAATTGTGTCAGTCATCTCGTGAAATCTGATCCTGAAACTTTTCTATTTGCATTTGTTAAAAGATAAGTAGGCCTGATTTTAGTTGAGTCTGAGCCCGTTGTAGTTGAGGTTACATCCTTTAACAGTAATTGCTGTATTCCTGTTGCTTTGTAATGGATTCCTCAACAGCCAATTGTTCTGAGGTGACCAGTTTTTGTTATATTATCTCAAAAATAGTGTTAGTAACTGCGGACATAATATATTTCCCAGCTGGGAGCAGCACTACACAGGGGCAAATCTTTCCTGTTGCTGAGACCATGTAATGCCATTGACTGTAACCAACTCACTGCGTTTGGCACCTTTTGTAGCTGTGAGAAAAGAGTTGGCAAAAGCCTCTGGTTTGTGGTGAAATGAGTTGTGACGTGAAGGGAGAAGAAAGCGATGTTTTTCAAAAGTAGGTTTCTGTAGTGACTATTTGCACTGTATGCCAGAGACAATGGCATCACTTTAAGTGGGCTCAGTCATTTTTTGATGTCAGAGTAAGAACTATTTTGACTCCCAGTAGATTATTTTAAAAATGGTTTTTGAACATTTAACTAATGTGGTTCAAGTAAAATTTAGTGCTTGATTTTGGAGTTTCATACCACTTTGATTTGTATCATCTTATGCTGAAATCTTTTGAGGTTAAAATATGATTGCTGCTAAAGGCAGACATTCTAATTTGGCTACATTGATTAAAACTGACAAGTATACTTAAGCAGGAGATTCTCTTTAATGGCGAGAGAATCTTAAAATTTCAGGAGTGATATGTAATTGTTTAAAATTGAATTGCTTAATGAGTTCTAACCTAATAATTAATAAAGTGCACCAAATTCCTATATATTATTGAATAATTTCCTTCGTAAGAAAATTCCTTGACTAGCTTGTGCTACCATGGCAACTAGTTGATATAATTGGACATATCTGGAAAGTCTACAACCCCTTGATCATGGAATAGGCAAACAAGATGGTCTGGTTATTTTCTGACTTTATTTACTTGCACTGTGAGGATTATTGGATACATTTATAAATGCTATTTTATCTATTATGTTACTGGCTGTTCTGGAGATGTTCATTTTGTAACACTTGCTGCCACTTCTATTTGGGAATCACAGAATAATTGTCTCTATGGTGCTGACTTTCAGTTTGGATTATCACCTTTTAGAACTTTTTTTATTGTGAGCTTTGGTTTCCTTTCTTTGATCAAAAACCGCTCTTATTTAGGACCTCTGCTTCAACGTACTTGCATTTTTGTTTAAAATAATGAATAACCACTTTTGCATCTTTGCATCTGAATTCTACGTGATTCCATTTCTGTTACTATTATTTAAATAGTGAAAAATTACAACGTGCTACTGCGCAGAGAGACCCGGGGGTCCTTGTGCATGAATTGCAAAAACTCAGTCTGCAGGTGCAGCCGGTGATCAAGAAGGCAAATGGAATGTTGGCCTTTATTGTGAGGGGGATGGAGTATAAAAACAGAGGGGTCTTACTGCAATTGTACAAGGTACTGGTGAGGCTGCACCTAGAGTACTGTGTGCAGTTTTGGTCCCCTTATTTGTGAAAGGATATATTGGCCTGGGAGGGAGTACAGAGAAGGTTCAACAGGTTGATACAGGAGATGAGGGGGTTAGCTTATGAGGAGAGATTGAGTAGATTGTACTCGCTGGAGTTTAGGAGGCTGAGGGGTGATCTTATAGAGACTTACAAGATCATGAAGGGGCTAGATAGGGTGGAGACAGAGATTCTTTCCAGTTAGAAAGGAAACAAGAACTAGAGGACACAGCCTCAAAATAAGGGGGAGTCAGTTTAGAACAGAGTTGAGGAGGAACTACTTCTGAGAGTGGTGTATCTTTGGAATTCTCTGTCCTTTGAAGCGGTGGAGGATACCTCATTGAATATGTTTGTCACAGGTAAATAGATTTCTGATCAATAAGGGAAGTAAGATTTATGGGGAGCAGACAGATAAGTGGGACTAACCACTTTCAGATCAGCCATAATTTTATTGAATTGTGGGGCAGGCTCGAAGGGCCAGATGGCCTACTCCTGTTCCTATTTCTTATGTTCTTACTGAACATTGAATGGTGGCATTTGTTTCCTGTTATATAAACATGCTGGTTATTTGGCTTTGAAAGCGTAAATAACTTGGAAATAATTGCATGAATATTTGTGAATTTAAATTTTACCTGGTTAACCGAGAGACGAAGTAAAGAGAGGTGTCTTGAGTTGGGGAGGGCACCCACTAACACTTTAGGCTACCTTTTCAGGATAATTATAGTTGATAATGAATTATATGGATTGAGGTTCATTTGGCATCTGAGTTGAACTTTAGGTTGTTGCTGAGAATTGAGCTAAGTTGATTGTCATGGCTATCACTTTCCTGCCCTTGATTATGGCATGAATTCATCACCTTAAGCTAAGTAATGAGTTTTTTTTTAAGTTAGGTAGCTTTAATCTCCCTTGTCTTATCCTTGGAATGTTTACAGAAGCCATTTTTAATAGGTATGATCAGGAAATTACCTATAACAAGTGAATTATGGGTAAGGAGATGCTGCATTCAAAGGATAACCTAATGTGTCGACATAGCTGCTGCATTTATGAACCCTTGGGTGGTACAGTGGTTAGCACTGCTGCCTCAGTGACAGGGACCTGGATTCAATTCCAGCCTAGGATCACTCTCTGTGTGGAGTATGCACATACTCCCCGTGTTCGTGTGGGTTTCCTCCGGGTGCTCCTGTTTCCCCCCACAGTCCAAAGATGTGGGGGTTAGGTTGATTGTCAGGGGGATTAGCAAGGTAAGTATGTGGAGTTGCGGCAATAGGGCCTGGGTGGGATTGTGGTTGGGGCAGACTTGATGGGCTCTTTCTGCGCTGTAGGGATTCTATTGATGCCCATTTGTTTCCCCTTTGTTCCATTTAAACTGGAAAGTAGTGGTGTGATTCTCTTTCCTGATAGTTGGCGCAGGACCAGTGGCCCGAATGGCTTCCATCTGCCTTGTATCAGTCTCGTGTGGGTGAATCTGTTTTGAAATGGATTGAATCGTGAATACGGCTGATGGTGCCTCGTTTATAAATGGGTGGCTGCTTAATGAGGAATAAAAATTCTTGTAAGTTAACTTTGGCATTCTCGTCCAAGTTACCCTCAGAGCCGGAGGATAGAGTTGTGCACAGTTATACAATGTCTCCAGTGGTTTGGGGTAGTGGGACCCTGGGAACTATGCATTAACAAGGAACCAATACCCTCAAGAGAATGGTTGCTGATAAGTGTTAGAACTCTAATGCGTTAGAACCAAAAATTATCTGCAACCCTCTGGCATCCGGGATGTATGGTAAGAAGTCTCTCAACACCAGATAAAAATCCAACAGATTTATTTAGTATTACGAGTTTTTGGAGCGCAGCTCCTTCACCTGATGAAGGAACAGTGCTCTGAAAGCTTATGATACCAAATAAAACTGTTGGACTTCAACCTGGTGTTGAGACTTCTTACTGTGCCCATCCCAGTCTGACACCAGCATCTCCACATCCTTGGATGTATGATTAGTCTTCCGGTGCTTATTTTAATCAGTGCTATTAACAACAACCAAGTAGCTGGTATGAGTGACCATTTTGAGATTTGTATTTTCCTTGACTCCTGTCACTGAGCCAATTCCAACAAAATGTTTCTGTAGTGCGCAGTGGTTTTCAGAAATAAATCTAATCTTTCCTCGCATGCATTAAAACAGCCAGCCTCAGTTTCTAAATAAACCTGACTCCATAACTTATACTGTTTCTTCCAGAACAGTCTTTTCTTCAGAATCTCAGATGAATATATTTCTAGTGGTTTTTTGGGATGAACACCCTAACCTGTGCCTGTCTGTAATTGTCATTTTTCTGGGAGTTGTTGATGGCTGTGTTTTGATTAGAGGGTGACATCCACTCAGGTTTGAGTTTCTGCCACTGGCCTTTGTGTGACTGAGCAGGTCAGTTTGTGTCCGACAGACCCTGGGCAGACGGGACCGGACTTCGCCAGAGGTAGCAGGCTCCAGAGTGAAGGATTTACTTGCTTTTCTTTCCTTCTCTGCCATCTCCTTGCTTCATTAACATGTGATTCAAAGCATGATGCTGCTTAATGGACAAGTTGTTGCCATTTTGAATGATTGGTAGCAAGCTCTTCCCTGTCATTAATAGCAGTGCTGCTCTACTACAGTGAGAGCTGCGCAGTGTCTTTAAAACATTTGTCCTCATCTGGAGCACAGGCCATTGCTGGGGGGTGGGGTGTTTTGATATTTTTCAACCATGTAGGCAGTGTCCAGACCATTGAAGCTAATTTTGCAGGAGTTTTTCCTGAATGCCTGGGGAGCTGACTTTGAGAAAGACCGACATTTGTTCAATGGTCCTTCGATTGAATCTGGAGGATGTAATGGAGGAATCGCTAGTGAAATTTCTCGAGTGCTTTTGTGTTGCTGATTCACTGTCCAGGTCCCTGTGTAGTACAAGAGCTTGGTGACAACAGCTGCTCCATTGTTGATGGGATGGGGGGCTTTGTTGTCAAACACTGGCTGCCATGGTTTGTAGAAGGCTGATCTAGCAAATCGATCTAGTGTTGGGTCTCCTTGCCACTGGTGGTCTTTTGCGAAAGGTGGCTGTCCAATGTATTCCAGAGTCATTCCGTTAATATATACAGGAGATGGAATTTTTGCCTGTTCAGATGGGGGCTGATATGAGTTTTGTTTTGAAAACATTCGAGGGGAGATGGAGTTTTTGTAAAGAAAATTGAAGTAGCTTTCAAATCTGGTGCAGTGTGGGCAGTAATACTGCAATCATCTGCAAACATACATATCTATGGTCGTGAGTTTAGTTTTGTACCTGAGGTTAAGGAATTTTGTTGTCTAGGTGGTGTTTAATTCTGACACCGGAGATGAATAGTCAGTTTCGGGTAGATTGTAAATAAGGTGGGAGCGATCAAACAGCTTTGACCCCAGCCCAAATTCAGTTGCATCATCTCATCATAAAGCAATTGCAGGATTGTGATGAAGTTTTTTTTAGACATCCAAATTTTTGTAACATGATCTACAGAGCGAGATCTACCAAGTCAAATGCTTTGGTTAGATTTAATGCGATGAAGAGTTTCTGGTGGTGCTCTTGACACTTATTTGTCCAGCAGGTATCAGCTTCTGGCATAGAATGATACAGACATCACTTCAGTCTTTGAGTCAAAGAATGTCATAATCCAGGAGGTGCCGGTGCTTTGATCTGGGTGCTTCCATATGGTTTTGTATTTGTCTAGGTGGAAAAGTGCGTTTGTTATAATGAGGCTACCTTGTCAGCAGGCGCACAGCAATTGCACTGGTTCATCCCACGTAGATTTTATTAATAGTTCCATCCCAGTCATCAGAGTCACTGCCAACCCTGGTATTAAAGTCCACTGGAAGGATGATCTTTTCCTCTTTTCAGGTTAGCTGTGAGGACATCAAGATCAGAATAAACATTTCTGAATATGTTTATCAGAGTCAAAAGTTGGGGCCAAAGCGCTGATGACAGTGACGTACTGGTTATGTCTGAGCTGTAGGTGAAGTATCATAACCGTCTTTATACAACTGTGGAATTTTGGCAATGCATCCAACATCCTATACTGGAATGGGGGTTGTTGCCTTTTCTAGTAGAAGCAGCAGCTTCCTGCAGCTGTCTTCCCCAGAAGGTAGGTCAGAGGGAGCTGATGACAACTTGGTGTCTTGATAATTCTTGATACAATTGCAGGTTTACTTTTTCCAGCTTGTCCTTGAGACTATCCGAGTGTTCTAACTGTTCTATGTTTTTGAAAAGGAAGATGTGTGTCTTTCATAATGGGTGTGTGGGGAGAATTTGAATGATAAACTCTCAAAAAGCTTGCTGCTTAAAGAGGATTACTTATTCGTAAGTTCACTCTTAAACTTTAATGCCCCATGCCCCGCTCAACATTTTTAAACGCACTCACACTTGAAGAATATACAGTTAGAGAGTAGTGCACTTTTACAAATTATAAATAAGTAGTTTGATATTCATGTAATTGCCCACCTTGAACAAAACACATTGTAGGTCAGGTAAGGAAGGTCTTTTCGTTCCTGAAGTTTGTCCGGTGGATGCAATACCTGGTGTTGTGCATCAGACTTGTTTCAGGATTCCCTTAAAGAGATGGAAGACCATAACGTTAGTTCTAATTTTGCTACTAGGAGTTGGTTTTCTGTACGATGGGCTTGAAAAGGAACAGGTTTGGATGCCTTAATATATTGCCATACCCAGCTATTAAATATATAGATTTGCTACACTTTGTGCTGCTGCTAACTCTGCAGTTATGAGTGCTGCAAATAGAAATTAAAAGGGTGACCAACATGGCTGCCTTACCATGTGGCCCTTCACAGTTACCTTGAGCTTCAGTGAATTAACCACAAACGGGGTCTTTGTGTGCTGGTATTCACCCTGCGTAGAATCACCATCTTTTATTCCAAACAGGCCCGTTCAAGTTAAGAAATGTCTTCTGGATGGTCTCAGGATATGAGCATTAACACTTTGTAGCTTGGAATGTATACTTTTGCCGAGCTAATTCCAGTTCATGTTTCTAAGTCATGGGTAGAGCATTCCTCTAATTGGGCACGACAGACTTAAATGGAATGTTTTCTTTCTCTATTCACAAAGGTGATAGTCATGCAGGTGTGGTTTCCCAGCAAGGGGAATGTGTGACAGCCTGTTTAAGGTACTTTTTTAAAACTATTCCATCTGTCCTTTTGCTGTTTGGGGTCTTCAAAAGGTGTCCTGGTGAGGACTACTGAGTCAGATGCTGATGTCCAAAGACCCCTCTGTCCCAGAACAAGTATACAGCAACCTTCATTCATCTGTCACTTACGAGCAGATTATTGACTTGGGACTCCCAGGTTCATACTTATCCCCTTGCCGGTTCTCTTTCACTAGATGACTTGGCAAATGGACCCTGGTAGATGCTTGCCTTTGTTTAACATGGGGACCTCAGGATGCTGTATTTGTCCACATGATCTTATTGGGTTCATTGTCAGATTTGATGACATGTTAGACATTGATGACTGGGACCAGATTGCTGCTGCAGCCTTCTTCCATTTTTGCAGTTGGTGAGATACACAGTGCTCCTTCAACTGTTGTGCCACTGAGGACCACACCTGGCACCTTCTCCAGACATTGCTACTGTGTGTGGCCCTATCAAACACCAGATGGCATTGCTTAAGGAATTGTCAGAGTGCACATGCTTCTCTTTGTCAAGGATCTATGGAGGACTTGTGCAAATGTCTTGACTCCAAGGCACTATTTACTCAAACCTAGTAAAAGAAATATTTACAGCTTTAGCTTTATTTACAGTTATCTTTTCAAGAGCTTTGTAAGAATTGTTAACCCTTTTTGCAACTTGGGCTGGTTTCAATATGATTTCTAAACCAATGGTTTGCCAGTGAAGCTGCCTTTTTTGTCATATCAAAACGTTTGCTAATTGAACTTGCTGTTTCTACATCATGAAGTTCGTAGGTTTACACGTACAGAAACATGTCCTTATTCGTTTGCATAGATAAAACTCAAGTAATAATGAAATGGTTAATCACAGAAACATCAATGATAAGCAAATAAACACCAGCTAACTTTCCCACGACCCCCAGAATAACAAAGATTTGTGTTTTATGATTTAGATGCTTTGTCAGGTTTCAGTTTTTAGACATGGGAAAAATTTTCTTGTTTATTAGGAAAAGAAATGGCAGGGGGAAAAAACAATTTTAAGAAGTCACCAAAGTAGAGTGGATGCTGTGTTTAGCAGCCTGAATAAAAAACTAGGCTGCATTCAGGCACTGACAAGTATGTGGTTAGAAATAGACATGCCATTTTAATCAGGTGCATAGCCTGTGTTTGTGAAAACCAATCACAGAAAAGGATACAGGAGATTGGTGATAACATTTCCATATGTGCACGGGCACGAATTTGTAATCCTGATCGTCTTGATTCCATTGCTGGAATAGCTTGGAGCTGGTAAGGACATTTAGAACTCTTCACATTGAAGACAAGCACCCTGGCTAATGGTGGAATTTAGAACAAAGTGTAACAACGTTCTCAGGAATATACATTACTTTTTGTGATCTTTTTAAAAGATTTGCATTATTGGAGTTTGATAATTGACAAGACAACCGAACGACGCAAATGGACACGTCAGGGTGGTAGAACTGAATTGGTGTTTAACCAATGCTGAGACTTGGTTGATGAATATGAGCCTGATTGTATTAGTTTTATAATTTGCTTACAGAAATTTATACTGTGGTCACCATAGTAAGGTACATTACATCAATGTGCTGACTTAGTGATAAGCTTTACCATTTATCTGAGAGTACGGTGCTATTCTACAGAAAGAGAAATTTGGAAAGCTACCCAATCCTCTTGCCATTCTAGGAGTTCCAGGTTGTTAAATTTCACAATATCAAGAGAAATGATTTTGAAGAGAGAGCTGCTTGCTTAGCCACCTCAACTCCTGCCTTAATCATCCTTCCAGCACTGATCTATTTTAATATCTGATTAGACAGTCAGATAGTTCTCTCAAAATCTACTCAAAAAAGGGCTGGTTTGAGACTTCCATTTGTGCAATTCTTTTTTCTAGTTAATGAGATGGAGCTGCTCCAGAGTTCTGATTTAATATATCATGTCTAATCATTAACTCATGAAAACATGCCAAGTTCCACCTTTACTGGATGTGGATGACTAATGGGGGAAAATTGGTGACTGATCATTTGAATTATGCTTTGGAGATCTTGGAGAGAAACAGAATGCCAGATGTTAAATCATAGCGATGGACATAGATTTTCTAATTCCATAGCTTACCATAACTGGGCTTGTTAGTAATTTTGTAATCACCTTTTCTGTTGGTTTCATCCTCCATAACTATGAAGTCTTACATTCTGTAGTAAAATAATGTGCCACTTGTGGTCAGCTTAATGTCACTTTGATTTGAAATATTTTTCTCTCTTCAATAATGGAAAGAATTGAAAGTTATAAGAACATTAAGCACAAACCTAGAAAAGAGTCATTAGGGTCTTTCCACAGGCTTCATACAATCTCCCCTTTCATTAGATCCTTTAGGCCTCTGTTTAATCTTTGTGAGGGTGATGTTCTGCATTAATGCTCCCTAATTTCCAAAGGAACATCACTTTGACTGTCATCACTTCCCCAACAACGTAAATGGTTCTCTAATTTTGCCTAATCGATTAGGTGATTTACAACCTGAGCAAGGTTGTAAATCACCTAATCTCCCAGCAGTGTTCCAATGTCAGGTCCATATCAGCAGGAACCTGCTTCTTGCCTTCATCTCTCAAAACCCCCAGACATCCATTGTATTCCGTTAACTTTTTTAATTCTTTCATAAGATGTGGGTGATTTATTGCTCGCCCTGAACTTTTCCTTGAGGGGGGCAGTGAGCTTCCTCTTTCAGCTGCTGCAGTCCAATTGTTGTAAGAACAGACACAGTGGTGTTAGAAAGAGAGTTCAAGGATTTTGATCCAGCGACGGTGAAGGTTCTAAGTCAGGAGGGTGTGTGGCCTGGAGAGGAACTTGCTTGTGATGGTGTTCCCATGCATCTGCTGCTCTTGTCCTTCTAGGTGTTAGAGCCTGTGGGATTGGAAGGAGCTGTTGAAGGAAACTTGATGAGTTGTTGCAGTGTATCCTTAAAGTGTACTGCCACAGTGTGTTGGTGTTGGAAGGAGTGGATATTTAAGTGGTGGATAGGTTCTGATCAAGTGAGTGGCTCTGTACTGGGTGGTGTCAGACTTCTTGAGTAATTCTAGAGCTGTACTCATTCAGCAAGTGGATGGTATTCCATCAGACTCCTGATTTGTGCCTTATAGATGGTGTCTTGCTTTATACGGACGCTCTCCGTTTTAATGCCTGAGGAGTTGTGAATGGTGCCAAACATTGTGCAATCATCAGCAAACATCCCACTTCTGACTTTATTGTGGAGGGAAGGTCATTGTTGAATGTTGTTGGGTCTTGGATACTATCCTGAGGAACTCTTGCAGCCGTGTCCTGGGACTGAGATGATTGACCTCCAACAACTGCAACCATCTTCCTTTGCGCTAAGTGTGACTCCAACCAGTGGAGAATTTTCCCCCTGATTTCCACTGACTCCAGTTTTGTTAAGACTCCTTGATGCTACATAGAAAAAAAATTACAGTACAGGAACAGGCCCTTCAGCCCTCCAAACCTGCACTGACCATGCTGCACGACTTAGCTGAAACCACCTACCCTTCTGAGGACCATATCCCTCTATTCCCATCTGATTCCTGTACTTGTCAAGATGCTCCTTAAAAGCCACTACAGTATTCGCTTCCTCTACCTCCCCTGGCAGCAAGTTCCAGGCACCCACCACCCTTTGTGTAAAAAAAAAAGTCTGCCCCTCATAATCTTGTAGACTTCTATCAGACCATCTCTCAAACTCCATTGTTCCAATGAGAACAAAAACTAAGATTCTCCAACCTCTCCTCTAGCTAATGTCCTCCATACCAGGCAACATCCTGGTAAATTTTTGCTGTATCCTCTCCAAAGCCTCCACATCCTTCTGGTAGTGTGGCGACCAGAATTGAACACTATATTCCAAGTGAAGCCTAACTAAGGTTCTATAAAGCTGCAATATGACTTGCCTGTTTTTAAACTCAGTGCCCTGGCTGATGAAGGTAAGCATGCCATATGCCTCCTTGACTACCTTCTCCACCTGCATTACCACTTTTAGTGACCTGTGTACCTCTACACCTAGATCCCTCTGCCTATCAATACACTTAAGGGTTCTGCCAGTTGCTGTATAATTCTTGTCTGTATTAGGCCTTCCAGAATGCATTTTCTCTCATTTGTCTAGATTAAACTCCATCTGCCATCCCTCTGCCCAAGTCTCCAACTGGATCTAAATCCTGCTGTATCTTCTGATGGTCCTCATCGCTATCCGGAAATCCACCAACTTTTGTGTCGTTCGCAAACTTACTAATCAAACCAGTTACGTTTTCCTCCACATCATATATACATCAAAGGTCCCAGCACTGATCCCTGAGGAACGCCACTTATCACAGCCCTCCATTCAGAAACGCGCCCTTCCATTGCTACCCTCTGTCTTTTGAGCCAGTTTTGTATCCCTCTTGCCAGCTCACCTCTGATCCCATGTGACTTCACCTTCTTCACCAGTGTGCCGTGAGGGACCTTGTCAAAGGCCTTACTGAAGTCCACGTAGACAACTGCCTTACCCTCATCAATCATCTTCATCACTTCCTCGAAAAACTTGATCAAATTAATGAGCCACAGCCTCCTCCTCACTAATATGTCCACTTAATTCCAAGTGGGAATAAATCTAGTCTCAAAGAATCCTCTCCAATAATTTCCCCACCACTGATGTAAGGTTTGCTGGCCTGTAATTACCTGGATTATTCTTGCTATCCTTCTTAAAGGAACAACGTTGCTATTCTCCAATCCTCTGGGACCTCCCCTGTAGCCAGTGAGGATACAAAGATTTTTTTCAAGACCCCAGCAATTTCTTCCCTTCCCCTCAGATATGGGACCTGTATATCTTTTAGTTGTTTGGTCAAATATTGCATCGATGTCATAGCCAGTCACTCTCTCCTTGCCTTTTATCTATGCTTGTCCCAGGGCTATAATGGGGTCAGGAGCTGAGTGCAATTAGTGGAACTTAAATGAACCTCAGTGAGCAGGTTACTGTTGAGTCAACGTTGCTTGATAATACTATTGATGACAGCTTCCATCACCATGCTGATGATTGAATAGATTGAAGGGTTGGGAATTGACTGGGTTGGATTTGTTGTGCTTTTTGTGGACACCCCCACCCCCAGGATGTTCAGGTTTTGAGTAGCTAGATCTGTTTGAAATATATCCCATGTAGCACAGTGGTAGTGCCATAATGTAAAGGCAGGTCTTTATCTCCCAGGAACTGTATACTGGTCATTCATACCAATTCTGTAATCAACAGATGCAGATGGTGAACCTGAGGTCAAGGAAGTTTTTCTCTCGTTTGTGTTCTCACCACCTGCTGCAGACCCATTCTAACAGCTGTGCCCTTTAGGACTCAGTAGTGGTGCTGTTTAGCTGCATTGAAGTCCTCCACCGAAAGTACATTATTTGTCCTTGCCACCCTGTGTTCTTTAAAGTGGTACTTGATATAGAGGAGTACCTATACATCAGCAGGGGGTTTCCTTGTCCACGTTTGACTTAATGCCACAAGACTTCATGGGGTCCGGAGTCTATGTTGAGGAATCCTAGGGCATTTCTCTTGCAACTGTTTACCACTGTTACCATCTGTGCTGAGCCTGTTCTGCTTGTGGTTCAGGATATACTGAGGGGTAGTGATGGTGGCGTTTGGGACATTGTAAAAAATTATTTGGTGAGTATGACTGTCAGACTGCTACTTGAATCGTCTGTAGGATAGCGGTGCCAATTTTGGCTCATGACCCCAAATCTTATTGAGGAGGACTTTGCAGGATCAATAGTTATTGACCTCAGCACCAGAAACAATGTAGTCCATCTAGTTTGTGGGTTTGGAGTCGCATGTAGGTCAGAACAGATAAGGATGACACATTTCCTTCCTTAGAGGATTTGGGTGAACCATGGGTTTTTTTAACCATGAAATCATTGCCATATGTTGTTAATACAGTAAGAAGTCTGACAACATCATGTTTAACTCCAACCGATTTATTTGATAGTAAACTTGCAAGCCATCAGACTTCTTACTGTGTTTACCCCAGTCCAATGCTGGCATCTCCACATCACCACTTCATGGTTAATTGCAGTTTGATTTATGCGATTTAAATTCCAGTGATGGGTTGGATTTGAAGCTCTGTTTCCAGAGCTTCAGCTTGGTGGTCCAGTGACATTACCACTATACCAGTGCCTTGTCGATATTTCCATGTGTAGCCAGGCTCATGTTTTAGTTTTGAACCATGTGGCTGATCTGTTTACAGCGATTATTACACAAGGAGACACAATGGGATGTGAACTAGTGGTCAGTAGGGTGACAGGTTCCAGATGTTATTGAGGGCGTTTTGAATAGTGATAAATTCAGGTGTGGATTCAAAGATTATGATGGAAATCTGCCATTCTATTATAACAAATTATTGCCTATGTGAGAATTTCTTCCTCAATTATCTTTTGAAGTAATTACTTCTTGTCAATTGTCAAAGGAATGGTAGAATTGTTCACGAGGGCTTTCTTAACACAAATTGAATTCAAATGAATGAGATTGAATTGATGATCCCCCAGTAGCAGGCTGGGATTTTTCAGTTCCTGCCCTGTCCCCAGCCCCTTACAAAATTACCCAATTAGAACATATCAAATAATTCAAGTTAATTAAACCCAATAATGGAGGGATCCAGCTGCAATTTTTAATGGACCAAAACTGAACAAAAGACACAGTTTGGAGCAGAAAGCCAACATGTGTGAATGGCTCGTAGCCAAAGCAGTGAATATGCCTAGTTTCCGAAAATGTTTTCATTACATTCATGCAGTTTGGGGAAAAAGCTGTGCCTCTGTCTGATGATATGGTGAAATTGTTTTGTGGAGTGCAGACGAATTCCAGTGCTTCAAAGATTCTATATTTACAATGCTAAGAGAAGAACAGAGAGAAAGGGGCCTTTTCTCATTTGAACATTAACTTCATTGTTTGTGCTCAATCAACATTCAGCTGTATTGTGCCAGTGAAGTAGGATTATACCCAATACAGGCAGCTTTAATAAATCAGGAATTTTGAAACCGATTGCCAAAGCACAACTTTTTGAGAAATAGTATATTTTGAACTATGTTTACCTCTATTTCCCTTGTGCGTTCCAACTTGTATGACATTTTATGATGCTACCAGACTGAATTTGGACAAGGAACCTACTTCTAATTTGTATGTTGTGGTAGTAAATTGATGGGTAATAAAGTGGACTGGCCCATTATATGTAAAAAAAAAACGCTGTTAAAGTTAATTCAGATTTTCAAAAACCTGTATGTGATATGGTTTACTAAATAAGTTGTACTGTTGTGGAGAATCTGAGAGCACAGAACACAGTAAGATTTTTGGGGTTTTTTTTTTGCTGTATCGACCAGTATGTACTACATTCATTGAGTGGCCAATGTATATTCTGGCATTCTGAACAGTGTCTGAGGATCTTCAGTCCAGAAGGTCAATACTACTTGTAGAGATAGAGGAGAACACTCCAACTTGAGCCAGTCAGAAATTTGTATATTTCAGTTTTCTATTTGTGCAGTAGGGAATCTCTCCAAACCCCCTCAAAGCACAATAGGTGGCATAGTGGTTAGCACTACTGCCTCACACCACCAGGGACCTGTGTTCAATTCTGGCCTGAGGAGTTTGCATATTCTCCCCATGTCTGCATGGGTTTCCTCCCACAATCCAAAGATGTGCAGGTTAGGTGGACATGCAAAATTGCCCCTTAGTATCAGAGGGGTTAGCAGAGTAAATATGTGGGGTTACAGGGATAGGCTTGAATGGGATTGTTGTCAGTGTGGGCTCGATGGGCTGAATGGCCGCCTGCTGTGGAGGAATTCTATAATTCTGTATGATGGTGCTCAGCTGAATATGTTTCAGTAATTTATTATTGATTATTACTGAAATGCATGTGAAAGTGGGTATGATGTTTTCAAAATTTCCTGAATTGTATCTGCAGTTCTCCCTGTTCATCCTGCATCACTGGGTGTCAGCAAACAAGCTACTTTACTCCCCATTCCACCCACTTCATTTGCTTACGGGCATTTGAAAGTCAAATTTATTCAACTTCACAATCTTTCTTTGTAGGGGACTGAAATTAGACTTTAGAATTCCTCCTGATAAATGCAAAAATCTAAACACTTCATTTATTGATATCACCATGTCTGCCTGTCCTTGCGTTGCATATTCCCGTAAAATGTTTTGCGGTAGATAAAGCAAAAATACCAAAACTATACTATACTGACTTGTATTTGAAATATCTTGAGAAACATTGTGGATTTGTTACATAGAATGCTGGTTTGCTCCTTTGCTTTAGTGACAGAATGTGAGAATCATTTTAATTTTTTATTATCTACTGGCTTTCACTTTTCACTCCTGTAAGTATTAGCTTCTTGTTGTAGAGTTCCATCAATGATATCTGCACATCTGGTTATGATGATGAGTGTTGAATGTTGGTTGTCTGTTCAGTTGTTATTCCGCTGAATCATAAAGGCCAGGACGGTCATTCAGTTGGTGCAGTGGGAGGGTCCGGCGCTTGGTCGCTGCTCTGGGAGACTCTGACATTTGGTCAGTGCTCTGAGGGTGTCCGACATTTGGTCAGTGCTCTGGGAGGGTCTGGCGCTCGCTCAATACCCAGTCATGAATTAGATTTTTAGTAGGTCCAAGAGAAGAATAGGTCACAATTCTAACTTCTTTAAATGATGGGTGGCAGGGGGGGCACAAATGAGTAAATGTAGAATATTATTTGCTTAGCGATGAAGGACCATTGATTTAGATTGGGGAACCCAGAGGTTCAGGGAAATTTTTAAGTAGATGGTTGTTGGAGCTGGGAATGTTTTGCACCTTTTGAGCGGAGAACGATGCAATGCTATGGCAAGAGGTTAGCTCCGTGGGATTCGTTTTGGATTGTTCTGCCAGAATTGCTTGTGAAGAAACAATGGCTACAGTGGCTTCTTTCTGAGCTGTTGTTGGTTTTGTTGTCATGGACTGTGGTATGCTGGTTTTTAGTGCAAAGTGATTTGGGGAGATTGATTATTTTTCTTGATGTCACTTTGAGATGCCAGTGTTTGAAATATCCTGCAATAACAGTCACCCCACTTATAATACCACGTTCTGGGATTGGGCATGTGACACACATTGCATTAGAATAGAATCCCTACAATACGGAAGGAGATCATTCGTCCCATCGAGTCTGCACCGACCATACTCCCTCCCAGGCCCAACCCGCTTAATCCATGTATTTACCCTGCTAATCCCCCTGACATTAAGGGGCAATTTGCCATGATCAATCCACCTAAGCTGCACACCTTTGGATTGTTGGAGAACCCGCAGACGCAGGGAGAATGTGCAAACTCCACACAGGCAGAGACTGAAGCCGGGAATCAAACCTGGGTCCCTGGCGTTGAGACAGCAGCGCTAACCGGTGTGCTATTTTGCTGCCCCTTCAGATTTAAAAAGAGAACTTGAGCCTGGTAGAATGGCTGCTTGTAAGTTGGAGAGTGGAGTTTTTCCTTTTTGGAATGTGTTTTGATACTTTCTTAAACTTTGAAGCTGCAGAGTTCTCTGGGTGACTAGCCAAGTATAAACAAAGGTCTTTTTTATCCCTCAACCAGGAAAGAGTGCTCTGCCGAAGTCTGTATTTGGGTTGCAATGTGACTGATTTTTTGCAACATATTTATGTGAATGCCATGTTATTGTGGAACTATAAATTGAAAAAAAAAATTCCCCTTCCGCACAGTTAGTCATTGACCCTATTCCAGCCAATTGATCTTGTGGATGTATTAGGGCAGGGCTGACTCAAATCAATTTTTCATCTGCGTACGCTCATCCCTGACCTTTCAGTTTGCTGCTTTGGTTGAGATACATTTGCTGATGCCTGTGTGGTGTGTTTACCCTTTGATGAATTGCAGAGGTCAAAACTCATTCTAGCACACGAGCGCTATAAAGCTGGGTGTTACAAAATGAAATAAACCTTTTCTGATTCACCGTTAAATTGATGATCATCAGATCAAGAAAAGCAGCATATCTGGTTTTTATGAATTGTTTTTCTTTTTAGCTATTGAAAGCTGTCAACAGGAGCTTTTTAAGCTAACGATATATAGCTGTGTCCACCAAGGTTCTCTTAAACTGTTGTGGTATTTGATAGCTGGAAATATCTCCATTCTTTCTTCTCCTTTAGGTGTGTTGTAATATATCATAAAATTAACATTAACGGTTTTGTATATAGCATTTTGGCAGATCTGTTGGAAACATTTTATATGTTTGCGTGTGAAATCTAGCACGAGGGGGCATGGCTTTAAATTAAGGGGTAGTAGTTATAGGACAGATGTCAGGGGTAGGTTCTTTACCCAGAGGGTGGTGAGGGATTGGAATGCCCTGCCTGCTGCAGTTGTAAATGCGCCTAGTTTGGGGGCGTTTAAGAGATCCGTGGATAGGTTTATGGACGAGAAGGGATTGGTTTAGGTTAGTGGGTCATTGTTTTGTAACTGGTCGGCGCAACATCGTGGGCCGAAAGGCCTGTTCTGCGCTGTTATGTTCTATGTGAAGTAAGCCAGTACTGGCTGTCCATTTGCTCATGAACTACACTGATAGCTGTGACCAGAATAAGCAGTAGCTCGTTTTTAATGCTGGCTGAGGAGGAATAGAATAGAATCCCAACAGTACTGAACAGGCCATTCAGCCCATCATGTCTGCGCTGATCATCTGACAGAGTAATTTACCTTGGCCTCCTTCCCAGTGATCCCAAACACTTCCCATGGCAATCCAATTAACTTGCATATCTTTGGACACTAAGGGGTGATTTGGTACAGCCAATTTACCTAGTCTGAACGTTTTTGGAGTGTGGGAGGAAACACATGCAGACACAAGGAAAATGTGCAAACTCCGCACAGTCACCCAAACTGGAATTGAACCTGGGTCCCTGTGAGGCAGCAGTTCTAATCACTGTGCCACCGTGCCATGGAATTTTGATCAGGGGCCCAACAAAATGCCCTGTTTTTCAAGTACATCTTTACCATTGTCCTCCTGAAATGAGAAATACGGCTCGTATTTAATGTCTCATCTGAATGATGGTAGTTCATGAAAATGTTACGTTACAGCACAGAAATATGTTGTTGAGCTCATCAGATATGTATGGGGTATTGCTCTCTGCTTGCTCCCATGCCCTCTAATATTCATCTGTTGAAAGCAGATTCCAGGTTTCATTCTGGAAGGTTTATAGGGCTCAGTTTCAACATAAAATGTGGGCTTCTTTCCTGAAAACTACTGCTTTGTACTAAGATTGATTTTTTTTTTTAAATTCCCCCCCCCCTCTCCCCCCCCCCCCCACCCACCCAAATTGTTTTTAATGATGTGAGTTTGTGTCTTCTATAGCTGTCTCACCTTGGATACAACCTCTGTTTTAATCTTGTCTTAGGTCTTCACAGTTTTGAAACCAGTATCAGATAATGATATAACCTTTGTGGCTCTAGCCCGAACAGCTTAATTAATAATACAACACTACCTCAATGCTACACCGGAATGCCTGCCCAGATCATGCACATCTTTTGTTTTGATTAGTTTACCTTGATGTAAAATACTTCAAGGTTGACAAGTAGAGGATTATTGGAATACCTTTCTTTGCTATTATGCAGTAATCCATTGAAGGTAAACACTTAGTGTTGCAACAGGTGGTAAGTTTCCCCTGTTAACATGAACATTCCTTATGATACTTAGTTGCAATGAGATTGGAAATTCAATATTGATTATTCTACAGTGCACTCAGAAACTAAGAAAACTGTCATTGATTTGGCTAATATTTTATGTGGTTAATCTCTTAATTAGAAGTGAAAGGGAGTGAGGAATTTAGTTGACTTGAGTTTGAGCTTCTATGAAATGGAATCGGAAGTTGTACGGTATTTTGTGCTTTCTTTGGAACCATTTTGTGCTTTAAATAAGTGATAGTATTGTGTTCTATTGCTGGCTTATGTCTTTATCTTTGCGAGCATAATATAACCCAACTCTCTTGTTGCTGTGGTGATCTAGGTTAGTTAACAGTCAGCTAGAATGTTAAAAGTAACTGGAATGATTTTGAAATGTATTTCCCTGGGGTTAGGTAGTTTAGTGTATTCTAAATTATCTTTCCACTCTGGAAACTGGGTTTGAATGTAGGGTGGATTGGATGACATGTTTTTCAGAATTTTGAGGGCCTTGCAATGAATTTAGACTATAAAATTTGATCAGTTGGTGGTGTCCTTGTTTCGGGGCTGAAAGTTGAGGGGCTCAAACCTCATTTCTGGACCTGAGTGGATGATTTATGTCTCACAACACCAGGTTAAAGTCCAACAGGTTTATTTGGCAGCACAAGGTTTCGGAGCACTTGTGCTCCTTCATTAGGTGAGTGGGAGTCCTGTTCACAAACAGGACATATATAGACACAAACTTGGTTTACAAGATAACAGTTGGAATGTGAGTCTTTACAGGTAATCAAGTCTTACAGATAATCAAGTCTTAAAGGTACAGGCAGTGAGTGTAGAGAGAGGATTAAGCACAGGTTAAAGAGATCTGTACTGTCTCCAGCCAGGACAGTTAGATTTTGCAAGCCGAGGCAAGTCATGGGGCTTACAGTTGGTGTGACATGAACTCGAGCCCGGTTGAGGCTGTCCTTGTGTGCAGACAGCTATCAGTTTCTGCGCAGTCCTGGCTGGAGACAATACATACCTCTTTAACTTGTGCTTGGCCCTCTCTCCATTCACATCGTCCGTACCTTTAAGACTTGGTTACCTGTAAAGACTTGCATTCCAACAGTTACCTTGTAAATTGAGTTTGTGTCTATATATGCCCTGTCTGTGAACACAACTCCCATTCACCTGATGAAGGGGCAGTACTGCCGAATAAACTTGTTGGATTTTAACCTGGTGCCCTCCACCCCCCAAACAAAACCATACAAAAGTAACATTTCACGTTGTGTGTGCAGATTTTTCCATACTTCAAAGTAATTCATTGTTTCAGAGGTGCACTGAGGAGAAATATTACTTCTGTCACTTTCCGTGCCATTAAGCTTCTCATTGCTGAGATTAGAACCAAATCAATCCGATGTGACAAATTGCTAGCTTGGAAGCAAAAGTCAAATTCACTCTTGTAATAGGAGATCTCCTGAATTTGGGTAGCATGGCGGTTAGCACTGCTGCCTCAGTCTCAGGGACCTGGGTTTGATTCCTGGCATGGTCAGCCAAGGCTGGATTGAACCCAGGTCTCTGGTGTTGTGCAGATTCTGCACATTCTCCCCATGTCTGTGTCAGTGTCCTCTGGGTCTCCAATTTCCTCCCACGGTTCGAAAGGTGTGCTGGTTAGGTGCATTGGCCATGCTAAATGCTCCCTTAGTGTATGCAACAGGTGTCGGAGTGTGATGACAAGGGAATCTTCACAGTAACTTCATTGCAGTGTTAATGTAAGCCTACTTGTGACACTAATAAATGAACTTTAAACTTAAAGCACTGTGAAAAGTTCAGTTAACATAAGTGTAAGCTACGTGTCCACAGTGCTATATATGTAGGACTCATTCTCTTTAGAATTGATCTCCAACTTGGCCTGGGCACACCTTTTTGTTTCTTTGCTGGTTTCTCCTCTTGCTACATCTCAATTCTTTTTGATGCTGTAAGGCTAACATTTTTGTCACTTAATCTCCTACCTTTCAACCGATCATGGACCAATCTTTTGACCTGGTCCCTCCTATCCCTTGCTCACAACCTAACTTCTCTGACTTCTGATGTGAAGTCCCTGACTTGAAATGTTAGCACTCTTTCTCTCCACAGAAATGCCTGATTTGAGTATTTCCAGTGTTTTCTGATTAATTTCAGATTTCCAGGAACTCCAATATTCTGCTTTTTGATTAGTGCTATGATCTTAGTGTTTTGTCTTGGATATTTATGTCCCTGTTTTTAAAATATAATTAACTGTATGACACTTATCAATTCCATTCCTGCTTTAGAAAGTTTGTAGGGAGGAATGGTGCCAAAATCATCTCAATTTTCTCCAGGCTCATGTTGGCACTGCTGGCAAGTATGGGAAAGTGAAAGAGATGAGGTTTCCTGTAAGTGAGCTGATCATGGTCTGCCGTATTTATAGATGCCCTCAGAATCCCTTTTAGATCATCGTTCCATCAAAACTCCTTGCACAATTCAAACCATATCCAACTGTGTGTTAATTGTGAGGATGAGAGAGAGAAAAATGTAGCTCCCTCCCCAGTGGCTCAAACATCTGAATTATATATAATTGAACACCCTTGCTTAATCAGCCACACTCAGTTCTCTTGCTGTTATGTTTAATAATGCTTTGCAATTTGTTTAATATTTTTTGGGGAAAAACCTGTAAACTAATTCATTTTTAAATAAATGATACAGAGCAGTACGTTTTTAAGATGGAATTTTCAAACTTCTGTTTATAGAAAAAATCAATATTGCAATATGTTTTTAATGTTCATAATATTGAACACATTTGACTGCACAGAAGAGAGCCATTGATTTAGAATTAAAGGAGCTTTTCACAAAAGCATACGTCAAACTGTGTTTGGTGCTACGGTATATTATCAGAAGCCATTTATCTAACAGTTTCTTGCACCTTCCAGGATATCAGGTGCATCATTAGTATGTGCTGAATGTTAAAGTGTATTGGTTTATTTGTGTAAATTGTTAGTAATCTTGTTCCATTGGAAATTCATTTATTTATTGTACTTTCTAGTTGCGAGAAAGTGGAAATGGCAGAACAGGAGCCAACCGCAGAACAGCTGGCTGCCATTGCGGCTGAGAATCTGGAAGAGGAATCTGTAGTGAGCTATAAGGCACCAGCACAGAAGACGCTTCAGGAAATTGAAGAACTGGACAAAGATGACGAGAGCCTCAGGAAGTACAAGGAGCTACTGCTGGGAAACCGCACTAAAATTGTCGGTAGGTTGCAATTTTTGTGTGAGCTGCTTTTGTACCAGCTGCTTTCATTCAAGGCTTTTATTTAAGGCACACTCTACCTTGCTTTTAATCCATCATCAGATGCAACTTACTCTTCTGAGTGTATGTAACTGTTGACTGGGATCTTGGGTTCATGTCACACTCTCTGTAACCCCCATGACTTGCCTGGACTTGTAAAAGCTCACTGACTGTCCTGTCAGGAGACAATACACATCTCTTTAACCTGTGCTTAATGCTCTCTCCACTCACATCTGCACCTTTAAAACTTGATTAACTGTAAAAAATCGCATTCCAATCATTATTCAGTAAACTGAGTTTGTGTCTTTATATGCCCTGTTTGTGATTAGAGCCCCCACTCAACTGATGAAGGGGCAGCCAGTGCTCCAAAAGCTAGGGGCTTTGGCTACCAAATAAACCTGTTGGACTTCAACCTGGTGTAATGAGATTTCTTACTGTGTTTACTCCAGTCCAACGCCGGCATCGCCACATCAGGGAAGGGCAGTAAATTTGGTATAAAGTATGTAAAGATGATACATTTCAAAATAATCTCTCCCTATAGCAAAGAAAACAAAAAAAAATTACAGCATAGGAACAGGCCCTCCAAGCCTGCACCGACCATGCTGCTCGTCTTAACTAAAACCCCCTACCCTTCCAGGGACCATATCCCTCTATTTCCACCCTATTCATGTACTTGTCAAGATGCCCCTTAAAAACCACTACCGTATCGCTTCCACTAACTCCCCTGGCAATGAGTTCCAGGCACCCACTATTTTTAAAAAAAAAATCTGCCTTGTAAATCTCCTTTCAATCTTGCTCCTTAAAACTATACCCCCTAGTAATTGACTCTTCCACCCTGGGAAAAAGCTTCTGACTATCCACTCTGTCCATGCCTGTCATATCATGTAGACTTCTATCAAGTCTCCCCTCAACCTCCAAGACTCCATTGAGAACAAGCCAAATTTCTCCAACCTCTCCTCATAGCTGATGTTCTCCATACCAGGCAACGTCCTGGTAAATCTTTTCTGTAGCCTCTCCAAAGCCTCCACGTCCTTCTGGTAGTGTGGCGACCAGAATTGGTCCAGAAAGCTGCAACATGACTTGCCAATTTTTAAACGTGATACCCTGGCTGATGAAGGCAAGCATGCCATATGCCTCCTTGACTACCTTCTCCACCTGCATTGCCACTTTCAGTGACCTGTGTACCTGCACACCCAGATCCCTTTGCCTATCAATACTCTTTAGGGTTCTGTCATTTACTGTATATTTCCTATCTGTATTAGACCTTCCAAAATGCATGACCTCACATTTTGTCCAGATTAAACTCCATCTGTCATCTCTCCACCCAAGTCTCCAACTGATCTATATCTTGCTGTATCATCTGATGGTCCTCATCCCTATCAGCAAACCCACCAACCGCAAACTTACTAATCAATTCAGTTACATTTTCCTCCAAACCGTTTGTTTATATATATTATATGACAAACAGCAAAGATCCCAGCACTGATCACTGAGGAACACCACTTGTCACAGCCCTCCATTCAGAAATGATCCTTACACTGTTACCCTCTGTCTTTGAGCCAGTGTTGTATCCACCTTACCAGCTCACCTCTGATCCCATGCGACTTCACCTTCTGCACCAGTCTGCCATGAGGGACCTTGTCAAAGGCTTTACTGAAGTCCATGTAGACATCATCCACTGCCCTACTCTCATCAACCATCTTCGTCACTTCCTCAGATGACCTCCCCTTCACAAAACCATGTTGCCTGTTACTAATACGTCCACTTATTTCCAAATGGGAACAAATCCTGTCTTGAAGAATCCTCTCCAATAATGTAAGGCTCACTGGTCTGTAATTACCTGGATTATTCTTGCTACCCTCTTTAAACAAAGGAACAGCATTGACTATTCTCCAATCCTCTGGGACCTCCCCTATAGCCAATGAGGATACAAAGATTTCTCTCAAGGTCCCAGCAATTTCCTCCCTTGCCTCTGTCAGTATTCTGGGGTATTTCCCATCAGGCCCTGGGGACTTGTCTACTTTAATGTTTCTCAAGAACCCCAATACCACCAGCTTTTGGATCTCAACATGACTCAACTTATCTACACATCCTTTCCCAGACTCATCATCCGCCAAATCCTTCTCTTTGGTGAATACTGATGCAAAGTACTCATTTAATACCTCACCTGTTTCCTCTGCCTCCACGCATAGATTCACTCCCTTGTCCATGAGTGGGCCAGCCCTCTCCCTGGCTACCCTCTTGCTATTTATATATGTATAAAAAGCCTTGGGATTTTCCTTAATCCTGCTGGCCAAAGGTTTTTCGTGGCCACTTTTAGCCCTTCTTGCTCCTTGCTTAAGTTTCTTTCTACTTTCCTTGTATTCCACACTGTGTTCTCAGCCTCCTACCTTTGACAAATGCTTCCGTTTTCTCTTTGACTAGGCTCATAATATCTCTCGTTATCCAAGGTTCCCAAAGCTTGTCATAGTGAATATATCCAGGAAGTAGCTCAATCTTGCAAGCAAGATCCTAAGTTTAATCTCAGATCTTTGTTAGCTGATTCTAGCCGGAAATGTGTGGCGACAGTAGAATTTGCCTCCGTGCTGCTTAGCTAGAGAAGGGAAAATTGGTTAGTTCTCTTGAAGGGGGATATAAAGGCACCTGGTAATTGCATAATCGGGCTTGTTTCTGGCTGCCTCCTGTGAGGGTGCATCTTATAATTGACAGAGCAATCTTGGCCTTCGGTGAATGTACATAAGAAATAGGAGCAGGAGTAGGCCATCTAGCCCTTCGAGCCTACCCCGCCATTCAATAAGATCATGGCTGATCTGAAGTGGCTCAGTTCCACTTTCCCGCCCTCTCCCCATAACCCTTAATCCCCTCTCTTATCAAAAACCCATCAACCCGTGTCTTAAAAATATTTAGCGAGGCAGCCTCCACCACTTCAACGGGCAGAGAATTCCAGAGATTCACCACCCTTTGAGTGAAGAAGTACCTCCTCAACTCCGTTCTAAACCACCCCCCCTTTATCTTGAGGCTGTGCCCCCTAGTCCTACTGTCCTTTCTGAGCGGGAAGAGTCTCTCCACCTCTATCCTATCCATCCCATTCATCATCTTATATGTCTCAATGAGATCTCCCCTCATTCTTCTAAACTCTAATGAGTACAAGCCTATTTTATTCAACCTCTCCTCATAGCTCAACCCCCTCAACTCCGGCATCAGCCTGGTAAACCTCCTCTGCACTCTCTCCAAGGCCAAAATATCCTTGCGTAAGTACGGCGCCCAAAACTGCACACAGTACTCCAGCTGCGGCCTCACCAATGCCCTATACAGCCACAGCAAGACCTCCCTACTTTTATATTCAATCCCTCTCACTATGAAGGCCAGCATCCCATTCGCCTTCCTGACCACCTGCTGCACCTGCAAGCTGGGTTTTTGCGACTCATGCACAAGGACCCCAAGGCCCCTCTGCACCGTTGCCTGCTGCAGTTTTTCTCCACGTAAGTAATAATCCTTCCTACCATTATTCCTACCAAAGTGGACCACCTCGCACTTGCCAACATTAAATTCCATTTGCCATTTCCTGGCCCATTCGTCCAGCCTATCTAGATCCTTCTGTAGACTCTCCACACCCTCCGCACAATTTGCCGTTCCACCAATCTTGGTGTCATCAGCAAATTTTGACACCCTACACTCGGTTCCCTCCTCCAGATCATCTATATAAATGGTAAATAGCTGAGGCCGCAGCACCGACCCCTGGGGCACTCCGCTAGTCACCATCCGAATAGCACCCATTGACCCCCACTCTCTGCCTCCTATTTGACAACCAATCCTCTATCCACACTAACACCCGACCCCCAACTCCATGTCCCCTGACCTTCTGCAATAACCTCCTGTGAGGTACCTTGTCAAACGAATGTGGCATTGAACATCTTTCAATTCTTCTAAAATTAATTCTCGCAACCAGAGGAAGCAGTAAAAAAACTTTCTAGAATTTGCATGCTTAGATTCTGCTAATTTGCACATTAGTATGATGAGATGAATCATTCCATTAAGTACCTTGTTGCTTTTTCCTGCATCAACTCTCAAATTCATTTTCAATTTGCCACTCTTAGTTTTCATTTCCAGACCAAGATAGCTACTTCACATATAAGACCATAAGACGTAGGAGTGGAATTAGGCCGCTCGGCCCATCGAATCTGCTCCGTCTTTCAATCATGGCTGATATTCTCCTCATCCCCCATTCTCCTGCCTTTTTAATACGGGGATCAGTACCCCTGATCCCCATATTAATCAAACACCTACCTATGTATGCAAAGTACAATCTATTTCTCTAACATTGTTATTGAGGAAATGATTAGTCATGTATTTGAGCAGGCTGTCTGATGTGCAAGTGGCATACAAGTTCTATTTCTCCTTTAAGACCCTCCTTTAAACCCACTTCGTTGATGCAGCCTTGTGCCTTTTTTTAAATTATGCCTCTGAATTGCTTTGGGGCGATTTGTTTTTTAACCTTTAAAGGGGCTTTACAAGTTCAGGTTGCTTCAATAAATATAGGACAACTAATGGCAAATGATTTTGGAAGAGGCGAGAAATAACCAATGCGAATCAGCAGTTCGAGTAAGATATAACCTTGCTATTGAGATGTTTCAAGATGGTTTCAAATCAATACAATATTTCTTTATGAACAGAAAGCAGTTTGTATAATTACATAAAAGTAATGATATAAAATCCTCCTGGCAGGAATAACAAAGTTTGTATTCCCACCTTTCTGTGTAACATCAGAAATTGGTGTTGTTCCTAATTCATAATGGCAATGGGGCATAAAATGGATTCCTTTTGCACTGTTGTAGTTTTTGACAGGCCAAAGAAATGGGTACTCTATTGGGACAATGGATATTAGGGTGGGATGGGAAGAAGCTCATTCTACTGATAAGTGAATTAGTAACTATAGCTTGCAATTTTGAGATGAAGCGGAGAAGACGGGCAGTTTTTTCAGAGGGCGGTGAGTGTCTGGAACAAGCTGCCAGAAGCAGTAGTAGGGGCGGATACAATTTTGTCTTTTAAAAAGCATTTAGACAATTACATGGTTAAGATGGATATAGAGGGATATGGGCCAAATGTGGGCAACTTGGGCTAGCTTACTGGTTTAATAAAGTGACATGGACAAGTTGGGCCGAAGGGCCTGTTTCCATGCTATAAACCTCTGACTCGTTAAGTTTTTTGAAGAAGTGGGTAGTTAAGATATAATAGAATCAGAAATGGTGAAAGTGGAATCCAAGTGAGTTTTATAAAAATTGAATAAATATTTGAAAATACATACTGTTAGGGTGGGAGAAAGCTATCTGAGAGAGCTACATAGGTGTTCCTTCATTCTGTGCAGTACAGTTCTGATTTTATCTCTCCCGATTACTTGTCAATAGTGTTACCTTACAAAAATCTATGGCTTTCAGCCTTGAATATTTCAATTGAGGCAAAATCCACAGGGGAGCATATGAGCTTTTTAGCACAAATGTTTCCTGATTTCATTCCTGGTTCTAATTTTAAGATTATTCCATCTTGTTCTGGATTCCCTGACCAGTAGAGACAGGGTTTCAGGATGTACTTTATAGAATCCCTTATTTTTAAAATCAAAGTTAATACAAGCTATTTTCAAAGCCTTTAGTCCTTGCTATCAGAATGCGTGCACCCCTTCTGCTGCCAGTATATCTATCCTGGAGTTTCATGGCTAAAACTGAACACTTAGTTCAAATAGTAAGGGCATGTGCATCTAAGCATCAAATCCTCAGCTTTGTATTAAAAACTCTTGAACTTGTATATCTTAAAATGGAACTCTAGTCTGATGTTTGGGGGGAATCATAGAATCCCTACAATGCAGAAGGCGGCCATTTAGCCCATCGAATCTGCACCGACAACGATCCCACTCAGACGTTATCCCTGTAATACCACATGTTTATCCTGCTAATTGCTCTAACCTACGCATCTCGGGATACCAAGGGGCTTTTTAGCACCTAACAACAAAACAAAAGCCACCATTCTGCTGTTTCGGTTCCATACTTAAAGCTGATTATACTGGCTGCTCAAGGGAGACTTTTTGGCTGTTTGAGAGTCATTATTTTAAAGGTACACTCTGGTTTCCCCACCCCTGAAAGATTACCAAACACACTCGACCTGTTCTTCATATTTTTCACACTTGTGCAAAGCTAATCCTTTTAGAAATAAAATTTAATATCGCAGCTGGAAATTCACATGACTGCCTTTCAGTGGAATAATCCAATATCAGAGAACCTACTGTTAAATATTTCAAAATTGGAGCATGAAAGAATATTCTAGAATTTTAGAATAAAAGAACAAAGGCACTTTGGCATTGTTTCATTTTTACCTGGTTTATGCACTCACTTCAATTTGTTACTTGATTGCTATATTGTGATCCAGCTCTGGATCGATTACAAATCTGACTAAATTTAAATCAAATCTTCCTGTTTCAGTTAAAGCAAGTTAAAACTTTGTTCTGGAGAGCACTCTGTTCTTTCAGGTTTTTAAAGCAACACCTAACGCATCCTACTGATGTACTGTTAAAACGGATCGGCGGGAAATATTTATTGACCTGTGTATGATCATGGTTGGGGAGTCACTGGAATGTTGGTTTTTCTCAGGGAATCTGATCTGAATTCTTGTGAAGTTGAGTTGGTTGATTAAAGTGTAATTATTTATATTTTCCTCCTGATCTGTTGTTTACAGGGTAAATGATCATCTTGAGGCATGTGCATTTTAGCTCATTTTGCCACTGGGATGGCAGTGGATAGCACTGCTGCCGTACCTGGGTTCAGGTCATTCTCTGTGTGGAGTTTGCACATTCTCCCTGTGTCTGTGTGGCTTTCCTCCAGGTGCTCCAGTTTCCTTCCCACAGTTCAAAGGTGTGTGGGTAAGGGGGATTAGCAGTGTAAATATGTTGGGTTACAGGAATAGGGCCTGGGTGGGGTTGTGGTCGGTGCAGACTCAATGGACCGAATGGCTCCTGCACTGCAGAGATTCTATGAATATTAAGTCCTCACTGCTTTTACAGTCAATGTAATCTGTATCTGCATAGCTTCCTGGTGAGTGTGATGGAGGCTGGTGCATGAGGCATTATGAGCTCACTTTGACATGGTTGCAAAGCATTTTCTGAAGTGACTGTGTCTTTCACATTTTCATTCTCAAATATAATTAACAATGGCACATAATTTCAAAGCGCACTAATCGTTCATGTTTTCAGCTATTGTGTAAAATGTTGACTTGTTACATTTTCCAAAGAATTGAGATTTGTTGCAAGTAATTGTAAAATGACACTGGATGAGCTCCGTTTCTTGTAGGTGAGATTGGTAATTAGTATCGAGACCTGGTAGTTGGGCAAAATGTTTTGGATGCAGTCCTTAACTGGTTCTGATGAAGTTCCACATAAAAGCACGACAGACTGGAGGGACTGATTGTGGACAAGTCCCCAGGACCGGATGGAATGCATCCAAGGGCTCTGAAAGAAATGGCGGAGGTGATAGTGGATGCCTTGATGATTATTTTCCAAACCTCGCTGGATTCCGGGGAAGATTGGAAAACGGCTAATGTTACGCCGTTGTTTAAGAAGGGTGGCAGGCAAAAGGCAGGGAATTATAGGCCGGTTAGTTTAACGTCTGTTGTAGGTAAAATGCTAGAATCCATGATCAAGGAGAAAATAGTGAGGCATCTTGAGAATTGTTTGATAGAGCAGACGCAGCACGGTTTCGTTAAGGGGAAGTCGTGTCTGACGAATTTATTGGAGTTCTATGAGGATGTGTCTAGGGCAGTGGATAGAGGAGAGCCGGTAGATGTGGTGTTTCTTGATTTTCAGAAGGCATTTGATAAGGTGCCACACAAGAGGTTATTACATAAGGTCAGGGGGCATGGAGTTGAGGGTAGGGTGTTAGCGTGGGTAGGGGATTGGCTGTCAAATAGGAGGCAGAGAGTGGGGGTCAATGGGTGCTATTCGGATAGGCGGTTGGTGACTAGTGGAGTGCCCCAGGGGTTGGTGCTGGGGCCTCAACTATTTAGCATTTATATAGATGATCTGGAGGAGGGAACCGAGTGTATGGTGTCGAAGTTTGCTGATGACACCAAGATTGGTGGAACGGCAAATTGTGCGGAGGGTGTGGAAAGTCTGCAGAGGGATCTAGATAGGCTGGGCGAATGGGCCAGGAAATGGCAAATGGAATTTAATGTTAGCAAGTGTGAAGTTGTCCACTTTGGTAGGAATAATGGTAGGAAGGACTATTACTTACATGGCAAAAAACTGCAGCATGCAACAGTGCAGAGGGACCTTGGGGTCCTTGTGCATGAGTTGCAAAATCCCAGCCTGCAGGTGCAGCAGGTGGTCAGGAAGGCAAATGGGATGCTGGCCTTCATCGCGAGGGGGATTGAATATAAAAGTCGGGAGGTCTTGCTGCAACTGTACAGGGCACTGGTGAGGCCGCAGCTGGAGTACTGTGTGCAGTTTTGGTCGCCGCACTTACGCAAGGATATTTTGGCCTTGGAGGGAGTGCAGAGGAGGTTTACCAGGCTGATACCGGAGTTGAGGGGGTTGAACTATGAGGAGAGGCTGAATAAACTAGGCTTGTACTCGTTAGAGTTTAGAAGAATGAGGGGAGATCTCATTGAGACATATAAGATGATGAATGGGATGGATAGGATAGAGGTGGAGAGACTCTTCCCGCTCAGAAAGGACAGTAGGACTAGGGGGCACAGCCTCAAGATTAAGGGGGGGGGGGGGGTGCGGTTTAGAACGGAGTTGAGGAGGAACTTCTTTACTCAAAGGGTGGTGAATCTCTGGAATTCTCTGCCTGTTGAAGTGGTGGAGGCTGCCTGGCTAAATATATTTAAGACGCGGGTTGATGGGTTTTTGATAAGCGAGGGGATCAAGGGTTATGGGCAGAGGGTGGGAAAGTGGAACTGAGCCACTTCAGATCAGCCATGATCTTATTGAATGGCGGGGCAGGCTCGAAGGGCTAGATGGCCTACTCCTGCTCCTATTTCTTATGTTCTTATGTAACATTTGTCCCCACAGTCCAGATGATGAATAATTGGGCATTTTTCATTTTATTTGTTTTGCAGGGTTCTTTATAAAGATTTGTGTGTTTTTATTGAAGTGCAATTGATATTTGCCTGATGTGGACAAAAAAATCAATATATTGAACCAGTGTGTAACAAGATGCCTTTAACCACAAATAAATGTGGTAGCCAGAATTTGTGGCCCATCCAATGACTCTGAATTTTTTTTATGCAGTGGTTGCATTGTGACTCAAGCTGCAGTGTTTTAGCCAAGATGTAATAATTCCTGTTCCCCAGTTAATGTTGACTTGCAGGTAACTACATAGGCTGGCAGCCTCATGGCTGCCAGTCAGCTTCTGAGAATGTTCTAGAACAGTAACCTGATTCCCCCACCTTTCTCCCTCATTGGTTCCCCAGGTCATGTGGTCCTTACTTCGCCGATCGATCCTTAAAAGGACAATCACCACACCCCTTCCGCTCTGAGCCCTTTGTCAATACTCAATTTACACAATCCAAGATAATGAAACATTTATTACTTGAATTTAGTCAATTATAAATCAAGTCGTTCAGGGAGTTCTGATTTCTTGTGGAACGGGGTAACTCCTGTGGGGCACTTCCACAGCACTGCAGTCAGCCAAAAGCACAGTGACAGGTACCACTTCAGGCACAGGCAGTTTGCCTCTGTCCATTTCCATGAAAACCTTGATTGTGTCTGCCACAGGACAATCAGGTACTTCAGTGCTTGGAAAGTTGACAACATTCCCAGATGGCAGTAAAGCTCCCGATGGCATACTTGCTGCTGGAGCAATGCTTGCTGTCTTGAATGATCTGTGTTTTCAATTGATCCTTTCTTCCTTCTTGATAAGATGGGTCCAGCTTTGGATACAGCCGACTCCAGGGACCCAACTTGACCCACTTCCAAAACTCCCCTATATACAGTTTCACCCAGTGTAAATGACTACGTTAACTTACATAAATCATAGTTTGCCTTCTGACTACTTTGGCTGGCATTTACCCTTCCCGGCAAACGTGGAAATACGAGTCCGTCTCTGAGACGATGCTTCATTAATAACTCTGCTGACAGGATCCCTGTTGTTGCATGTGGAGTGTTCCTATAGCTCAGAAGGAATCGTGAGTTTCTGATCTCCAGGGTCCCTCCTGACTATTACTTTGGGCCAGATTGTGTACCTAATATAGTTTCAGAATGTTAGTCTCACCCAAGAGCTGAATGTGAACAGCTGCAAAGTAAAGGGAAGGTTTGGGGCCTTAAGTTTTACTGTTTTCAAAATTGTCAAAGCTTTACAGTCAAAAAAACAAAGATTTGTATCATGTGTTTTTAGCTTGATGCACCCATCCATCCCTTCAACAATTGTCAATTTGAGTGGCAATAGCTCCTGCCAATAACTAGATACGCATTGACAGTAGTCTTCGCTTGAAGGCTGTGTTTGTTTTGCCAGAAGGTGGTAATTTGGAGTGAGTAATTGTAAGGCAATAATTTGAGGTTCACGACTGGCTGCACCTTTTGGCCAGAATATCTTAACTCATTTATATTTCTGGATATTTGCATCAAGTTTCCAGAGGACTCTGAAACCCCAATGATGATGTAAACATTGCTGTGAAAATGAACTGTTGGGTGAGTTTCTAGCCAGTAAATCTTTGTCACAGTAAAATCCCATTTTTTTCCCCAAATTGGCACTGTCTTTTAATTTGAAATAAGGAATTTGCCTAGATAGCATGACATTTTCATTTATGGAAAGGAAACCTTGCTAACAATGGCTCTACAGGTGGGAGAAAGGATGGTTAGGTTTTTCCTTATTAAGTTACGATGAATAAATTATTGACTTCAACATGTCTGCACAGTGGGGTACTGTCTATATCTATTAACAGTCAACTCAGACTGTTTAGTTGACATTTCAGAGTCGTGGTGTGTTCCTCTTTGACCTGTACTCTCTGCATGATGCACGGGAGCTCAAACTATACAGCCTAGACCCAACCTTGTAGCAAGCCCCACTTACTAATAAATTCCATGCATGTTGGCTGGTTTGGCAACACCTTCAGTTTTTAAATTTGCATCATTGTTTTCAGATTCTTCTCTGATCTCTTCCTCCTTATCTCCCTAAGTTAAGTTTATTTACTCATATCAGAAGTAGTCTTAGCACCGCATGAAGTTACTGTGAAAATCCCCTAGTTGCCACACTTCGCCTGTTCGGGTACACTAAGGAAGAATTTAGAATGTCCAGTGCAACTAACCAACATGTCTTTCAGACTGTGGGAGAAAACTGGAGGAAACCCATATAGACATGGGGGGAAAGTGCAAACTCTGCACAGACAGTGACCCAAGCTGGGAATCAAATCTTGAGTCCCTGGCACTGTGAAAGCAGCAGTGTTAACCACTGTACCACCGTGTGAATTTTCTCCTCCAGTCCAACAACCCTCTGAACTGTCTGCATTTCTCCATCCCAGATTTTCATTGCTCCTCTATCTGTAGCTGTTTCTTTAGCTTCCTCAGCTCTACACTCGCATTCCACCCCCCCTAAATCTCTCAACCTGTCTCTCTTTAGGCATTCCTTCTGGTCACATACTCTAAACCTCTAATAATTACCTTAAAATGCCTCCTTATTTGGCATTGTCACATTGGATTTGATGTTCCTGTGAAATGCATTAGGTTGTTATACTGAATTAGAGATTGTGTAAATGGAAGTTGAGCTTTTGCTTAATGTTTAACTGCGGGAAAAAAAAATCAATCTTAATTATTTTTCAATAGAATGGGAGGCTCAGTTAATTTCACTGATTTTTATCAGCCCATGCAATTAGTTTTTATTTGCTGTTCTTGGAGAAATTGATAATTGCACAGAAAACCTGAGCTTTCATACTATGCATGCTTCATAATCACGTTTCGCATTACCTTGTTCATTTTATTCAGACGTGTCTTAACATTTTGAACATGTTTCTGGGTGAATGTGTTCTCCTGGTTACATGCTAGTGTTTTCCAATTTCAGAAGTTGGTGGTTTGTACTCCCCAGTGGACCACACTGTAGTCATTCTTGGGCTGAGCTTGAAATGAAGATGAAACTGTTGATAAAGCATGGTGTAGTTTCTGAGCAATAGTCATTTTATACAGTGAGAGCACTGTGCTAAATAGCCTGTGAATTTGCCATGTGTGGATTTTGCAACTTGTGGTGCAAAGTGGTTTGATATGCCATAACCTGTTAATTTATTTCTTAAGATCGGATAAATTGTCAGCTGGGTGTTGAGGTTGAGAGCACAAAACTGATGTGTTTTCCAGTAAATCTTGTCATTCTAACCCAGTGTGTTATATTTAGGACCATCTCATAATTAACATTGTTATATAAATTGCTTCCTTCGGTGTTAGACCTTTTAAAAATTTGCCTTGTGCATTAGCATGATTGTATTTCAGTGTTCTGTTTTGACATAATTGAATTTCCCACCAATTCAAGATGGTGTACATGATTGAATTCTGGCTCAGTAAGCTAATACACACACAACATTTTGAGATGCTGAAAAATCCAGTACGCTTCCCAAAATAAACTTCTGATCAATATTGAGCTTGCTATTCATTGGAGTAACAGGAGGGACACTGCAATGGATCTTATTATCTGGGGGTATGGAAAGAAAGAAATCTGGCTGGGTTGTTATCTAATGACTCATGCTGGAAAACTGTTTCTCAATCAGGTTAGATTAGTTTAGACTTGGTTACTCTACCATCCCCATCTCCCATAGCCGATAATCTGCTGACATTCACTCTTATGTACATTTGAAAGCTGGCCTCACTGGAATGCTGCACTTGTTGAATTGCTCCTGAACAAATGCTAACATGCTCACGAGAAAATAAGATCGGAAGGCAAAAAGAATTAAAAGCCCTTTCTTAATCTGAATGCTTGCAGCATTTGTTATAAGGTGGATGGATTGAAAGCACAAATAGAAATGAATTGATGTGATATAATCATTAGACAGACATGGTTGCAAAGTGACTACAGCTGGGACAAGACTGTGCAAGGATATTTAACATTTCGGAAAATTAGGAAGAAAGGAAAAGGAGTTAATTAAGGATGAAATCAGTACAGTGGTGAGAAATGATTTTAGACCAAAAGAAATAGAAACAGGAGTGGGCCATTCAGCCCTTCAAGCCTTTTTAATAAGATCTTGGCTGATCTAACACTCACTAAGTCCACTTTCCTGTCTTATCTCCGTAACCCTTCATTCCTTCCACTGATTGAAAACCTATGGATCTCAGCCTCAAATGTTTTAAAGACTTGGCCACTATAGGATCCTGGGGGTAAAGAATTCCAAAGGTTCACCACTCAGAGAAAAAGTTCTTCCTCAAATCTGTCTTAAGTGAGCACCTCTTTATTCTGTGATTATAGTCTGGCCTTGGGCTCTCCCATGAGTGGAAACATCATCCTTCCAACATTTATCCTTTCTGACATCCTAAGAATCTTCTATGTTTCAATCATATTGCCTCTCATGCCTCTGAACTCCAAGGAATATAGAACCAGTCCATTTAATCTTTCCTCACATGACTAACCTTTCACACAACAGTACAGCACAGTACAGGCCCTTTGGCCCTCAGTGTTGTGCTGAGTTATGTCCAAACCCAAGATCAAGCTATCCCACTATCATTCTGGTGTGCTCCATCTGCTTATCCAACAACCACTTGAAAGTTCCTAAAGTGACCGATGACACTGTCACAGCAAGCTGTGTATTCCACACCCCAACCACTCTGAGTAAAGAATCTACCTCGGATACCCCTCCTATATCTCCCACCATGAACCTTATAGTTATGCCCCCTAGTAACAGCTACATCCACCTGAGGAAATAGTCACTGCATGTCCACTCTGTCTATCCCCCTCATCATCTTATAAACCTCTATTAAGTCACCACTCACCCTCCTCTGCTCCAAAGAGAAAAGCCCCAGCTCCCTCAACCTTTCCTTATAAGACCTACCCTCCAAACCAGACAGCACTCCTCTGCACTCTCTCCAATGCTTCCACATCCTTCTCATAGTGAGGTGACCAGAACTGAACACAGTCCTCCAAATATGGTCTCACCAACGTCCGGTAAAGTTGCAGCATAACCCCATGGCTCTTAAACTCAAACCCCCTGTTAATAAACACTAACACACTATAAGCCTTCTTCACGGCTCTATCCACTTGAGTGGCAACCTTCAGAGATCTGTGGATATGAACCCCATTGGTCTCTGTTCCTCCACATTCCTCAGAACCCTGCTGTTGACCCTGTAAAAAAAAAAAAAATAATTTTCTATTTTTTCTAATCTGCATTCAAGTTTGTCCTACCAAAATGAATCACCTAGCACTTATCAGGGTTAAACTCCATCTGCCATTTTTCGGTCCAGCTCCGCATCCTATCAATGTCTCTTTACAGCTGGTAAGAGCCCTCCACCTCATCCACTACTCCACCAATCTTGGTGTCATCAGCAAATTTACTAACCTTTAGCCCCATTGAGTCATTGTTAAAAATCACAAATAGCAGAGGACCCAGCACTGACCCCTGTGGTACATCACTGGTAACTGGCCTCCGGTTTGAATATTTTCCTTCCACCACCCTCTGTCTTCTATGATGCAGCCAGTTCCTTATCCAATTGGCCAAATTTCCTTCTATCCCACACATCCTTCTCTACTTTATGAGCCTAGCATGGGGAACCTTATCAAACGCCTTACTAAAATCCATGTATACGACATCAACTACTCTACCTTTGTCCACATACTTAGTTACCTCATCAAAGAATTCAGTCAAATTTGTGAGGCAGGACTTGCCCCTAACAAAACTGTGCTAACTATCCTGGATTAAACTGCAAGTTTCCACATGGTCATAAATCCTATCTCTCAAGACCTTTCCATTAACTTACAAGCCACCGAAGTAAGACTAACTGGCCAATAATTACCAGGGTCATTCCTATTTCCTTTCTTGAAAAGAGGAACAACATTTGCCACTCTCCAATCCTCTGGCACTATCCCCGTGGACAGTGAGGACCCAAAGATCAAAGCTAAAGGCTCTGCAATCTCATCCCATGCCTCTTAAAGTATGCTAGGATGTACCCCATCTGGCCCAGGGGACTTGTCCACCCTCAGGTTTTTCAAAATTGCTAATACATCTTCCCTCAGAACATCTACTCCCTCCATCCCATCAGCGTGTATCAAGCACTCCTCAAAAACATGGCCCCTCTCCTTAGTGAACACTGAACAGAAGTATTCATTCAGTGCCTCACCTATCTCTTCTGACTCCATGCACAAGTTCCCACTACTGTCTTTGACTGGCCCTAACCTCACCCTGGTCATTCTTTTATTTCTCACATAAGAGTAAAAACCCTTGGGGTTTTCTTTTATCCTACCCACCAAGGACTTCTCATGCCCCGTACTAGCACTCCTAAGCCCTTTCTTTAACTCATTCCTAGCTACCTTGTAACACTCAAGCGACCCAACTGAACTTTGTGTTTTCATCCTTACATACGCTTCCTTTTTCCTCTTAAAACATTCAATCTCTTTTGTGAACCATGGTTCCCTCACTCAGCCATTTCCTCCCTGCCTGCCAGGGACAAGCCTATCAAGGACACGTAGTATTTGTTCCTTGAAAAGGCTCCACTTTTTGTTTGTGTCCATACCTGACAGTTTCTGCTCCCATCTTATGCTTCCCTAATTCTTGCCTAATCGCATCATCATTACCCCTGCCCATATTATAAACCTTGCCCTGATGACCCTATCCCCCTCCATTGCAATAATGAAGGACACCGACTTGTGGTCACTATCTCCAAAGTGTTCTCCCACAAACAGATCTAACACTTGGCCCGGTTCATTATTCAGTACCAAGTCCAATGTGGCCCCACCTCTTGTCTGCTTATCCACATAGTTTCAGGAAATGTTCCTGCACACACTGTACACATCTGGGATCATCCTAGTAAATCTCCTCTACATTGCCTCCAGTGACATATCTTTCCATAAATAAGGGGACCAGAAGTGCACATTCTCCCTGCCTGCATGGGTTTCCTCTGGGTGCTCCAGTTTCCTCCCAAAGTCCAAAGATGTGCGGTTTAGGTTGATTGGCCATGCCAAATTGACCCCAGTGTCTGGGATTAGCAGGGTAAATGTGTGGAGTTATGGGAATAGGACCTGGGTGGGATGTGGTTGGTACAGACTAGCTGGGCTGAATGGCCACCTCCTGTACTATAGAAATTCTATGGCCATCTAGCAAATGGTGAAATTTGAATACAATTAAAATCTGGAATTAAAAATCTAGTGATTACCATGGAACTATTGTCAACTGTTGCAAAAGCCCATCTGGTTCACTAATATCCTTTAGGGAAGGAAATCTGTCGTCCTCCTTCCCTGGTCTGGCCTACACCTGGCTTCAGACCCATGGTAATATGGTTGACCTAGCAAGCCACGCAATTGTATCAAATTGCTACAAAATTGAATGAAGAATGAAAGCAGATGGACCACCTGGCATTGATAGACATTGGAAATGACGAGGGCAGTCTCAACCCTGTTGACCCCATAAAGTCCTCCTGACTAACATTTAGGCGATTGTGTCAAAATTGGGAGAGCTGTCTCTCAGACTGGCCAAGCAACAGTCTGACATAATCATGCTCATAGAATCATAGCTTACAAATGTCCCAGACACTGCCACCATCATCACTGGGCACATTCCGTCTCACTGACCGGACAGAGCCTGCAGAGGTGGTGCAATGTGGTGTTGCCCAAGGGAGTTCTTGGCGTTGATCCTGGACACTGAAATCTCATGGCATCAGGTCAGATATGGGCAGGGAAGCCCTCTGGTTTCCAGCAGCAGAATTGTACTGGATCACAATCTTGTAACCTGATCAGATCTAGGCTCTGCAGTCCTGACCTGTCACATTGAGTGAATGGTGATGGCCAATTAAGGAGCTCACTGGAGGAGGCGGCTCCACAATGAAGGGAGAGTTCAGCAATTTTCAAAAGAGAAGGTTGAAGCATTTGCAACAGTCTTCAGCTGGAGGTTCTGAGTGGTTGATCTACCTTGACCACCTCTGGAGGCCCCCAGCATCACAGATGTCAGTCTTCAACCAATTTGATTTACCCTGCTTGACATCAAGAAACAGCTGGCTGAAGGTGCTGGACACTACGAAGGCAATGGGCCCTGATAATATTCCGTCAACAGTGCTGGAAACCTCTGCACCAGAACTTGCTGTGCCCCTAGCCAACCTGTTCCAATGCACTTTGCAACACTGGCATCTACCCGACAATGTGGAAAATTGCCCAGGTATGTCCTGTGTACATAAGGCAGGCCAAATACAACCCAGCCAATTGCTGCCTCATCTATTTTTGACCCATCAGTAAAGTGGCGGAAGGGGTCACCAACAGTGCTATCCAATACCACTTCCTTAGCAATAATCTGCTCACTGTTTGATATCTGCCATGGTCACCCTGTTCTTCACCTCATCACAACCTTGCCCAAACATGGACAAAATTACTGAACTCCAGAGGCAAGAGTGACTGCCCTAGACATCAGTGCAGCATTTGGCCAAGTGTTGCATCAAGAGCCCGAGCAAAACTGGAGTCGATGGGGATCAGATATCTGTCCGCTGGTTGGAGCGATACATGACACAAAGGAAAATGGCTGTGGTTGTTGGAGATCAATCATCTCAGTTCCAGGAGATTTACTACAAGAGTTCTTCAGGCCCAATCATCTTCAGCTCCTTCATCAATGACTTTCCTTCCATTATAAGATCAGAAGTGGGGATGTTCGCTGAACACCATTTGCTGCGACTCAGACTGAAGCAGTGCATGTCGGAATGCACCAAGACATGAATAATATCCAGGCTTGGGCTGACAGGTGGCAGGTGATATTTGCACCAAAGAAGTGCCAGGTAATGACTGTCTCCTAATAAGAGAATCCCACTGTCATTCCTTGACTTTCAAAGATATCATCATTGAGTCTCCTATCAACATTGCCGGAGCTTACCATTGAGCAGAAACTGGACCAGCTCCATAAACACTGGCTGCGAGAGCAGCTGAGACGGGGAATTCAGGCCGACAGTTCCCAACTGTTCTCACTACAGGTAAGTATACAGCACTTGGCAGCAATTATTCTCCTGACTCCCCGAAAGTTTGTCCACCACCTACAAGGCATGAATCAGGAGTCTGGTAGAATACTCTTCACTTGCTTGGATGATGACACTGGGAGGCAGCTCTGACAAAGTGTCATCCAGACTCGAAACATTAGCTGTGTTCTCTCTCCACAGATGTTGGACCTGCTGAGTTTCTCCAGCATTTCCTGTTTTTGTTGGTATAGCAAGTTACCTGATTTGAGTGAAATGGCAGAATGGATGGTGGTGTAACTTCATTCTGAGCTCAGGGTGTTGGTTAGGTTTCAGAAAGGAGCAAGTCAATGTCATCAACTCATGCTGTTATCTCAATGAAAGTCTTAATTTGGGAAAATGTACAATGTTAAAGCAAGTTATTTCAGGCGATACAAAGAATCAATGTTACCTTGGCACGTCAGCACTGCTGTTGATCGACAATGTTCCTGAAACCACCATGACAGCATGGAATTGTGAAACTAAAACTCGAATTCAAAATTGCATTAAATGTATATAGTGTTAATATTCTGTTTTAATATAAGCATTGTCTGGGTGTGGTACTTGCAGATTTGCATATCCTTTCTAATTAGATTCACAGTGGGCCATGGGATAAACCATGTTCAGTGTCAGCTTAGCACGGAACCAGAATGATTTTAACTGCTCTCAGTGCTGTGGGGCAGACAAGTGTTTCTAATAATGCAAACTTGCTTTTGGAAGCAATTTTATCAGTTTTTATTTGGCAATGTGACTTAGCGTTGCAGCGAGTGGTTACAATTTTGAGTAGAAATTCTCAAATGTGTGGCTATTCCGAAATTCTTCATTGCATTTCCTGGAATTTGTAAACGGGGGAGGGGGGGGCAGGCGGGGCTGGAATTAAGTTTGAATAAAAACTACCCTTTTTTACATGTGCGTAGACCACATTTGGCTTTTTGGAGGCTGCAATTCCAAGAAGGTGGACATGTAACATTTTAAAAAACCACTTTGGCAGCTTGTGTTACTGCTTTGGTTGAAGGTTTCCAATTGTCCTCACTACAGGCAAGTGCACAGCACTCTGATTCAACGCTTTAAAGAGAAATTTTTACTCTTTTTGACAGCAACCTGTACTGTGCTTGCATAGTTACAAAGTAACCCAGGGTGTGGTGTAATCAGACACTGGCCAGGAGTTAGGGAGGTGACTAAAAATACTGTTTCATCACATTTGAGATTGTTACTTCTCTATTTAAAGGAGAGTTAGCCCCTTTGTAGCTTAGAAAGACTTTTGTGGAAATGATTTAAGCAATAGAAGTTGGATTTCCTCTTGGTGAATTTCAGTTCTGTTTTTGAATGGAGCTATCTTGAACCAGCTTACACATTTCATGAGGGTAAAACCACAGACCATAAGATATAGGAGCAGAATTTGGCCATTTGGCTCATCAAGTCTGCTCTGCCATTCAGTAATGACTGACAAGTTTCTCAACCCCTTTCTCTGCCTTTTCCTCATAAATTAGATCGCCTTACCAATCAAGAACCTATCCATCTCAGTCTTAAATACAGTCAATGCCTTGGCTTCCACAGCCTTCTGCAGATTCATTGCCCTCAGTGGCTGAAGAAATTCCTTCTCGCCTTGGTTCTAAAGGGCTGTCCCTTTACTCTGAGGCTGTGCCCTCAGATCTTGGTCTCTCCTACTAATGGAAACATTTTCCTCATCTCCACTCTATCCAAGCCTTTTAGTATTCTGTAAGTTTCAATGAGATCCCCCTTCGTCCTTCTAAAAATTGAGACAATCTATAAGCCCATATCAGAAAAGTGATATTTGAATCTTCATAGCCTTGTTCTGACCTTTGTAAGTTTGCTTTGTATTCAGAGACGTGTTTGCAGATCAGTTTTTATTAAATGGTGTTTATTCTTTATTTACAGACCCGAATGTTCCAAATGTTCAGGTGACTCGATTAACATTGGTGTGCGCAACTGCACCTCAGCCCTTAGTCTTGGATTTAACAGGTGAGGAAAGCCCTCTGCTTGAACACTTCATAATCTCAAAATGTACATCTGTCTGTGTTATATAATTTTTAAGTGTTAAAATTGATTGATGTTTTACTAGTTGGAATCTGCCTCCTTGTCTCACGGTTACAGTTTAAGTTTCAGACCTATCTATTCTGCCGTTTGCTTTTTTTTATCGTTATTTCCATCTTTAAAGGTTCAGTGTTCTAAATTTTCCCATCTTCATGTCATTCATAACTGCTGCCAGTCCTAATTTGTACTGCATCCTGCCACCTGTCATCCTTATGCTCACTAACGTGCACTGACCTACATTGATCAATCAAAGACTCTGTTTTAAAATTCTCACCTTTCTTTGCAAATCCTTCTGTTTAAGTGCTCCACCATTGGGTAGTCTGGCTTTCAGGAGCCTAGTTGCTAAGCTCTAGAATTCCCTCCTTAAACATCTCTGCCTCGCTTTTCTTCCTTTAAGATGTGTCTTAAAACCTATGACTTTGACCAAATGCTTGGCCATCTGCCCTAATGTTGCTTTGTGGCTTGTAGAATAGAATCCCTACAGTGCAGAGGGAGGCCATTCGGCCTATCAAGCCTGCACCAAAATCTGGGACGTTGGCACAGTGATAAGCACTGCTGCCTCACAGCGCCAGGGACCTGGGTTCGATTCCCGCTTGGGCCCCTGTCTGTGTGGAGTTTGCACATTCTCCCCATGTCTGCGTGGGTTTCCTCCAGGTGCTCCGGTTTCCTCCCACAGTCTGAAAGGCGTGATGATTAGATGTATTGATCTGAACAAGTGCCAGACTATGGCGACTAGGGGAATTTCACAGTAACTTCATTGCAGTGTAAATGTAAGCCTTACTTGTGACTAATAAATAAACTTTAACAACAATCCCACCTTAGTCCTAACACAATCCACATATTCACCTTGCTAACCGCCCCTTGACACTAGGGCCAATTTAGCATGGCCAATCCATCTAACCCGCAATTCTTTGGACTGTGGGAGGACCCCGAGCACCCAGAGGAAACCCACGCAGACACAAAATGTGCAAACTCTGCGCAATGACCAGAGGCCAGAATTGAACCCGGGTCCTTGGCTTTGTGAGGCAGCAGTGGTAACTGGTAACCACTATACCACCATGTGTTGAATTTTGCTTTATATCCCTCTGGTGAGGCACCTTAGGGCATTTTAATATGTCAAAGGTACCTTAGACTGTAGGCTTTATAAATACACTGTTAGTTTCATTCAAGCTCCACATTGAATATGTTGAATGTAAAAGTCTCCTGAAATCCCTTAATCTTTATCATCCTTACCTATTATAGTATTTTATCAAGTCTGTGGTGTTCACTTTTTTCCTTTCTATGACAGTCCATGTGTTAATGAAAAGGATTACATTTAATATTTGGTCTGATTTATTTTGGCTGGATTATCTCGTCAAATTCAATAGCCATTTTAATTTGATGCCTGAATTTCTAAACTCTAACCAATAGTCCAAATTGAAAACAAAGTTGTCTCATGTTCCACTTTGAGACATAACTGGTTTAAGTTCGCTTCAAACATTGTGTAGCGATGAAAGGGGAGAGCTATTAAATGTCGGAGCTGGATTCTTTATTCTGCGCAGGATTGCAGGGCAGTTCAGTAACTAGTATTGTTTAAGCAATCATCTTGTATGTTAATATGAACATAAGAACATAACATAAGAAATAGGAGCAGGAGTAGGCCATCTAGCCCTTCGAGCCTGCCCCGCCATTCAATAAGATCATGGCTGATCTGTTGTGGCTCAGTTCCACTTTCCCGCCCTCTCCCCATAACCCTTAATCCCCTCTCTTATCAAGAACCCATCAACCCGCTTCTTAAAAATATTTAGCGAGGCAGCCTCCACCACTTCAACGGGCAGAGAATTCCAGAGATTCACCACCCTTTGAGTGAAGAAGTTCCTCCTCAACTCCGTTCTAAACCGCCTCCCCTTTATCTTGAGGCTGTGCCCCCTAGTCCTACTGTCTTTTTTGAGCGGGAAGAGTCTCTCCACCTCTATCCTATCCATCCCATTCATCATCTTATACGTCTCAATGAGATCTCCCCTCATTCTTCTAAACTCTAACGAGTACAAGCCTAGTTTATTCAGCCTCTCCTCATAGCTCAATCCCCTCAACTCCGGTATCATGCATTTGTGTTTTTAGCAAGCATTGGTGGTCAGAAACTAGTCTGTGAAGCTGTAACACGTGCGGTGTTTAGAATTGTCTTTTGTGCACAAATTTGTTTGCTGAACTTCAAAGTGTATCTGATAACTCACCCAAGATAGCCTACCTCTTAGTGTCACTTGCACTAATCCCACTGACATTCAAAATCCATGCTCCTGTCTCCTCCTCCTCTTCTTCTAATGCACCAATCACTAGTTCTGTCCTTGCTCTCAATGCCTACTCTGATTCTCTATGGCCCCCTTTCATTCACTTATGGATCTAGTCTTCAGTCACCTTGGTCTACCGGGGGTTCCTTTCCTAAAGAGCTCTGCCAGGGCACATCTCTCTTTACTGTGACAAGCTTTCTCAAAGTACATATTGTTTTTGTCAGTAACATCGCTTTTAGCCTTGCAGAAGTTCTGCTTAGTTTCTGGCATTTTAAAGGTACTTTACAGATTTCCACTCCATCAAAATATAATTTTGCTTAGATCTGTCTTCAGACTGGTAACATGAAACTGCTTAAATTTATAAATAAATATGTACGTGAATGACTAAATGTCTTTATTTTTAGGTGACCTTGATAACTTTAAAAAGAATCCTTTTACACTGAAAGAAGGTGTGGAATACAAGATAAAAATCAGCTTCAAGGTGTGTTCTGTACTTGAAATCATAAGTGTGTTAGTGAGATCACTGATTGGAATGTTCCTGTGCTGTACCTGGCTTTGTGAATTTGGGCAGATGTTTGTTTGCTAGCACTGTAGCCTCCAACCTCCCAACTTTGCAACCCTTTAGTACAGTGCCATTAACAATCTGAAATCTGGGACAAGCAATTCTCTGGTTTAAGAACAGATTTGCAATGTTATAAACATCAGCTTTGTCAGATTAACAAATGGCTCCATTGTTATGTTCATGGAGCTGCCTCCACTTTATGCTAAAGAAGCTTAGAATTTAGAATTATAACTGCTTGTTTTATTTTTAGATTTGTTCCTGTTGTTAGTGCCTCCTTCCTGGATGGTTTTTTTTAAAAACGGATGAACTTGAAAAACTGGCAGGAAATTTAATATAACCCAGAGGGAATATATAGGTAGTAAAAATAAAATCCTCCAATCAACATGGAGGTTAGTTTAATATTTAGAGGAGAGGCGACACAATGGTTAGCATTGCTGCCTCATTGCGCCAGGGACCCAGGATTGATTCCCGGCTTGGGGTCACGGTTTGTGTGGAGTTTGCATGTTCTCCTCGTGTCTGCGTGGGTTTCCTCCGGATGCTTTGGTTTTCTCCCACAGTCCGAAAGATGTGCTGGTTAGGTGCGTTGGCAGTGCTAAATTCTCCCTCAGTGTATCCGAACAGGCACCAGTGTGTGGCGACTAGGGGATTTTCACAGTAACTTCTTTACAGTGTTAACGTAAGCCTATTTGTGACACTAATAAATAAGAATAAGAAACATGGTGTAACGTCACTACACTAGTAGTTCAGAGGTTCAGGCTAATACCCTGGGGATATGAGTTCAAATCCCACCACGGCAACTGGTGGAACTTGAATTAAAATTTCTAATTGAAAGCGAGTCTCATAGTGACCCTGAAACTACCAATGCTGTAAAAACCCATTTGGTTCATGAATTTCCTTTAGAAAAGGAAATCTGCCGTCCTTACCTGGTCTGACCTATATGTGACTCCAGACCCACAGTGTGGTTGACACTTGATGTCCTCTGAGAAAGCTTAGCATGGTACTCTGTTCGAGGGCACTTAAGGATGGACAACAAATGCTGGTCTCGCCAATGATACCCACATCCCAAAAAGAATAAAATAAAAAAATTTGCTGGTCTCGCCCATGTAGACTGAAACAGACCAACAGGGTGAAAGCTCTCCACCTTCAGCATGTGTAAGCCTCTCAGCAGCAGCCGACTCAGACCTCGGTGAGTTCCCTTCATTCTTTTTCCACGTTCCACTCTGCCAGCTTGCTTGACCCCTGTGCTGTTTCTCATTGGTCACACACCACTTGTCCCATGTCTAGTATTGGATGGGACAAAATTTCCCCCCACTAAATATTGGAAAGGCCAAAGCCACTGTTAATCCGTGCTGCAATCTCTGTTCCCTGGCCACATACGACCTTGAGACTGTATGAGTTTTGAGTTTCCCCTCCATTTTAAAAAAAAAACCACATAACTGCACCACCGTGACATTGCCCATCTCTGCCTGAGCTCATTAGCGGCTAAAACCTGCGCTCCCAGCTTTGTGACCTCTGGGCCTGGCTCTTTTTTTTACAGTAACTTCATTATGGTGTTAATGTAAGCCTACTTGTGACTAATAAAAATATTCAAATGCTCTACTGTCTGGCCACTCATCTTCCATCCTTCATAAACCTGAGCTTAACAAAAGCTCTGCTGCCTGGATCCTAACTCTCACTACATCTTGTTCACTCATTACTTCTATGCCATGGACTTGAATATGCTCATGGCCTGATGACACCTTGATTTGGAAATATATTTTATTTTACTCCCCTTTGAGCCCTTTCAGTTTTGTACACCGTTCAAATGCTGGGTTCTTGTGCATCCCAGATTGTGATTGTTCCACAATGCCGGCTGGATCCTCAGGTCTGCAATGTCACAATTCCACAGAGCCCTTGGGTCTACCTCTTCCCTGTCCTGATACCTCCTTATCTGGTTGTCTAACCTTGTTAATCTTGCTGTGAAGCATTTTGGGACATTTAATTAGGTTGAAAACGTTCTATAAATACACACTGAAATTCATGAGAAAATGCCACTTAGGCTGAGAGTTTGATCCATTGTATTCTAGCACTAAAGTAGTGTCACAAGTAGGTTTACATTAAGACAACAATAGAAACTTGGAAACTAGAGGCAGGATTAGGTCCTTTTGAGCCTGCTCGGCCATTCATTTTGATCATAGCTGATAATCAAATTCAATATCCGGATTCCCCACCCCCATATCACCACATTCTGGTGCCTGTTTGGGTACACTGAGGGAGAATTTAGCACGGCCAAACCACCGAACCAACATGACTTTAGGACTATGGGGAGAAAGCAGAGCGCCTGGGGAGAAAACGCATAGACTTGGGGAGAACATGCAGACTCCGCACAGACAGTAACCCAAGCTGGGAATTGAACTCAGGTCCCTGGTGCTAACCAGTGTGCCACCTGTACTAGTCTTCACCCTCTGCTGAGGAGGGGAGATGATTATTGCTTTGAAATCTATCCTTTTGCCCAGTCAATTTTAACTCTGTAGGCCCATTCCTACACCAGAGTGAGGTGTCTGTAAAGCCAAATAACTACTTAGTAAGCTTCGTACCAATGGGAAAGGATGTTTGCAATGGCTGTATTGAAATACAACAGTTTATTCTTGGGAATGAGCACGCGTTTTATGTCAAAGACTTGCGACAAAAGTTTAAACTGCATTGCCGGTAGTGTCCTGACAGGCTAGAGGGATTAATGGGGTAAATGTGTATGCTTGTGGGGATAGGGTCTGGGTGGGATTGTTGGTGCAGACTCAGTGGGCCAAATGACAACCACCTGCACTGTAGGGTTTCTATGATTCTATGATACAAGGATTAGCAAGCATTGTATCAGTTGTTGAGAGGCCAAGTGTTTACTGAATCCTTCCATTTCTCCAGGTTAATAAAGAGATAGTCTCTGGGCTGAAATATGTTCAAACAACGACGAGGAAAACAGTAAAAAGTGAGTACAAGTGTGTTAGTTGCTCTTGGTGTATAATTAAAACCCTGTTTATGATAACTTTTGAACAGCCACCTCCTTTATGTGCTGTTACAAGTCAGGTCGGATATTTCGAGGTGTTCTATGAAGCTTGCCTAACCTGTAATGTTTTATGTTGAATTTGGCTAGGATGAGCATGAGAGATTTCACTCCAGGTGTGATCCAACTGACCTATGGAGAGCTTTTATCAAAAACAAAGTTTTATTAAGAATATTGTTGATGTGTATAGTAAGATAATTAGCAAGAACTTTTAACAAATACCAACTAGAAACGCAATGATCTCAATTAAGGATATTTCCTTAAGAGTTATACATAATGTGTCCTGATCAATTACACAAAACCTTCCAAATAAACACAATATGGCATAGATTAATGTTCACTGGTTACAGGAATCCCAACTCCTGGGATGAATGCTGAAAATCCCTTTTGAAGAAACTTATAAGATGTTGTAGTCAAATCTGTTCCCGAAAACACAGCTTCTTTGAGAAGAACAGGGAGAGAAAGAGACTGCTTCTTGCTGCTAAACTGCTTCAAACACAGCACATTCCCCAAAACAAAACTGAAAGCCCAAAGGAAAAAAAACCCATCACCTGACTGCCACAGCATAGCTCCAACCCCCCATGACATTGCAGAAGCTGTAAGCTGCATGATTTTTCAAAACAAAGTTTCTTAAAGGTACACTGACATGACAGCCCCTTTCCAAAAAGCAGTCCTATCCTCCATTCCCCTCCCCAACCAAATACAGGCGCACTTCAGTTCCTCTTCAAAATAATGCAACAACCTCTTTTTTTTTTTTGCAGACAAAAAAAGACTTGTTATTTTTTGATTGCGATTCGGATCGTGCACTGATGGGATAGGTATTGGTTCAGTTTGTAGGTAATAAGTTGTAAACAAGTCATAAACTTTTGAGTTCTATGGTGCTTGAGGGGGTGGATTTCAAAATTGGGATATGATTTGGACTGAAACACCTGGCAATTCAAATGCATGACAGCTCTGACTGAAAAGAGAAATCTTTCCCAATATTTCTTTTAAAAACACACTTTCTTACATTAGGCAGTTAAATGTGGCACAAAATAAAGTATCAGCGACAGTGGTATATACTGTCCACAGAAATTCGTGGGGAGTTTGGATCTTCATACAGAGGGGTAAAATTTGGTGTTGCATGTCGCATCCAAAGATGCATGTTTTTCTTTAAGTTTAGACTAGATATTTCTCCTCCTAGATCAAAGACCATTCTTGTAAGTGAACTTTTAATACCTGGGAAGCAGTGCGATATCTGGTTATTGGAACCATAGTCCATTCAAACCTAATCCCGGGAACCTTCACACTAATTGACAATTTGCATTAAGTTCCCTTTGTGGCTAATTTGAGAAGTTAAGGATGGTATTAGAATAAAACAGGGTTACAATGTTACCCAAACCTGAGGATTGGGTAATTTTCAAAAGGCACAACAGAATAACCAAGGGAATGATAGAGGGGGGAAATAGAATAAGAATAAAGAAAGAAGTCTCTCAACACCAAGTTAAAATCAACAAGTTTATTGGGAATCACACACTTTTGGAGCGCTGCTCCTTCATCAGGTGAACGCTCCGCAAGCTCGTGATTCCCAATAGCCCTGTTGAGTGTTGGTGTTGAGATTTCTTGCTGTACCCACCCCAATCCAACGCCAGCATCGCCACGTCAAGACTAAATTAGAAAGAAATATATCTGTATAAAAGGAAGAAATTGACAAAAATAAGTGTGGATCCCTTGGGGGTAGAAGTGGGAGATATTATAATGGGGAATAAAGAAATGACAAACACAAAACAAAATTTTATCTGACTTTGTATAGGAGGTGCAGAATATATAGAGGATGGAACATCTAACGAGAATGAAGAATTTGAGGATATTAGTGTGGAAAAAGAACTGAAAAGTTAATGAGGCTTAAAAGCTGGACCTGTCAGCCTATACACTGGGGATTATAGAAATAGTTAGAGATAATAGATGCATTGATTTTGATCTTCTGGAAGCTTCTAGATTTTAGAACAATTCTTGAGATTAGAGGTGGCAAATGTAAATTTTGCTATTCAAGAAAGGAGGGAGAGAAAATGGAGAGGACGATTGCCCAGTTAATCTGACATCAGTAGTAGGGAAAATGAATAGGCATTCAACATGGTTTTACGAAAGGAAAATTGTTTTTGACAAATCTGGAATTTTTTTTTTGAAAGTGTAACTAGCAAGGTGAATTGGGGGTAACTAGTGGATGTCATATACTTGGATTTTCAGAATTTATTTGATACGTTACTACATCAGGTTGTCATAGAAGATGAGGGTTCATGGGATTCACTAATTAATATGGGTTGAGGATTAGAAGGAATAAACAATTGTTTTCAGAATAGCAAGCTGTAACTATTGGAGTGCTTGAGCCTTGGTTGTTTACAATCAACATCTTGTAGTGAGGCAACCAGATATAATACACCCAGATTAGTTGATACAAAACTGGGAAGGTAAGCAGAGAAGAAATATTGATAGGTTAAGTGAGTGGCAAAATAGGGACTGTATTGTGGGCAAATTAAATCATACACTTTGGTAGAAAAATAGTGGAAAGCTCTTAAATGTCTATTTAGAAAGATTTGGCTGTCCTTGCACATGAAATGTAGTTAACATGCAGCTATCTAGCGAGCAATTAGGAAGGCAAATTGCATGTTGACCTTTGTTGAAAGGGAGTTGGAGTACAAGCATGAGGAAAGTCTTCAGTTGTAAAGACGTTGAGGCCACACCTGAGGTACTGTGAACAACTTGTTCTCCATATCCAAGAAAGGGTATATTTCTGTTAGTGTGCAGCAAAGGTTTGTTAGATTGTTTCCTGGGATGAGAGCGTTGTTCTATAAAAGACTTGTATTCTTCAGAATTCTGAAGAATGAGGGGTGATCTCATTGAAGTGTGTATAATTCTGAGGGGGTGTTTCCCTCAGCTGAAGACTCTAGAACTAGGTGTTAGGACTGAGATGGGGAAGTCTTCATTCAGTGTGGTGAATCATTGGAATCCTGTAGCCTGTGGATGCTCAGCATCGAGTGTTATTCAGGCCTGAAATAGAAAGAATTTTGGACAGCAAAGGGTTGAATCATGAAGAATAGAGCAGGAAAGAGATTTAGGAGTTCAGCCATGATCTTAATTAGCAGAGCAAACTTGAGGCGCTGCATGGCCTATTCTGTCCTCTCTTCCTTCAGTTAAATCCAGGACTCCCCTTGCCATGAACATTTGCTGTTGGGCAGGTTGAAAAATGAACACAGGTTTTTGCTTGTAAAGATATGAAGGATTCTGAAACCAAAGTGGCTGGCTGGAGGTGAGATGAGATTATCCACGATTTCGTGGAATGTGGAACAAGGATCAAAATACTGAATGACTTCTTGTATTCCTAAGAAGGCCAACGGTGAGTCTTTTGAATACATGCTGGGTGGAGTGTGGAAAGAAACTAAGTAATCCACTTGTTTGCTAATTAAATAACAGGCACATGTGGGGCTTGGTTGTAAGGAGATGATTTATTAAAATGCTTTCTTTCTTGTACATTTTGAACAGTTGATAAGACTGAATACATGGTTGGGAGCTATGGTCCACGTGACACCGAATACGAGTTCCTCACACCGCAGGAAGAAGCACCCAAAGGCATGATGGCGAGGGGTAGCTATGTTATTAAATCCCTTTTCACAGATGATGACCAGCACAAGCACCTCTTTTGGGAGTGGCAACTCAACATCACAAAGAATTGGAAAGATTAATCACCGCAAGACCAGTTGTAGTCCATCTGATAGAGGAAACAAAAAAAATACACCTCCTGTACCAAAGTTATCTTTTTTTTGAAAGGAACAAATGTGTTAGATTTATACTGCACAGTGAGATCATTGGCAAAAGAAAATCAAACCCATTTTTTTTGTAAGACCTAAGTCAGAGGCATGGCTACATGTTTCATTCCCCAGTCTCATTTTAATTTTTTTTGTTCATTGACAAAGCTGCCTTTTGTGGGGGTGGGGGGAAGGGGTTGCAGTCTTGCTTTAAAAGAGGGAAGCATTGAGTGAGTTAGACGTGGCTTAATGTCTTGACACTCCACAGTGGGGATTTGACCACTTCTCGTCTATTTCATAAGCATGATGCCAAGCTTGGAAATCCGAATGATCACAGCAATGTTTCAACTAGACAAAAGAATATAATATAAATCTTTAGAGGCAGTTTTTCCTCAGATATAAAAAAAAAATTCTGTAATTTTTATTCTGTGTAACCATGTTGCCTTATGTACGCTAAAATTTTTTTGGAAATAATGGCAGAAGAAAGAAAAATCGTGGTAGAGTTTCTTAGTCGAGTCTTTTATACCGATCACATAGATCCAGAATCTGTTTTGTCTGACTAGAAGCCTGTGGGTGTGATGGCACTGCATCGCGGCTAGTCTGATAACTGCTGACGTTTCTGATGTAAGTGCACACCTCTTAAAAGTAGTATTTCAAATGTACAAAATTGAGTATTGAAGGCCTACTGTTCCTAAAGTGAGATTTTTGTGCTGTGTCTTGGCATATTGCAACAGAGGGGAGAATGCAGTACAGCTTTGCAAGGAGCAGGTGCTAAATGGAACTGCCGCAACACAATTTCAGCAGTAGATGAAGCGTCATCCAGAAAGGTGAAGAAACATTGCTTCAGTGTGTTGGAAAGGGGTGATGGAACTCACATTATGCCTCTTTGTATTTTGTGCCTCAGATTTAACTGCGTCAGTATTCCATTCTTGGATTCTGTGCTCTGTCTGGCTAATTTTAGTTGAATAATTCAATTTTTGAATGTGGCATATTCAAGAAATAGCATTCTAAGCAGTCAGCATGTATCATTAGAAGTCTGTATGTAGCCATTGAGGTTAGAACTGGGACCAAATGTGATTTTTACCTGTTTGTCTTGCCATATCCCTGCTCTTCCCCTTTTAAAATAATGGATTTTTTTATGTTCTCTTATGACTCCTGTGTAGACTGGACATTAACAGGTTATAAAACAGTACCCTCATTTTCACAGCAAATATAATAAAATATTCAAACTAAATACTTGTTGTCTTTTGTCTGTCAGCAGCTTTCATTGTATGTAATACCTTTAACATTGTAACTCATCCCAAGGTTCTCTTCACATACGCATCATCAGACGGAATCTGGCACCGACCCACATGAGAAATTGAGAGCAAAGGGCAGCCAGGTTGTGTGGATTGTTGGAAACTTGAAACATGTACAGAAAATTAAGGAAACGCTGACAGAATCTGTGGACCGTAAGACACAGGATCAGAATTAGGCCACTTGGCCCATTGAGTCTGCTCTGCCATTCAATTATAAGAACATAAGAACATACTCATTCCAGTCCTCCTGCCTTTTCCCCATAACCCCTGATCCCTTTATTCAAGAACCTATCTGTCTCTGCCTTAAAGACACTCTGACCTGGCCTCCACGGCCTTCTGCGGCAAAGAGTTCCACAAATTGCCACTCTCTGGCTGAAGAAATTGCTCCTCATCTCTGTTTTAAAGGATCGTCCCTTTAGTCTGAGGTTGTGCCCTCTGGTTCTAGTTTTCCCTACTAGTGGAAACATCCTCTCCGTGTCCAATCTATCCAGGCCTTGCAGTATCCAGTAAATTTCACTAAGATACCTCATCGACCTTCTAAACTCGTGAGTACAGACCCAATGGGTCTGAGACACGTTTCAGGTTAGTCTTGGGGCTTGGGCAGAATGGGTGCTGAGAAGCTGTATTCCCCAGTTGTGAAGTGTAGAGAATGAGGAATTTCTTCACCCAGGATTGTGGATTAGGATTAAGGCAGCCTGGTGGTTAGCACTGCTGCCAGAGACCTGGGTGACTGGAGTTTGTTTTCCTGGTGTCTGTGTAGGTTCCTTCTGGGTCATGGAGGTTTACAGCGTGAAAGCAGGCCCTTCAGCCCAAGTTGTCTATGCCACCCTTTCTTTAAAACCACTAAACTAGTCCCAATTGCCTGCATTTGGTCCATATCCCTCTATACCCATCTTACCCATGTAACTGTCTAGATGCTTTTTAAAAGACAAAATTGTATCTGACTCTCCTACTCCCTGTGGCAGCTTATTCTAGACACTCACCATTCTATGTGAAACAAATGCCCCTCTGAACACTTTTGTGTACCTCCCATCTCACTGGGTACTCCAGTTTCCTCCCACAATCGGGTTAGGTGGATTAGCTGTGGAAAATGTGTGGGGCTACAGTGATAGGGTGGGGGAAGATGCTCTTTTGGAGAATTGGTGCAAATACAATGGGCTGAATGGCCTCCTGCACTCACTGCAGAGGTTTTATGGATGGGCTGAATGGCCTCCTGCACTGCAGAGGTTCTATGGATCTTTGAAAGTCCATACTCAGGATTGTGGATGCTCAAGTTATGGAATATATTCACGGCTGCCATTGAAGGATTTTCTTGGCACTGCGGGTACGAGGCAGTAAAGTGGATGCGATGTAGAGAAATGTCCATGACCTTGTTGGATGGTGGAGCTAGCTTGAGAGGCTTTACTTTGCTTCTTGTGGGTGCTGACTAAGTGAATTCATTTCTTTGCAAAACAAGTCCACAATTTTCCAGCGAAAAGAGGAAGCTGCCTTTCTGTTCCAACTAGCATGAAAAGTAAAAATTCCAGTATATTTGGAAACAAACATTTGGTTGAAACATGATGACTTGTGTATAGTTTTCACATCTTTGCCTACCCCGACCCACTCCCCCTAACTGAAGGAAATTGAATATTTTTCATCAAATACCCTGTTAAAAAGATAAAGCTTAACGAGGTAAAACAGTTCCAAGGCAGCTGTATCATTACTCATTAAAATGACTGTTGACTCTGTTATGGGGCATTTTGGACTTTGAAATGGAATTTGACACGTACGCATTTATTAATGTATGCTGTGGAGGCTGATCCTTGGCTTATTGTCTGTTGATCGTTTATCCTGAGCTGGTTTCTTGGCTGTTTCTCTCAGTCGGGCTCTGCCAGTGCATTTTACTCCTGGGCAGGGTGAGGAGGCAGGTCCCAAGTCTACCTCAGCCAGAACAGGAATTGAACCTGCTCTGTTGGAGTGTGAATCACACTTTAGCCAATTATGCTCACTGGCCCCGTATGGGTAATGCGCAGCGCACCGTCCCAACTTTCCGTTACCTCATTGTAGGGCTTGGCCAGATTAGTCACCAACACCATTTTCCATTTACAATCCTGTGCTGGCTGTCATTTATTAACTCATTCTTCCAGCTGCCAATTCTGTTTCTAATTCTTGTCTTTCTGAAACAGTATTTGTCTTAGAGCAATCGAGCTTAATATTATAGCAGGGGAGATGTGTGGTAACTATTTTAGTGCAATCTGGAACTAATGCCAGCACTGCTGCTTCACAGCGCCAGGGACCCAGGTTTGATTCCTGGCTTGGGTCACTATCAGTGCAGAGTTTGCACATTCTCATTACAGTTCATGTGCATGAAATCTTCCCCACTTTTTGCATCCCTGACTACCCCCTTGCTGTATATTCTGGCCCCTTGCATATGCCCAATTCTAATTGCTCCACCGTTGGCCTCTACATTCTGCTATCTAAGCCCTAGGTTTTGGAATTCCCTCCCTGAAACCTCTGCCTTGTTCATCTTTTAAGGGGTGGCATGGTGGCGCAGTGGTTAGCACTGCTGCCTCATAGTGCCAGGGATCTGGGTTCAGTTCCCAGCTTGGGTGACTGCGGAGCCTGCACATTTTCTCCGTGTGTGGATTTCCTCTGGGTGCTTCTGTTTCCTCCCACAGTCCAAAGGTGTGTGGGTAAGGTGGATTGACCATGATAAATTGTCCCTCAGTGTCCAGAGATGTGCAGGTTAGTGGATTACATAAGAAATAGGAGCAGGAGTAGGCTGTCCAGCCTGCCCCCCCCCCCGCCATTCAATAAGATCATGGCTGATCTGAAGTGGATCAGTTCCACTTTCCCACCCGCTCCCCATAACCCTTAATTCCCTTATCTATCAGAAATCTATCTACCTGTGACTTAAATATATTCAGCGAGGCAGCCTCCACCACTTCAATGGGCCGAGAATTCCAGAGATTCACCACCCTTTGAGTGAAGAAGTTCCTCCTCAACTCTGTTCTAAACTGCCACTACCCACCCCCCCGCCTTATTTTGAGGCTGTGCCCTCTAGTTCTGGTTTCCTTTCTAAGCGGAAATAATCTCTCTACCTCTACCCTATCTAGCCCCTTCATTATCTTGTAAGTCTCTATAAGATCCTCCCTCAGCCTTCTAAACTACGAGCACAGACCCAGTCTGTGTGTCAATTGCCCCTTAGTGTCAGGGACACTAGCTAGGGTAAATGCATGGGGTTACAGGCATAAGGCCTGGATGGGGTTGTGGTTGTTGCAGACTTGATGGGCTGAATGGCCTCCTGCACTATAGGATTCTGTACCTGCAGCCTTGTATTTCCTCTGCTTCAAACTTTCACCTGTGTTGGTCTCAATAATCTGATATGGGATAGGTTTGAGACGTTTGATTAGAGGCAATTTACCAATAAATGGTTCTGAGGGTATAGACCAGGCGCTCGGCTGGTATTTAGCTGACCTGATTGTCAGTACTGCAAAGTGGTGGTTCCAGCTGACTATGTAGCAGTTATCCAGTACGGAGTGTTGATCAGAGCAACACCTTTCCACAGTCCTGGCATTCGTTAATCCTGGCTCTTACTCAGTGGCTACATTCTGAGTGACGACCAATATCCGGAAAACAAATGTATCGTCTGGATTTTTCATTTGTTTTTTTTGCAAAGAATTTAACCACTTCCTGGCAATTACTTGCATTTTGAGTTCCTTCAGCACAATAAAACAGCTGAGTCGTCCCTTCCTGATGGTTTATTTGTAGTTTTAACTTGAGAAACCTAAGAGGAAGCTGAAATAAAATGTTTCATTCTAGAATCCTCGTGTGGAAGTGAAAATCTTTTAACATTCAGCTTATGACCAATCATTTAATGCTTTTAAATTCTGATGTGTCGTGTGGGTAAGTTACATAAACCCTGATTCGTTTTGTTATTTGTCTCATATTAAAAACTGGTGTGGAGGGTGATGGATGAAGCAAAAATTGAGATACGGAATTGGTTAAGTAAAGATTTAAACAGTTGTGAATTATGGGATCCTACAGTGTAGAATGACTCCATTGAGTCTGCACCTGACCACAATCCCATCAAGGCCCCATCACCATAACTGTAGCTAATCTGCCTGACACCACACTCCGGCATACACTGAGGGAGAATTTAGCACGGCCAGTGCACCTAACTAGCACGTCTTTCGAACTGAGAGAAAATCGGGACACCCAGAGGAAACCTAAGCAGACATGGGGAGAATGTGCAGACTCCACGCAGAGTGTGACCCAAGCCAGGAATCAAACCCAGGTCCCCGGAGCTGTGAGGCAGCAGGGTGCCACTGTGCTGCCCATGAATGAAATCCAGATTGTTTTCCCACTGAATTGTTCCCACTGAATTGTTCTCACAGAATGGAATCCTTACAGTGGAGAAGAAGGCCATTTGGCCCATTGAATCTGCACCAGCCACAATCCCACCCAGGCCCTATTCATGCCGACTGTCTCAGCTTGTCTCAAAAGTCAAGGCATTGGCATATTCCCCAAGATAGATGAAGGGGGTCTGTGTTCCAAACATTTGCCATCAGCAAAGTTTCTAACTGTTGGGGGTTTGAGTGATTGGAAGGGGTAATAACCTTGTGCTATTTGAAGGAAACAGGAAATTAAATTCACAAAGCTTTATCCAAGCCTGCTTTACATTTCAAACAGTAACAACTTCTCTATCCTGAACACAGTGAGCACCACTTGTTGCAGTGTTTTAATATAATAAAGAAGCGAGGCATTGTTTATGGAAAGTATCATCTTTGCAATGGAAAGATTGGTTAGCATTTAATTTAGGTTTTGTCAAGTGACTTAAACTTAGCTTGAAGCTGAATTTGAATCTGTAGAATGTATGAATTGAATAAATTAAATAATGTGCTGTATTGGGACCAACTGTATACCCCTGTATAGGGGTGAACTGTTGGAATGGGGAGCTGTATGGCAGATGAAATTTAATGCAGGTATGGGTGAAGTGATTATACTTTATATAGGATGAGAATGAGGAGAGACAAATGAAGTAAGCGGTACAATTTTAGACATGCAGGGACAGAGAGGAATGTTTATATACATTTAAAGCTGGCAGGGCAGTTGGGGAAAAATAAACGACATTGGATCCTTAGCCTTTTTTTAATAATCTGAAACCAATTGACTCAAGAACAGCTTCTTCCCTGCTGCTGTCAGACTTTTGAATGGACCTACCTCGCATTAAGTTGATCTTTCTCTACACCTTCGCTATGACTGTAACACGACACCTTGCACTCTCTCTTTCCCTTTCCTGTGTATGGTATGCTTTGTCTGTAAGCGCGCAAGAAATCTTATAAAACACAGGTCAGGCTGCAGCCTGAGCATCATGTTCATTTTTTTGGGCGCTACACTTTGGAAAGAAAGCCAAGGCCCCAGAGAGGCGATGGAAGAGATTTACTGGAGTGGAACCAGAGGTGAAGCTGTGGCTGAGATGTTCACCTGATGAATTGGAAGCATTTTACCACTTTGCTGCGATGGCTCCCCCCCCCCCATTAGACTCAATGTTACTGTTTAAGATCTCTTGCTAGGATTGGTTGGGATGCACTGATGCATGTCCAGGAAGCTGCCCAACCTCCATGAAACAGGTTCAGGTTTCGCAGGAGGACGTTCCTAACAGACGGCTGGTTGTCCAATCTCTCTTTGTCTGTGCTGCTGTTGACACCAGTGTTACCACTACTGCTTGTGCCAGGACTCAAGACACAAGGGTTGTTTGGATGTTTAAGAGCAGTTCAAAATCAAGAATGACTTTGTTGCAGCAAATAAGGAGGAACGTTTTCCAGTGTTGGAAGGGTGAATAGCTGGGAATACACGTTTAAGCTCTTCGGCAGAAGAACCCAAGGTTACACGAGAACACGAACCATTATTGATTGTTGTTTGAAAAAACCCATCTGGTTCACTAATGTCCTTCAGGCAAGGAAATCTGCCACCCTTACCCAGTCTGGCCTACATGTGACTCTGGAGTCTTAATTGCCCTCTTCATTGTCTGACTGACCCAAGACATAACATTGTGCAGATTGGTTAATATAGGAACAGGGCAAAAACTAAAAGGGAAACTGGTTATCTCTCATTTAGTTCCTGTGGATATTCTCCTGAAGCACATGGAACTGCCCTGTTGTAACTTTTATTTCTCCTGTGAATATTAACATTAATCCAATTCTCACGATTAGGCACTCAATGGTTCTACACTGGGCGCTGAATTGAGCTATTGGGTCCCTTGTTACAATCCTTAGTCTATTTTCTGGGAAGGTGATAGTTTTGTCACTGTTTACCCGAGTATACCTATGTTGGAGCAAGAAATGAAGAGAAGTTACTGTGCCTGATTGCTAATACATGATGACTGGTGCGAGAGTAATAGATTTGGACTCTGCTGGAACACTGCCTTTACAGTAGGATAACCAGCTGCTGCTATTCAATCTCATCCATGAAAAATGGCCCATTGATGAGGATCCAGCACCGGTGGAACTTTACCCCAGCCTGAGTCATGCCTTCAGGAGAGGGAACTGAATGTCATTAGACCTAAACACACTGCCCACAGGAGAGTGCTATTAAATTACAGCTTTAATGTGATAGAACATCCTGAGACACTTTACAGAAAATTTTATTTATTAGTGTCATAAGTAGGTTTACATTAACATTGCAATGAAGTTGCTATCAAAATCTCCTAGTCACCACAATCCGGCACCTGTTCAGGTACACTGAGGGAAAATTTAGCATGGCCAATGCACCTAACCAGCACGTCTTTCGCACTGTGGGAGGAAACCCATGCAGACATGGGGAGAATGTGCAGACTCTGCACAGACAGTGACCCAAGCCAGGAATCAAACCCGGGTCCTTGATACTCTTGAGGCAGCAATGCTAACCACTGTGCCACCGTGCTACCCCTGTTGATGGCCAAAGGACAGAAAACAAGACAGTGATTAATGTATGTTTTTGGACTGGCGAGATATAACAGAGGTGATGCCCAAAAACCAGTGCTGGAATCAGCATACATAGTCCAAGACCAAACATTGTCATTGGATGATACACACTTAGAGAAGGAAAATGGATGCAGAGTCATGTTAGGATAGGAGACCAAAAACGTGGCAATTGGGTAGATTTTAAACACTTTCAAAAGTGTCTTCAGAGCTTAGGACCCAGGCAGTTGAACACCCTGAGATCAATAGTGGAGTGAATGAATTTGCAGGTGTGAAAGGGACCAGAATCTGAGGAATGCAGATACCTCCTTGGACATTGCAGACTTGTGGGGGAGGGGAAGGGTAATGCCTGAAGGGTAAGGGTAGTGATTTGAAAACAAGAATGAGAATTTAAAAATAAAGCTGTTGCTTGAACTGGGAGCTCGAGTAGATCAGCAAGCTTGGGATTTGAACTCTGTACTAAATCCCCCAGAGAGAAGGCGGTGACTTAGTGGTATTATCACTAGACTATTAATCAAGAAACTCAGCTAATATTCTGGGGATCCAGGTTTGAATTCCACCACGGCAGAAGGTGGCATTTGAATTTAATTAAAGATATCTGGAATTAAGAATCTACTGATGACCATGAAACCATTGTCGATCGTCAGAAAAACCCATCTGGTTCACTAATGTCCTTTAGCGAAGGAAATCTGCCGTCCTTACCTGGTCTGGCCCACATGTAACTCCAGAGCCACAGCAATGTAGGTGGATCTCAACTGCCCTGAGAGATGGGCAATAAATTCTGATGTGGATATGCTGGCGTTGGACTGGGGTAAACACAGTAAAAAGTCTGACAACACCAGGTTTAAGTCCAACTGATTTATTTGATAGTAAACTCACAGGCTTTCGGGGTCTTTCAATCTTTGATTCGCATTCTAATCAGTAATCTGTAAACTGTCTGTGCTTTATATGCTCTGTCTGAGGCCAGAACTCTCCATTCACCTGATGAAGGGGACAAACCCCGAAAGCTAGTGAGTTTACTATCAAATAAATCAGTCGGACTTAAACCTGGTGCTGTCAGACTTTTTACAATAAATTCTGGCCAGCAGTGATGCCCATGTCCCAAGAATGAATAAAAGAAATTAAATCTTCTGTTAGGGAATAACTTTTTTGACAAAAAGGACTGTCACAGATATAGAATGCAAATTAACAAGGTTTTTTTATGAGACAACAAAGCTAAATACTTAACATTCTACTAGCTGAGGCAGGACATGGCACAATACACTGTCTTTCCTGTGGTTCCTGGCACTCCTGGGGTTCTCTCTTTGTTCATTGAACCTGGCCTCTTGACCCATGACATTCTTCAGGATTTTAACTTTGCCAGCTTGACTCTAACATGCATGCAAAACCCATTTTTAGCTTTAAGACTTCCACTCTAATTTCCCAGTCTATTTAACTGCTCTGCCTGTTTCACAGTCACTTGCTGAATGTCCTCTCCCTTTCAAGCTAAAGCAGCTTCCTGACAAAGAATATTCATTCACTTTTCCTAAAGGCAATCGCTTTAGCTGTAACACTGGATGTAAATACTGATCTAGACTTCTTGCAGCAACTCCAAACCCACCAACAATTGCGTTAGTCACTTCCGGATTCTTGTGTCAATCCCTGGGCCTCTGACACTTACCCATCAACTAACATTGTCTTGTGCAAATGAGAACTTCCTAGGAAATACCCAACTACTATCTACCAACTTTCTCTCCTTGCAACAATCCCCTCAGTAAGTGTCTTGAGACAAATCCTATCCCTGGCAAGTGCAAAGACTCCAGTTTTCCTAATTTTTATACCCATGTTGCAGGTAGCTTTTGCAACATTCAGCCCCACGTTGTGTGCCTGCGTCAACACAAATAATAACATCTTGCCAAATATTTGCAATTGATTTGATTTATTACTGTCACATATTAACATACAGTGAAAAGTATTGTTTCTTGTGCGCTATACAGCCAAACCATTCATAGAGAAGGAAAGGAGAGAGTGCAGAATGTAGTATTACAGTCATAGCTAGGGTGTAGGGAAAGATCAATTTAATGCGAGGTAGGTCCATTCAAAAGTCTGACAGCAGCAGGGAAGAAGCTGTTCTTGAGTCGGTCGGTAAGTGACCTTAGACTTTTGTATCTTTTTCCCAAAGGAAGAAGGTGGAAGAGAGAATATCCAGGGTTATGTGGGGTCCTTAATTATGCTGACTGCTTTGCTGAGGCAGCGGGAAGTGTAGAGTCAATGGATGGGAGGCTGGTTTGCCTGATGGATTGGGCTACATTCATGACCTTTTGTAATTCCTTGCGGTCTTGGTCAGAGCAGGAGCCCATACCAAGCTGTGATACAACCAGAAAGAATGCTTTCTATGGTGCATCTGTAAAAGCTGGTAAGAGTCGTAGCTGACATGTCAAATTTCCTTAGTCTTCTGAGAAAGTAGAGGGGTTGGTGGGCTTCCTTAACTATATGTCAGCCTGGGGGGACCAGGACAGGTTGTTGGTAATCTGGACACCTAAAAACTTGAAGATCTTGACCCTTTCTCCTTCATTCCTACTGATGTAGACAGGGGCATGTTCTTCTTTACGCTTCCTGAGGCTGATAACAATCTCCTTCGTTTTGTTGACATTGAGGGAGAGATTATTGTTGCCTAGTTCTTGACTAATGGAAGAGTTCTCCTGGATTCCCAACTATAACCTTAGCTTGTATCCTTTATTCACAATTATAGCCTTCAGCCCACCCTCCTAGTCAATATTCCAGTTTCAATTTCTGGTTATTAACAATGCTAGACTCACTGGAGCCCAAATGTACAAACATCACCCAACTATTACTCAAAACATTCTTTCTTAAAGCTACGTTATAATATTTTGGCACCTAAAAGAAATGCCAACTTCTTAACAACATTCCAATATTGCATTTAAATGATGACCATGATTAGTAAAGCTTGTGGAGTGATGTACATCAGTCTGGTTCTGTTCCTGGTTTGAGGACCCTGAATTCTCCATTAATTACACACGGTGATAATGAAGGAAAACATTGCAATGGCATCACTGGTGTCCAAAATAAAATCAGAACAAATGCTTAATGGAAAAGAAAATAATAATTCTAATTAAGGTCATATTATTTCATATTATTTATTTTGACTTGTATAGTTTATTGAGCTGTAGCCAATATGAAATAAGGTGTTCTAGATCCACCTAGTGGTATAGAATAGTAATAGAATAAAAGACTTGGGTTTTTAATGCACTTATACAGCTTTGCAATGGCATTAAAACCAGTTAATTACTTTTTGAATTGTAATTGCTGTTATAATGCAGAAAATACAGAAACCAATTTGAACACAGCAATCTTCCACAAACAGCAATGTGGTAATCAGCAGAAAACTTGTTTTTTAAGTGAAGTAAATCAAGGATCGAGCATTGGCCTGGGCACAAGGCAACTGCTTTACTCTTCAAATCAGTACAATGGGATGGGCTGCAATCGTAACTCAGTCAATAAAATGATTTTTTGGTTTATTGTTACCTACTGAGGGATTTGAAAACAAGGATGAGGATTTCGAAATTGAAGCATTGTTGGATCAGGAGTCAATGTGGGTCTGTGAGTACAGGGGCAGTGAGTGAATGGGAAATAATATAACACCACAGCGCCTCGACTTTCTCAGGAGGAAATTTGACATGTCAGCTACCACTCTCACCAATGTTTACAGATGCACCATAGAAAGCATTCTTTCTGGTTGTATCACAGCTTGGTATGGGCTCCTGCTCTGACCAAGACCGCAAGGAACTACAAAAGGTCGTGAATGTAGCCCTGTCCATCACACAAACCAGCCTCCCACCCTTTCACTCTGTCTACACTTCCCACTGCCTCGCAAAAGCAACCAGCACTCTCTCTTCTATCTTCTTCCATTGGGAAAAAGATACAGAAATCTGAAATTATGTGCTAACTGACTCAAAAACAGTTTCTTCCCTGCTGCCATCAGATTTTTGAATGGACCTACCTCGCACTAAGTTGATCTTTCTCTACACCCTAGCTATGACTGTAACACTTCATTCTGCACTCTCTCCTTTCCTTCTCCTCTATGTTTCTATGAATGGTAGGTTTTTCTGTATATCGCGTAAGAAACGCTACTTTTCACTGTATCCCAGCACATGTGAAATTAATAAATCAAATCAAAGTCTCTGTCAGATATCTGTGAGCTTTATCTCATTTCCCCATTACCAAAATAATATTCCATTTCTATCACTACTGTACCCATAACACAACAGTTCGATTCCCGAACACCGCTCGATCGCAGAACCTATATTAATTGTATAATCTATATTCTAGTGATTTGTGGACAGTATGCTGTGGTGTTTGAGGACTGTACACAGTTCTGGGGAGACTTACTGAACCATTAGAGGCTGATGTGGAGAACCTGACACCAAAGGAGTTCAGGCTCAGTCTCTTCGATGACATTAAGTCCCCCTGAAGGATTTGAACAGAATTGTTGAGACGTCTCGCTGGCTGGGGTGGTACTGACACATGTCCAGCAGCAGAGGGGGCTGCACTCTTCACAGTCGCAGTCTGAGGTTCTCAATCCCAGTATCTCTGAGACCCCATTCCCATTTCAGAAAAAATTCACAGACCCCCCTGTATGTATCACACGACAAATATTGTCTCTGTCTAATCATTAATGATACAATTACAAAAACAGCATTACTTCTCTGTATATAATGGATGCTTGTTATGTTTTTGTAGGAATGGTTTCAAAGATGAATTAGACAGTACATTGGTACAATTCACACATTGCTGCTTAGATATATCTCCATTTCCAGCACACACTCACAAAGAAATTCTAGTAGCTGTCTAAGTATTTCCTTAATTTTGTAGGATTAATGGCAGCTTTACATTTATTTTACTCAAATTTCCGTTGTTTGGTGTTGTGGCACAGTGGTTAGCACTGCTGCCTCACAGCGCCAGGGACCCAGGTTCAATTCCCAGCTTGAGTTGCTATCTGTGTAGTGTTTGTGTGTTCTCCCTGTGCCTGTGTAGGTTTACTCCGGTTTCCTCCCACAGACTAAAGGATGTGCTGGTTGGGTGCATTGACCTGAACAGCCGCCGGAGTGTGGCGACGAGGGGAATTTTACAGTAACTTCATTGCAGGGTTAATGTGAGCCTTGTGACTAATAAATAAACTTTAACTCAGTGTTAGGGTAGCACAGTGGTTAGCATTGCTTCCTCACAGCGCCAGGATTCAATCTCTGGCTTGAGTCAGGAATTGAACCCTGTCTGTGTGGAGTCTGCACATTCTGCAAATCAAAATCACAATCACATAACACCCATCTCTGTCAGATATCTGTGAGCTTTATCTCATTTCCCCATTACCAAAATAATATTCCACTTCTATCACTACTGTACCCATAACACAACAGTTCGATTCCCAAACACCGCTCGATCACAGAACCTATATTAATTGTATAATCTATATTCTAGTGATTTGTGGACAGTATGCTGTGGTGTTTGAGGACTGTACACTGTTCTGGGGAACTTACTGAACCATTGTTCAGTGTTGTGGCACAGTGGTTAGCACTGTTGCCTCACAGCGCCAGGGATCCAGGTTCGATTCCCAGCTTGAGTCGCTGTCTGTGTGGTGTTTGTGTGTTCTCCCCGTGCCTGTGTAGGTTTCCTCCGGTTTCCTCCCACGTTCTCCCTGTGTCTGCATGGGTTTCCTCTGGATGCTCCGATTTCCTCCCACAATCTGAAAGATGTGCTGGTTAGATGTATTAACATAGAACATAGAACATTACAGCGCAGAACAGGCCCTTCGGCCCACGATGTTGCGCCGACCAGTTACAAAAACAATGACCCACTAGCCTATACCAATCCCTTTTCGTCCATAAACCTATCCATAGATCTCTTAAACGCCCCCAAACTAGGCGCATTTACAACTGCAGCAGGCAGGGCATTCCAATCCCTCACCACCCGCTGGGTAAAGAACCTACCCCTGACATCCGTCCTGTAGCTACCCCCCCTTAATTTAAAGCCATAAATTAATTTGCCATGCTAATTTCTCCTTCAGTGTATCCTAACAGGTGCCGGAGTGTGGTGACTAGGGGATTTTCACAGTAACTTCATTGCAATGTTAATGTAAACCTACTTGTGACACTAATAAATAAACTTTTCTTTGACCCTTTGAACTTGATGAATCAAGCTCGGTTTGCAAAAGTTGCAGCAGGACATAGATAGGATGCAGGACTGGGCGGAGAAGTGGCAGATGGACTTCAACGCGGATAAATGTGTTGTCGTCCATTTTGGCAGAACCAACGGGATGAACGAGTACACTATTAAGGGCAGAAGTCTGAGTAGTGTTGAGGAGCAGAAGGATCTTGGGGTCCGGGTCCACAGGACTCTTAAATCGGCCTCGCAGGTGGAGGAGGTGGTCAAGAAGGCGTATGGTGTACTGGCCTTCATTAATCGAGGGATTGAGTTTAGGAGTCGGGAGGTAATGCTGGAACTTTATAAGACCCTTGTCAGGCCTCATTTGGAGTATTGTGCGCAGTTCTGGTCGCCTCACTATAGGAAAGATGTAGAAGCTATTGAAAGGGTGCAGAGGAGATTTACAAGGATGTTGCCTGGACTGGGAGGCATGCCTTATGCAGTTAGGTTGAGGGAGCTGGGACTCTTTTCCCTGGAGAGACGAAGGTTGAGAGGCGACCTGATAGAAGTTTACAAAATGTTGAGAGGAATAGATAGGGTGGACTCTCAGAGGCTATTTCCCCGGTTTGAAATGGTCGCTACGAGAGGACACAGATTTAAGGTGCGGGGAGGGAGGTTCAGAAGTGATGTTAGGGGTAAGTTTTTCACTCAGAGGGTGGTGAGTGAATGGAATCGGCTGCCGTCAGTGGTGGTGGAGGCGAACTCGCTGGGGTCTTTTAAAAGACTTCTGGATGAGTATATGGGGTTTAATGAGATTGAGGGTTATAGATAGGTCTGTAGGTTGGTAGGTGATGTGGTCGGCGCAACTTGTGGGCCGAAGGGCCTGTTTGTGCTGTAGTGTTCTATGTTCTATGTTCTATGTTCTATGTATGGTTGAATTTAAAGTTAATCCAGATCTGGTATTTATTGTGCACTTTTAGGACAATTGTTTCTGTTGTTTGTACTTTATCTTGCTCATTGCTGGAATAGTCCTAAAATATTTACATAAAGTGAGACCACAGCCCGAGAATCTGTTAATTTCTGCAAAATCAGGATGTAAAAAACCCATACCAAACAGGATGGGCATCAATGCCATCCTTGCCCCCATCTCAAGAATCAAAATGTTGTTCCAATGGTAAATAAAACAATGACTTCTAACCTCAGTTAGAAGTTTCAGCTTAAAGTCCAACAGGTTTGTTTGGAATCACGAGCTTTGGGAGCGCTGCCCCTTCATCAGGTGAGTGGAGAGGGAGGTTTCACGAACACGGCATATATCGACACAGACACAATTGCAAGATAATGGTTGGAATGTGAGTCTTTTCAGGTAAATCAAGTCTTTACAGGTATAGACAATGCGAGTGGAGAGAAGGAGAGAAGGTTAGTTAAGGATTGCATCATAGCAGTGCAGAGGGAGGGAGGTATAGAGGATATAGGAATCGAGTCGCTATGGGTGGAGTTGAGGAATAGGAAGGGAGATGTTACTATGTTGGGTGTGTACTACAGACCGCCCAACAGCCCGAGGGCTGTGGAAGAAGGGATAAGCAGGGACATTCTAGATAAGTGCAGGAAGAATAGGGTGGTGGTAGTGGGAGATTTTAATCTCCCCGGGGTAGATTGGAAGGTGCCGAGATCAGAGGGTGCTGACGGGGAGGAATTTGTACAGTGTGTAATGGAAGGATCCCTGGAGCAGTATGTGGATAGCCCGACCAGAGAGGGGGCTATACTGGACTTGGTTCTGGGGAATGAGCCTGGGCAGGTGGTTGACGTTGAAGTAGGAGAGCATGTGGCTAACAGTGACCACAACTCTGTCTGGTTTAAGATATTAATGGATAAAGATGAAGCCTGTCCTAAGGGGAGGGTGTTAAACTGGGGGAGGGCTAGATACAACCGGATTAGGCAGGATCTTAAAGATACGGACTGGGGTAAGCTGTTTGATGGCAGGTCGACGCTGGGTATGTGGGAGTCTCTCAAGGGAAAACTAAAATCTTTGCAGGAAAGACATGTGCCGGTCAAGAGGAAGGATGGGAAGGGTAGGATTAGAGAGCCGTGGGTAACTAGGGATATTGAGAACCTGGTCAGGAGGAAGAGGGAGGCGTACATTAGATCTAGGCATTTGAGGACAGAGATAGCGTTAGAAGAATACAGAGAATGTAGGAGAGAACTTAAAAGGGGCATCAGAAAGGCAAAAAGGGGCCACGAAATGGCTTTGGCGGGTAGGATTAAAGAAAATCCTAAGGCATTTTACTCCTATGTTAGAAACAAAAGGATGGTTAGAGGGAAGATTGGTCCTCTCAGGGACAGAGGAGGGGAACTATGCTTGGAGCCTGGGGGAATGGGGGAGATCTTGAATGAATACTTTGCGTCGGTATTCACGCAGGAGAGGGGCCTGATGTCTGGTGCTGTGCTTGAGGAGTTTGAGGATCCGTTGAGGGAAATAGTCATCACGAGGGAAGAGGTGTTGGGACTTTTAGACAGTATAAAGACCCATAAATCTCCGGGGCCTGATGGCATCTATCCCAGGCTGCTAAGGGAGGTGAGGGATGAAATTGCTGGGCCTCTGACGCAAATCTTTGTCTCTTCTTTGGACACAGGTGAGGTCCCAGAGGATTGGCGGATTGCAAATGTAGTACCGTTGTTTAAAAAGGGTCAGAGGGATAACCCAGGGAATTATAGGCCGGTGAGCTTGACTTCAGTTATAGGCAAGCTAATGGAGAGGATCCTCAAGGATAGGATGTATGAACATCTGGAGCGCTGCAATCTGATCAGGGATATGCAGCATGGCTTCGTTACAGGGAGGTCGTGCCTTACGAATCTAGTGGAATTTTTTGAAGAGGTGACAAAAACGGTTGACGAAGGACAAGCCGTTGATGTCGTCTATATGGATTTCAGTAAGACATTTGACAAGGTCCCTCATGGTAGGCTGATAGAAAAGGTGAAGGCTCATGGGATACAAGGCCAGGTATGTAGATGGGTGGAGAACTGGCTTGGGAGGAGGAGACAGCGGGTAGTAGTGGAAGGCTCCTTTTCCAATTGGAGGTCTGTCACCAGTGGTGTGCCGCAGGGCTCGGTACTAGGACCTCTTCTGTTTGTGGTATATATTAATGACTTGGAAGAGGGGGTAGGTGGTGTGATCAGCAAATTTGCTGATGACACTAAGATGGTTGGATTGGCGGGTACTGAGGAGCAGTGCCTGGCAATGCAACATGACATAGACAGGCTGGTAGATTGGGCAGATAGATGGCAAATGGAATTTAATCTGGAGAAATGCGAGGTGATGCACTTTGGCCAGAATAATGTGGAGGGGAGTTATACGATAAAAGGTAGAACTATCCGGAGTATAGATACGCAGAGAGACCTGGGGGTGCAAGTGCACAAGTCCCTGAAGGTGTCGGTGCAGGTGCAGAATGTGATGAGGAAAGCGTATGGTATGTTAGCCTTCATAGGAAGGGGTATAGAATATAAGAGTAGGAGTCTGATGTTGCAGTTGTATAGAACGTTGGTTAGGCCTCACTTGGAGTACTGCGTCCAGTTCTGGTCGCCGTACTACCAGAAGGATGTAGAGATCCTGGAGAGAGTGCAGAGGAGATTTACCAGGATGCTGCCTGGTATGGAAGGGCTGTCTTACGAGGAAAGATTGAACGAACTTGGGCTGTTTTCCCTTGAGAGACGTCGGCTGAGGGGGGATCTAATAGAAGTTTATAAGATTATGAAGGGGATAGATAGAGTAAATGGTGGTAAGCTTTTTCCGCTATTAGAAATGGATAGAACGAGGGGTCACGGGCTTAGGGTGAGGGGGGCTAGGTATAAGACAAATATTAGAGGGCAGTTTTTCACGCAAAGGGTAGTGGGGGTGTGGAATGCACTGCCGAGTAAGGTGGTGGAAGCAGGCACGCTAGGGTTGTTTAAGAGTCACTTAGACAGCCACATGAGCGGGCTACATATAGGGGGATATAGCAGGCCTTACTAAACATTGTAGGCTTGGGATTCCGTTTTTGCCTCAGGGATGTTACAGTCTTTGCCTGTTTAATCATGAATTTTTTGTCTCCACAGGCATTTAAGTCCACCTTGTTGACCAGCAAGGGGCATGCATGCGGCAGGTTGTAGTGGGCTGCTCTTGGACATTGCTTCGGGAGTTGCCTATTGCTTCATGTCGTTGGTGTGCTTAAACTGGACCATCTCGAGGGCAACATGACAGCTCAGAGACTATCTCTGTTGCTGTGCGGACACATGGATTTGGGCCTGTGTCTGTGGGAGTTTGCACGTTCTCCCCGTGGTTGCGTGGGTTTCCTCCGGGTACTCCGGTTTCCTCCCACATCCCAAAGATGTGCTTTTAGGCTGATTGATTGGGTAACAAATTGTCCCTATATTGGACCTCCCTGATCCTCGCACATTAGGCGTAGACTAAAATCATGAATAGGTCACTGAGACAATGGGACGGCGGCGCGGGCTCGTTGGGCCGAAGGGCCTGTTTCCCGTGCTGTGTTGTTCTTTGTTCTTTGATAATCACAGGAGAGGCAGTGGCCTAGTGGTATCATCGCTAGACTAACCAGAAACTCAACTAATGTTCTGGGAACCTGGGTTCGAATCCCACCATGGCAGTTGATGGAATTTGAATTCAATAAAAAATCTGGAATTAAAAATCTACTGATGATCATGAAACCATTGTCAATTGTCAGAAAACCCATTTAGTTCTCTAACATCCTTCAGAGAAGGAAATCTGCCATCCTTACCTGGTCTGGCCTACATGGGACTCCAGAGCCACAGCAATGTGGTTGCCTCTGAAATGGTCAAGCAAGCCCAAAGATGTGTAGGTTAGGTGGATTGGCCATGCTAAATTATCCCTTAGTGTCAGGGAGACTAGCTAAGGTAAATGCATAGGGTTGTTAGGATAGGGCCTGGGTGGGATTGTGGACGGCGCAGACTTGATGGGCTGAATGGCCTCCTTCTGCACTGTAGTGATTCTGTGAAACCACTCAGTTTCAAGGTCAGTTAGGGAGGGGTAATAAATGCTGGCCAGCCAGCGACACCCATGTCCCATAAATGAATTGGAAAAAAGGTTAAAGAGGTGTTAGGATTAGGAGTATTTTGCAAGCCCAGACTAAATGGTGGGAGTTACATGTAGTGCCACATGAAGCTAAGATCCCGGTTGAGGCCACCCTCATGCGGGCGGCACTTGGCTATCAGTTTCTGCCCAGCGATTCTGCGTTGTCGTGTGTCTTGAGGGCTGCCTTGGAGAACGCTTAGCCGAAGATCAGAGGCTGAATTCAGTCCACATTCTAACCTCAAACAGCGACCGTATCAGCAGCTAAAACATGACTGAGCAAAGCATCGAATGCCCCAGGTGGGTGAGTGAAAGAGCGAATACTCCCGTTCCTGAAGGAGTGTTGCTGCCTCTTTCTGTGGCTGGTCAGTGGCCCATTTCCCAATAGCTGAGCTGGAATTTGCTTCTTCACTTCAGTGTAAAGGGGAGGCTTCGCTAAATCAGTCTGTAAACCTACAGCATTGATTTCTCTGTACTGAGACTGACTCGGCAGTTGTTGGCGTAGCAATTCAGGAGCCACCCTGACTGATGCCTCTATATCAGCCGCCATGGTTACCAGATCCATCCAAAGCTTCATGGGGCGGCACGATGGTACGGTGGCTAGCGCTGCTGCCTCACAGTGTTAGGGATCTGGGGTCGATCCCTGGCTTGGGTCACTGTCTTGCAGAGTCTGCATGTTCTCCCCGTGTCTGCGTGGGTTTCCTCTGGGTGCTCCGGTTTCCTCCCACACTCTGAAAGATATGCTGGTTAGGTGCGTTGGCCATGCTAAATTCTCCCTCAGTGTACCCGAACAGGTGCCGGAGTGTGGCGAGTCAGGGATTTTCACAGTAACTTCATTGCAGTGTCAATGTAAGCCTACTTGTGACACTAATAAATAAACTTTAACTGAATGGAATCCTCTGGAAGTCCCAGTGCTTCAGATTTCTCTTATCGACCTGGTTCTGTTTGACAGCCGTTAGCACTGACCACAGTTTTCTCCAGTATTTTCACTGTTTACCTTCCTTCTGACACACCTTAGCAAGATGACCCTCCTTCCTGTAGTCTGTCCCTGCCTTCACCAGTGGACAACTCTTGTGCCCAATGTTGGTCTAAGCATCAATAATAGGACTTTGCCGTATCTGTGCTACGACTAACTGCTGTCATTTCAGACTGTCTGCTTACTGAGACACAGCTTATTTGATTCAGCAGATGACTGGCGGCAGTTTGGCCAAGTCCCTGGGCAATGCTGTTTGGTGGTGTCAGCAACTTATTGCCAAGGTGTCCACGTTTTAAACCATACACAAGCCTGTCGGGCAACGCTCCCTCTTGAAATACCCCGAAACGGCAATGAATGGATGATAAAGTCTCCAATATCCTCAATAGGCAGCTGCTTCCAAACCAATAACGTTGCGCAATCTCCAGTGGCCTGGGACTGATCAAACTCACATCCAGCCAGCTGGAGATGCAGCCACCAATGGACGGAGAATGCGTCAAGAAAATATGCCATGAGATTGAGATATTGTTTCATGTATAGAATGGAGACTGGATTGGTGAGCGCTGTATCGGGGTGGGGGTGGTGGTGGTGGTGGGATGGGGGGGTGCAGGGGAAGTGGGGGACACATATTGGGGCTGGTATTTTACCAGCACGGAATTCTCCGTTGGCCTCGGCTGGGATCTTACGAGGCTTGGAGACAATAAGATTCCAGCAGGGGTGTCCATGGAACTATACTATAGCCAACACCATCATCGGGAGAGGAGGGGGAGAAACTGATGCTGCTATTTTAAATGGTAAGAATTCTCACAGCACCCGGTTAAAGTGAAATAGGTTTGTTTAGTATCACAGAGCGCTGATCACTCACCTGATGAAGGAGTAGCGCTCTGAAAGCTCGTGCTGCCAAATAACCCTGTTGGACTTTAACCTGTTGTGAGACTTCTCACTGTGCCCACCCCAGTCCAACGCCAGCATCGCTACATCATTTCAAATAGTGGCAGAGAATGTTAGTGAGGTTACCACTGAGAAATGCAGGGTCCTTTTGCACAACTTCTGATAAGGATCTTCACCACCATCCATCCAGCAAACCTGTATCTCGCGCCCTTCATAGACCAGAGAGAGCTTAAATTGGCCTTTATTTGCACCACAGTGAGGAAGTCTGCCTTCCACAAAGTGACGTGCAGATGTCATGAGTGATGCATGGCATGGGCAATTATATCTTTGCTTATCGTAGAATCATAGAACTCTACAGTGCAGAAGGAGGCCATTCAGCCCATCGAGTCTGTGCCATCCACAATCTCACCCAGGCCCTATCCCCATAATCCATGCATTTACCCTAGCTACTCCTCCTTACAAGTAATCTTACAAGTAATTTGCATATACTGATCACATCTGAAGCCATTGATATCCAATTGCAGCAAGTAGCTCTGATTACTCCATTTTACCACCTTCCCTGCCCCGGGGTTGGGGGGGGGGGTGGGGCTCGCAGAACGACATTCGCCGTTGGCCTCAGGCTGGATTTTACAAACCTCGGGTAAAATTCTGGACATAGTCTCTATCTGCTTGTCTAATTATAATAATTAATTACTGACGATGTGCACTGACATGGTTATACCATCCAAACATCCAAACCTGTTGTCATGGCTTGTGGCTATCGGAACTCCCCCACTCTGTCCCTTGGTCAGCTCACAGCTAGCCAGCTGTAAGTGTGGGAACTGCACTGAATCGTCCTCACAGCAGCTTCCCAGTGAACTGTGCTGTACACAATTCACAGGGGACCCCGACTGCGTTCACTGGCTTTAACCCCTTCGCTCTCTATTTCACTAATTTAACACTTCAATGGTTTATTTGCGTGGGACGCTTCCAGCCCACCTGGACTGAGATAGTTATCATGTGGTTATAGTTTACCATTAGCAGCTGTTGAAAGGGTTGTAGAGATTGATAAGATAAGAACTGATGTAAAATTAACAGCCGTGTTGGTTGTGGCTTGTGTGCACACAAGCTTATCAGGAGCTGTGAGCTCATTGCGTCAGCATCCTAGGGCAGGTCAACTCTGGACTCACTCAGCACCTCACTCTGAAACAAAGACTGACCTTTCTATTCATGGGGGAAATTCATTTCTCCCCTGCAGTTCATGGGCACGGAGACTTCCCCACTTTTTGCACTCCTCGACCACCCCCCTCGCTGTTACTCACACCCTTTGCACATGCCTAATTCTCATTGCTCCATCACTGGTTGTTACACTCTGCTGTCTAAGCCCTAGGTTCTGGAGTTCCCTCCATGACATTTCTCTGTCTCTTTTGTCTTCTTTAAGGGACAGCACGGTGGCACAGTGGGGGTTTTTTTATTCATTCGTGGGACGTAGGCATCGCTGCTGGCCAGCATTTATTTCCCATCCCTAGTTGCCCAAGGGCAGTTGACAGCCAACCACATTGCTGTGGTTCTGGAATCACATGTAGGCCAGACCGGGTAAGGAAGGCAGATTTCCTTCTCTAAAGGACATTGGTGAACCAGATGGGTTTTTCTGACAATCGGCAATGATTTCATGATCACCAGTAGATTCTGAATTCCAGAAATTTTTTATTGAATTCAAATTCCACCATCTGCTGAGGGGGGATTCTAACCCGTATCCCCAGAATATTAGCTGAGGGATTAATAATCTAGCAATAATAACACTAGGCTATTGCCTCCCCTTAGAACTACTGCCTCACGGCGCCAAGGACCTGGGTTCAATTCCCAGCCTGGGATCACTCTCTGTGCAGAGTCTGCATGTCCTCCCCATGTCTGCGTGGGTTTCCTCTGGCAGTCCGAAAGATGTGCTGGTTAGGTGGATTGGCCATGCTAAATTGCCCCTTGGTGGCCCAAAGTGTATAGGTTAGATAGATCAGCCAGGCTAAATGCAAGGGGCTTTGGGGACATGTTGGAGGGGAGGTTCTTTCAGAGAGCCAGTGCAGAGTTGATGGGTCAAATGGCCTCCTTCTGCACTGTGGGGATTCTATGAAGACGTTCCTTAAAACCTACTGTTTGACCGAGCGTTTTGTTGCCAGTCTATCTCCTTATATCAGTTGCTGCCGAATGTTGTCTGGTATCACTCCTGGGAAACGCTGTGGTGCATTTTACCAAGTTAGACACCAAAGAAATGCAAGTTGCTGCTGTAACCATCCACACCTCCCCGGTCCCATCTTTTCTCTCTGTAGCCACCTCATTACCACAGCGAGTTACTGAACTTGTTTAAAAGGTTCACCTCTAATACTGTCCAGTTCTGATGGAGCTTGCACATTAACTGTTTCCTTCTCTACACATTGGCTGAATATTTTCATCCTTCCAGCTCCCGAAGTACGTTGCTTTTGTTGCAATTTCCCTTTAACGGTACATCAGTTTAACTGGGCAATTCTCACACTGAGAAACTTTCCTTCGTTGTTTACCAGAGGCAATGATGGAAACGGAATTGATGTGTTAAAAAGAAGTCTTGCTCCTCTTACCCGGTGAAACGGAAAATTGAATAAGATTTGGCCAAAGATTTTTGTCAAGGGGGCCCCTCAGGATTAATTGCTCTCTGGGGTTGAAACTCCAGCCATTATGTTCCTGTGATTCTGTGGGTATAAGCTGAGTGTAACAGACCGCAGGGAGATACGTCCCTGGCTAGATTCGATGTACGCTTTTGCAATCTCCTCCTTGCTGCTGTCGGATGCCAGTGATCCCTGAAACCTGACCACTTTTTACACATTTTTGGCTGCATTAAATAGTCTTTGTGGAAATGGAGCCAGTTTGCATTTGGGAAAGTGCATTAACTGGTCCAGTGGATCAGTTCCTTAAATCCCGAGGTCTGATTATAAAACATTCACCTGATCAAGGGACACATTTGTATGGCCACCTTTCTCTTTCACAACTTTAGAATGTCCCAAAGTGCTTGGCAGAATTGTGATCGCTGTTACAATGCAGGAAACATGGTAACTGTAATAAGTCCTTGGAAGCAGAAATCCCTTTATTTACAACTCTAACAGCAGTGTACTGAGAGCTAGCAGACAGCAGGTTATCTGGGGGGTGCCAGAGGAACTGACACTCCAGTTAAGTACAAGACAAAGACCCCCTGATTGGTCTGTCAATTGGATCCTTAATCAAGGAGCTCATACTCCAATAGGCCAACCTCAATGGCCTGATTGACATCATTACAGTAACCAAATGATGCATGGGCATGATCCCACACACAGAAATGTGATAGAATCCAGATAATCTAATTCAATGATGTTTGAAGGGTTTAATAACTTTGAGGGCAACCCATTGTGGCTTTAACTTATGAAGGGTTTATTTCCTACAATATTTATACATATATATATAAACTAGGATCAGACAGAGCTGTAATACAAGTCTACTCTCTTCTCCTCCCTGGTTCCAACTGAGGTTCCTCCCTGACCCAGACATGCCCCCTCACTCTCCTTGTGTCTGCGTGGGTTTCCTCCGGGTACTCCGGTTTCCTCCCACAGTCCAAAGATGTGCGGGTTAGGTTGATTGGCCATGCTAAGAAATTGCCCATTGGTGTCCAGGGATGTGTAGGTTAGAGGGATTAGTGTAAGGATATGGCGGGAGGGCCTGGGTGGGATTGTGTTTGGTGCAGACTCGATGGGCCGAAGGGCCTCTTTCTGCACTGTAGGGTTCTATGTTCTATGTTCACTCCCGATTGGCTCAGCTTTCTGGGCGGCCTTTCCATTGGGTTGCGTGGCCCTCAGAGATCGCTCCCTTAAAGAGGTCATGCTACCAGGTTGAGAGATAAGTATTGGCCAGGACACTGGGCAGAATTTCCTTCCATTGAAACAGTGGCTAAAGAATTGTAGCACCCAACCTGAGAGAGCAGACAGTCTTATTCGAAAAACTGGCACCTCTGACCTCTCAGTGCCCCCTCAGTACTGCACTGGAGCACCAACATCATTTGTGCCTCTGGACTGAACTTTAACCTCTAAACTTCAGAGTCCAAGGCGTGAGTGCTGTACAGAGAACAGGATGACCTCTCATGACCCAGAAGATGGTCCTGCACTTACTGCATTTAACTGAAGGTTACCATGAAGCTCAGGGCTGGTGAGGACAAGACAGATTTCACCAAGCATTGAGTCTGTGAGAATCATACAATCCCTATAGTGCAGAAGGAGGCTATTCAGCCCATCGAGTCTGCTCTGACCACAATCCCACCCAGGCCCTATTCCTGTAACCCCACATGGTTACCTTGCTAATCCCCTGAACACTAAGGTCAATTTAGCACTGCCAGTCAACCTCATCCACACATCTTTGGATTGTGGGAGGAAGCCGGAGCACCCAGGGGAAACCCACGCAGACATGGGGAGAATGTGCAAACGCCACACAATCAGTGATCTGAGATCAGAATTGAACGCTGGCCCCTGGCGCTGTGAGGCAGCAGTGCCAACCACTGTGCCACCGTGCCACCCATAACATAATCATGTTCTCATCTTTGTCCTGGAATAACATCTGGAAAATCAACACAGGAATCAGTGCATTTTCAATGTGATTTTATCGGCTGGAAAGTGCTTTGGAATGTAGGAGATGATGGACAAATTTCTACTTTTGAATCATCAATTTATCCAAACTGACTTCCATCTGAAGGTGTTGATTGGGCCATTTTATTTCCCTGAGGAAGAGTCATACAGACTCAAAACATTAATTCTGTTTCTCAACCCACAGGTGCTGCCAGAACTGCTGCGTTTTTCCAGCGTTTTTCAGTTTGTGTTCCAGATCTCCAGCAGGTGCGATATTTTGCCTCTGCTTTATTTCTTGCGAGGGTGTAGGTCCCCTCTCTTTTCACTGGGTGTTGTTTGCTGCTGTGTTTCATGTTCCTCTCCAGCTCACTGTCTTTTGACAAAGGTGTCAAATCGAGGCCCTGGATGTGTGTTCGTGTGGGTAGGAATCAAATATCCCGTGGTACCAGCCCAGAAGGGAATCGGTGATCTCTCCCGGGGGTCCTGGACAGCGCCCCGTTATCTCTCACTCACCAGCGCTGGGATATTAACGCAATATTAACTTTCTCTTAGATAAAGGCAGAATACTGGAATCTGAAACAAAAACAGAAAATGCTGGAAAATGTCAACGGGTCTGACAGCATCTGTGGAGAGAGAATAGAGCCAACGCTTTGAGGCTTGATAACCCTTTGTCGGAGCTCTGTGGTCAGTGCAGACTTGATGGGCCGAATGACCTCCTTTTGCACCGTAGAGATTCTATGATTCTAAAGTAAATGATTATTGGTTCCGAAGACAGACCTCTGTACAGCCCAGGTCAGCTTTAGGGGTAACAGCTGGGATAAGAGCTGGAGAGATGCTTCAATCCGATGGGAGCCCCCACCCCGCACAACTGTTACCTCCAGCCTGTCCCTGGGTCCAGTAAACCAACAGGGCAGCATCTACTGGGGGCTGGATTTGTGGGAATGAGAGATTGTCTCGTATTCCCCAGGCAGGAGGGGGGAAGAGGCAGGGGGGGAAGAGGCAGGAGGGGGGAAGGGGCAGGGTGGGGGATGAGGCAGGGTGGGGGAAGAGGCAGGGTGGGGGAAGAGGCAGGGTGGGGGAAGAGGGGGGGTGGGGAAGAGGCAGGGTGGGGAAGAGGCAGGGTGGGGGAAGAGGCAGGGTGGGGAAGAGGCAGGGTGGGGGAAGAGGCAGGGTGGGGGAAGAGGTGGGGTGGGGAAGAGGCAGATGGGGGAAGAGGCAGGGTGGGGGAAGAGGCAGGGTGGGGAAGAGGCAGGGTGGGGGAAGAGGCAGGGCGGGGGAAGAGGGGGGGTGGGGGAAGGGTGGGGTGGGGGATGAGGGGGGGTGGGGGAAGGGGCAGGGTGGGGGAAGAGGGGGGGTGGGGGAAGGGGCAGGGTGGGGGAAGAGGGGGGGTGGGGGAAGGGGCAGGGTGGGGGAAGAGGGGGGGTGGGGGAAGGGGCAGATGGGGGAAGAGGAAGATTGAATGCCAGGAGATACTCTGTGTGTCCTGGAAGAATCCTTCAGCCTGTCAGTCAGGATAATTTTTACCCAATGCTGCTATTTTGGGAAGAGTTCATCAGAAATAAAAGAGTTTGCATGAGAGAGCTGTCTAATTATTTCTTATTCTTATCACAGAGTATTTACACTTTGGATGGTTCTGTACTTGTCACTTACAGCTGAGTCATAATAATTGTTGTGAACTTTCTCCCTTCTATTCTCATCCTGTCTTTTCACCCTTATCTCTCTCTTTTCCCTCCTTTTCTCACCTCTTCTCCTCTTCCTTCCTCTCTCTCATCTCCTCTTCATGGATGGAATATTACGGCCTCACTCCGATAAGATCATAAAACCCTGGCCCAGGCCAACAGAGATTTCCGTTCTGTGAACGGTCAGGTTTCAGCCCATATCTCTTTGGTGTTCTCCACTCTCTTCCAGTCGCCCTTCTCTCTCCTCCACCATCTCAACTCTTCTCTCCTCACTCCTTTTCTCTCCTATAAGAACATAAGAACATAAGAAATAGGAGCAGGAGTAGGCCATCCGGCCCTTCGAGCCTGCCCCGCCATTCAATAAGATCATGGCTGATCTGTTGTGGCTCAGTTCCACATTCCCGCCCTCTCCCCATAACCCTTAATCCCCTCTCTTATCAAGAACCCATCAACCCGCTTCTTAAAAATATTTAGCGAGGCAGCCTCCACCACTTCAACGGGCAGAGAATTCCAGAGATTCACCACCCTTTGAGTGAAGAAGTTCCTCCTCAACTCCGTTCTAAACCGCCCCCCCCTTTATCTTGAGGCTGTGCCCCCTGGTCCTACTGTCCTTTCTGAGCGGGAAGAGTCTCTCCACCTCTATCCTATCCATCCCATTCATCATCTTATACGTCTCAATGAGATCTCCCCTCATTCTGCTAAACTCTAACGAGTACAAGCCTAGTTTATTCAGCCTCTCCTCATAGCTCAACCCCCTCAACTCCGCTATCAGCCTAGTAAACCTCCTCTGCACTCCCTCCAAGGCCAAAATATCCTTGCGTATCCCTGGAGTTTTTCCCTCTCTCAGCTCCCCCACTACCCACCCCCCCCCTTTCATCCCCATCCATCCTGAAGGCATCTACTCCCCCAGTAGTGTCCCTGAAGCACCATTTGCTGTGCGGTGTCTCAGTCGAGACAGCCATTGTTGATGTTCCTGGTGGGGTCAGGTCCATCAGTAGGTCACAGGAACTGATACGTTCCTCACTGGGGTTGGGATGGGGGAGAGGGCGCTGAGGGTGGGAACTGTGGACAGAGTTTCCCCTCCTCGATGACACTGAGATTGAATGATCCCTGGCACCAAGGCTGAGACCAGATAACTCACCACTTACCTAGAATCCAAGCTGGGATGGTGACGACACTGTGTATCTAAGAAATTTGTTTTTAATCATGTTCCCCTGAAGTTTTTTTAAGCAGGCCTGGCCTTTTTATTATTGTTGCTGTACTGTCTGTACTGGTATCTTTTATTGTTGCTGAAGCAGGATAATTGAAGCAATGTTTTAATCTGGGCCTAATGCAATGTCCTGGAGTTTTATGATCCTGTTGAGATTGTTGGGTGGTGCCAGATTGACAGGTCAGCTGGCTCCACCCGACAATTGGGACAGCTTTTTTTCCCCACAGGAGCATTCCAAAAGTTTTGGTTTCATTTTGGCCAGAAGTTGTTTGGATTGCAGACCGAAAGCAGTGTTCTCCATCTCTCCCTGAAGCGAAAATTTGTGAGGTGCAGCTAGAAGCTAGAGGCAAGGAGTATCTCTGTGTTTCTCCAGATGTGCTGGAAGTTTCAGAGCTGGGAAGTTTCAGTTGTAATCCAACATTTCAAAGGACCCATTCACAGCAGGTATTGCAAAATCCAGCATCACGTGGGCATATTTACTTTCTGTGTAGAGTGGGTGTATGTTGGTGGATGTTGTTTGATTTGGAAGAATGTACTTAGCTGTTAAGGTTCATACAATATTTTGGTTGTTCTTTCTTTGTAATTGGTAGAAGTTATGCTATTTTTTTCTTCTTATACTTTAACTGTGTTTTTAAATAAACTTTGTTTGATTAAAGCTCCCTAGTGGGTCACTTCAATCGTACCTGGAGCGAAACATCTTATGCTCACCCATGAGAAAATCAAAGTGCAAAACTTATGGTCTAGGCTGACTTAGTAAAACACCTTAGAGTTTCTGACCTAGGTTAGAACAGGGTCTGCTTGGCTTGTGTTAGTTTAGAGACTGTGACCTGGAGAGTTTGCAGTCATTGTGGAGGAGTGTACCAGAACATACATATACCAGAACATATATATGGAATAGATATTGGAACATGTATATACCTGAACAAATATATGCTGAAACATATGTATATGAGAACATATAACAGAACACATATATATTTTGGAATATGTACATGGAACATATACCAGAATGCACAAATGAAACATATATCAGAACATGTATATACAGAAAATATATGGGAACATATATTTACTGGAAAATACACATGGAACATACCCAGGAACATATATTTATACCAACACATCTATGTACCGGAACATGGTGGGAGAGGTGGAGATGGTGTGTGGCTGATGGGGGTGATGTGTGGGGTGGTGGGTGGGGCTGGGGATGGTGTGTGGTGGTGGGGTGGTGTGGGGGTGGTGTGTGGGCATTGTGGGTAGGGTGGTGTTTGGAGTATAGGGGTGGTGTATGGGTGGGGTGGTGGCATGTGGGGTGGTGTGTGGGGGTGGTGTTTAGGGTGGTGTGTGGGGTGGTGTGTGGGGGTAGTGTTTAGGGTGTAGTGTGTGGGGATGGGGATGGTATATGGGGGGGTGGGGGTGGTGTTTGGGGGCGATGTGTGGGGTTGGTGTTGTGTGTGGTGTGGTGTGTGGGTGTGGGGGTGGTATATGGGGTGGTGTTTGGGGGTGGTGTGTGGGGTCTGGGGGTGGTGGGTGGGTGTGGGAGTGGTGTGTGGGGAGGTGGGGGTGATGTGCGGGGAGTGATGTGTAGGGTGGTGTGAGGGTGTGGGGTGGTTTGTGGGGAGTGGGGGTGGTGTGTGGGGAGTGGGATGTGTGTAGGATGGTGTGAGGGTGGGGGGGTGGTGTGTGGGTGGGTTAGTATGAGCAGCCGGTGATCTTTCAATGAGGGTTCAAGAGGAGAGTGATGATACAGAGATGCTGGTCTTTATTAGAGGGAAAGTTGAACAATGCAGTGAGAATGGGGACAGTGTCAGGGGGAGAGTGCAGAAAGTAGCATCGTTATGATTAGTCTTCCAATAAAGACCATTTGTGTTTTAATTTTCACTGTGGGAGACAAACTCAGCGATAACAAGCGAGTAAATCTCCAGCATTCAGCATTGCAGCTTCTGTAGAATTAACAGATTGAAACATCACCAGAGAATTCAGGCATAACATCATCTCAACTCACCCCAGTAACAGACTTCACTCCCTCTTCACAATGACCCTACTTAATAAAACCAGAATCAATTGATTCTAATTCCATTCAATTGCTTTAGAAATGTCCACAGTGAATTAATTCACCCTGATTGAGTTTTCTCGTGTCATAAGTAGGCTTACATTAACACCGTAATGAAATTACTGTGAAAATCCCCTAGTCGTCTGTTTGGGTACACTGAGGGAGAATTTAGCATAGCCAACGCACCGAACCAGCACATCTTTCAGATTGTGGGAGGAAACCAGAGCACCTGGAGGAAACCCATGCAGACACGGGGAGGATGTGCAGTCAATGACCCGAGCCAGGAATTGAACCCGGGTCCCTGGCGCTTTGAGGCAGCAGTGCTAACCACTGTGCCACCCCGTGATTAAGATCTGTATCTCTATCCTAGCTCAGTGTAACGTGTGTAACAGAAACCTCACGGCCTCTCCTTCTTTCAAAACCCTCCCGAAACACCCCAAAACCTTTGGTCACTTTCCTGACCCTCTCCTGCCCACCTCCATGCCCCATATCCCTGTGTCCCAGAAGCAACTTGTTGTTGTTGTAGCTGCTGTATTATCGAATCATAAAAACATACAGCACAGAGGGAGACCATTCGGCCCATTGCATCAGAGCTGGCCAACAAGCTGTCATGATGTGGAGATGCTGGTGTTGGACTGGGGTAAACACAATAAGAAGTCTGACAACACCAGGTTAAAGTCCAACAGGTTTATTTAGTAGCACAAGCCACTAGCTTTCAGAGCGCTACTCCTTCATCAGGTGAGTGCTGTCATCCAGGTAAATTATATCTTCCAACTCTTGCTCCTTAGCCTTGTAGGTTACAGCATTTCAAGAGTATATTCAAGTACTTTTTGAAAATGTTTTGAGGCTTCCAGCCTCATCTGGGGGGAAAGGTTCTGTCCATTCTCCTTATAATTTTGTACACTTTACTGAGGTCTCCTCTCAGCTTCCTCTGTCCCAATGAGTACAGCCCTAGCCTATCCAACCTGCTCTCGTAACTAAAATTCTCCAGCCCAGAGTACACCCTCATAAACCTTCTCGGTATGCTTTTTAAAAAGTTTTTAAAGTTTATTTATTCATCACAAGTAAAGCTTACATTAACGCCGCAATGACGTTATTGTGAAACTCCCCTGGTCGCCACACTCTGGCACCTGGTCGGGTCAATGCACCTAACCAGCACGTCTTTCAGAGTCTGGCAGGAAACTGGAACATCTGGAGGAAACCCATGCAGACATGGGGAGAATGTGCAAACTCCACGGGTCTCTGATGCTGTGAGACAGCGATGCTAACCATTGTGACATCGTGCCTCGTGCAATTACCTTTTCCCTATTTATTTATTTGATTTATTGTCACATCCACCGGGATACAGTGAAAAGTATTGTTCCATGCATACAGACAAAGCATGCCGTTCATAGGGAAGGAAAGGAGAAAGTGCAGAATATAGTGTTACAGTCATAGCTGTGGTGTAGAGAAAGATCATCTTAATATAAGGTAGGTCCATTCAAAAATCTGACAGCAGCAGCGAAGAAGCTGTTCTTGAGTCGGTTGGTATGTGCTCTCAGACTTTTGTATCTTTTTCCTGATGGAAGAAGATGGAAGAGAGGATGCCCGGGGTATGTGAGGTCCTTGATTATGCTGGCTGCTTTTCTGAGGCAGCGGGAAATGTGGACGGAGTTGATGGATGGTTTGATGGACTGGGCTTTGTTCATAACCTTTTGTAGATTCGGTGACTAGAATTAAATACAGTATTCCAGCCAAGGCCTAGTGTTTTATACATTTCCAGCATCAGCTCTCTGTTCATGTTTATGCCTCAGCTGATAAAGATACTTCTTGCCTTCTTGACCTCCTAATCTATGAACTTGCAGCCTTAAAGCCTTTATATTTCCCAGTATCCTATCATTTATTGGTTACTCCTTTGCATTGTTAGCCTTCCCCAAACGCATAACCTTACAGTTCTCCAGAATGAAGTAGGAGTACTTATAATTAGTAAGCATGAGGGTTAGGGTGAGAGCCAGGGCTAGGGTTAGAGCTAGGGTTAGAGCTAAGGTTAGGGCTAGGGTTAGGGTTATGGTTAGGGTTAGGGCTAGAGTTAGAATTAGGGTTAGGTTTAGGGTTAGCTGTTAAGGTTAGAGTTAGGGTTAGGGTTAGGTATTAGGGTTTGAGTTAGACTGTTAGAATTAAAGTTTGGATTAGGGTTCGGTGTTAAGGTTTGAGTTAGGATTAGGTGTTAGAGTCTGAGTTTGCAATGTGTTTGGGTTATGGTTAGGTTAGCCTTAGGGTTAGTGTTAGGTTTAGGGTTAACATTAGGGCCGGGTTAGTGTTAGGATTGGGGCTGGATTTTGGGTTGGGATTGGGGTTAGGGTTAGGGTTAGGGTTAAGGTTAGTGTCAGTGGCATCATCCAACATCACACACTAATCATCTAGACAACTGAACGAATCAACCCCTGCCCTAAAGCATCAAAACATAGAAACAAAGAAGATAAGAGCAGGGAGAGGCCATTTCGCCCTTCGCGTCTGCTCCACCATTCATCATGATCATGGCTGATCGTCTAACTCTGTAGCCTAATCATGTTTTCTCCCCATAACCTTTGATCCCATTCGTCCCAAGTACTATATCTAGCTGCCCCTTGAATACATTCAATAAGTTCATAACTTTATAAGATTTCGGAGCAGAATTAAACTTTGTGGTTCATCGAGTCCTCTCCACCATTCGATCATGGCTGATAAGCTCCTCATCCCCATTTTCCTGCATTCTTCCCATAACCCTTCAACCCATTACCGATTAAAAAATCTAACTCCTCCTTAAATGTACTCACTGTCCCAGCATCCACCACACTTTGGGGTAGCGAATCTCACAGATTCACAACCCTTTGGGGGAAGTAGTTTCTCTTCAACTCTGCTTTAAATTTGCTGCCCCTTATCCTAAGACTGTGACCTCTCGTCCTCGAATGTCCCACAAGAGGAAGCATCTACTTTATCCAGACCTTTTACCTTCTTGTATACCTTGATTTGATTTCTCCTCATTTTTCTAAATTCCAGAGAGTATCGGCCTAAACTGTTCAATCTCTCTTCATACGACAAACCCCTCATCTCTGGAATCAATCTAGTGAACCTCCTCTGAACTGCCTCCAATGCCTCTACATCTTTCCTCAAATAAGGAGACCAAAACTGTGCACAATACTCTAGGTGCGGCCTCACCAATACCTTGTGTAGTTGCAACAACACTTCCTTCCCTTTATATTCTATTCCTTTAGCTATAAATACCAACATTCCATTCACTTTCTTTGTTTTGGCATCAACTACTTCCTGTGGTAATGGATTCCACAGGCTCACCACTCTTTGGCTGAAGAAGCGTCTCCTCAGCTCCATCCAAATAGTCTTTCCCGAATCCTCAGACTGTGACCCCTGGTTCTGAATGTCCCCACCACGAAATATCCTCCCTACGTCCAACCTGTCTAGTCTTGTTAAAATTGTGTAAGTCTCTACAAGAATCCCCCTCATTTGTCAATGCACCTAACCGGCACGTCTTCAGACTGTGGGAAGAAACCAGAGCATCTGGAGGAGACCCATGCAGACACGAGGAGAATGCGCAGACTCCGCATAGACAGTGACCCGAGACGGAAAATGAACGCAGGTCCCTGGCGCTGTGAGGCAGCAGTGCTAACCATTGTGTGGGCATGCCGCTGGTCGCCTGCTTTAAACGTCACCCCACTTACACCTCGACTAATTCTCTTTCTCTAAGGCCAAGAGTTCGGAAGATGCTGTTTAAGGAGTTTTGGTGTTGCTGCTTGTAGGTGGTAGACACTGTGGCCACCATACATCGGTGATGGTCTGCTTTGTCCTGGACGGTGTTGAGCTGGAGAGTGTTGCTGGAGCTGCACTCATCCAGGCAAGCGGAGAGTATTCCCATCACACTCCGGACATGTGTCTTGTTGGCGGTGGACAGGCTTTGGGCGTCAGGAGGTGAGTTACTCACTGCAGGACTCCTAGCCTCCGAACTATTCCTGTAGTCACAATATTTATATCGCTGTTCTTGTCCAGTTTCTGGTCGATGACTCCCCCCACCCCCGTGCTGGTAGTGGGGGATTCAGCGATAATACAACAATTGAATGTCAAAGGAATGATGGCTAAATTCTTTATTGTCGGAGTTGATCATCGCCTGGCATTTCTGTGGGATGTAACTTGCCATTTCTCAGCCCAAGCGGGAATGTGTCCAGCCATTGCTGAGTGTGGAGTTGGGTCACATCAGTACCTGAGGAGTCAGGAATGGTGCTGAACATTGTGTAATTCCTGGGACTTCAACCCACAAAAATTTGGCTCAGAGGCGAGGGTGCCACACATTAAACAACAGCAAGAAAAGATAAAAGCGTTTGCCCTTTGGATTTTACAGTAACAAAAACTCTTAGAGTCTCATACTGCTGCTAAAACATGGACTGGAGCTGTCACAGCTTTGCGTTACACCAGGGGTATAATATTCTGCAGTGAGCTTTCAATTCTGCACACATTTTGCCCATGTGTCTTAACCAGCAGTAAGTCCCGTTTCCCCTTCACCCTGTGCTCACTGACCTTCATTGTCTCCTGGTCAAACAGCGTCTCGATTTTAAAATTCTTATCCTTGTTTTCCAATTCCTCCACAGGCTCAACCCTATCTCTGTAATCACCTCCAGTCCTTCAACCCTCTGAAATATCTGTGCCTCTCTAATTCTGGCCTTGTGCATTCCTAACCGTAATCGCTCCATCTTTGACGGCTGTGCCTTTAGTTGGCTAGGCCCAAGCTCTGGAATTCCCCCACTAGACCTCGGTACCTCTCCAATTCTCTACCTCTCCATCTCCCCACCTCTCTACTCCTCTATTTCTCCACCTTTCCATCTTTCCAACTCTCTATTTCTCTATCACTCTCTCCGCCCTTAAACCATTCCTTAAAACTTCCCTCTTTGAAGTTTTTGAGCCATCTGCCCTTATGTAGGGAAGCGATGGCCTAGTGGTATTACCACTAGACTATTAATCTAGAAACTCAGCTAATGTTCTGGGGACCCAGGTTCAAACCCCCGCCATGGCAGATGGTGGAATTTGAATTCAATATAAAAAGAAATCTGGAATTAAGAATTTATTGATGATCACGAAACTATTGATGATTGTCGGAAAATCCCTTCTGGTTTATTAATGTCCTTTAGGGAAGGAAATCTGCCGTCCTTACCCGGTCTGGCCTACATATGACTCCAGAGCCACAGCAATGTTACTGACTCTCAACTGCTCTCCAAAGGCAACTAGGGATGGGCAATAAATGCTGGCCAGCAGCGATGCCCACGTCCCACAAATGAATTTTAAAAAATGTGGCCCAGTGCCAAACTTTGGTTTCTAATACTCCCGTGAAGCACCTCGGGACATTTAGTTACGTTAAAGAAGCTATATAAATGGAAGTTGTTGTTGTGTGGTAAGTTGCAGGAGTTGATAAAGTTTATTAAGGTGTTGCTGAGCGGGAGGTGGAAGTTTGGTCGCAGGGTCAGTTGATGAAGTTTGGTCCGGTGGTTTGATATCTCGAAAGGTTGTGTGACTGTGGAGTCGGTCTTCCAGCTCCAATCAGCCTTTGCCAACTCAGTTCCAGCCTCTGACTCGAGGTACAATCTTATCTGATTGGATCACATTTACTTTACCATGAGGGAGCTTACTCTGACTGCTTTCCAGAAATACTTTGTTCTTAAGCTGCACTTCATTGTAAGGTGGCTGTGGGACTGAAGGAGGACACAGCAAAGCCAAGTTCCTATATCCAGCGTTCATCCCTCCCGGATTTCTCTGTTGGCTGAACCTTACCAGGTTTGGGTGGGAGAGATGGCATTGTCAGACCTCAGACCTCTGACCACAGTTGCTGTTTGAGATGCGGGAAGGAAACTTCGATTTCTGAAATAAAAACAGAAAACTCCGCAAGTACACTGCAGGTTTTGGCAGCATCTGTGGAGAGTTTAAAGTTTATTTATTAGTGTCGCACGTATTAAAATTACAATGAAGTTGCTGTGAAAATCCCCTAGATGCCACATTCCAGCACCTGCTCGGGTACGCTGAGGGAGAATTTAGCGTGGCCAATGCACCTAACCAGCACATCTTTCAGACTATGGGAGGAAATCGGAGGAAACCCACACAGACACAGGGACAACGCGTATCAATAATGACCCAAGCTGGGAATCAAACTTGGGTCCCTAGTGCTGTGAGGCAGCAGTGCTAACCACTGTGTCACTGTACCACCAGAGGAAAACACAGAGTTAATGTGTCAAACCTTGCCCTTATTTATCTGTGACCTTTCACAGTTCTGATAAAAGGTCATCGACCTTCTCTCTCTCCTGGGTGCTGTTATAACTTGCTGAGCACTTTCTGTTTTCTATCCAATATCCACTTTGTTTTGTTTCTCAGTTTGTCTCGATACCCGGCTCTGATACACTCCAGAGGCTTTATTCTGCTTTTGCTGTGTGTATGAGGCCAACTCTTACATTCAGACATGACAAACTGTGAACTGCTGCTGGGGTCAATGTGAGAATGCCTCAGTGATCTGTGTCCCCCACTTGGTGTTATCAGCTGTATACACATGGTTTCTCCTGTACAATGGACAATGCATAGAGAGAGAGAGAGAAGGTCTAATCAATCACAAGTTACTCAAGGCTCTGGGCAGCTTTGGGATCAGTGTGTAACAATAATCGAAACTGAAACTATTGAGAAATAACATTCCCAGCCTTCGTTCTTCACAAGAACTTCCCCCTTTTTTCCACTCCTGCATTTAGCGATCAAACAGGGTTGCAGAAGGTTTTCATTTATTTGGTCAACTGTCCAGCTAGTTGGTTGGCATTTGATGGAGTACATGTAGTCATGTGGGTGGCACGGTGGCACAGTGGTTAGCATTGCTGCCTCACAGCTCCAGGGACCTGGGCTCGATTCCAGCCTCAGGCCATTGTCTGCGTGGAGTTTGCACATTCTCCCCGTGTCTGCATGGGTTTCCTTCGGGTGCTCCGATTTCCTCCCACAGTCCAAAGAGGTGTGGGTTGGGTGGATTGCCCATGCTAATTTGCGCTTTAAGGTCAGGGGGATTGGCAATGGGTAAATATGTGGGGTTGCAGGGATAGGTGGGATTCAGCTGGGTGGGCTGAATGGCCTCTTTGTGCTCTGTAGGGATTCTATGATTCTCACATGGTGTGTGGTACACTCACCCGATTATCAGGTGGGGTAAACTAACTCAGTGAGGGCTTTTAGGGAGGGGATTCCAGAGGTTAGAAGACATGACAATCCCACGATGGGACAAAAGGAGAGGTGGACCAGCAAGAGGCTGGAATTCTGTTTCTCATCGGACGTACTTTTCAGGAATGTGTATCAAACAGCTGTTTATCCAGTGACACCCTGTCAACAAATCAACCAGGTAAAATACTAATTCAATAAGACAACTTCAATTGGGTGGAAGAAGAGGGAAACCTAGATATTCATGTCTACAAATGTTTGAAGATGACACGGCAGTTTAATAGAACAGCAGATGAAGCCCATGAGATCCTGGACTTCATCAATAACAGTAGAGTACAAAATCTGTATTAAACCTCGATAAAGTATTGCTTTAGGGAGTGGCATGGTGGCACAGTAGTTAGCACTACTGCCTCTCAGCACTAGGGATCAGGGTTCGATTCCCGGCTTGGGTCACTGTCTGCGTGGAGTTTACACATTCTCCCCGTGTCTGCGTGGGTTTCCTCCAGGTGCTCCAGTTTCCTCCACAATGTAAAGATGTGTGGATTAGGTTGATTGGCCTTGCTAAACTGCCCCTTAGTGTCAGGGGACTAGCTAGGGTAAATGTATGGGGTTATGGGGATAGGGCCTGGGTGGGTTTGTGGTCAGTGCAGACTTGATGGACCAAATGGTCTCCTTCAGCACTGTAGGGTTCTATGATTCTCTGATTTAAAGCAATGGTTCCCGAGATGAGGTGTTATGCGGATAATTGGGAGAAGCTGGGCTTGTTCTCTTTGGGGCAGAGACGCTAAGAGGAAGTGTTGGAAATGATGAAGGGTTTCAGCAAGAGTAAATAAAGCGAAGGTATTTCAATAGCAGAACCATTAGTAATCAGATTACAGATTCGCTAAAGAACCATGGCATCATGGGGAACATCTTTCTGGAACAAATAGCTCAGATTTGGAATGTGCTGTCTGATTGGGTGGGGGACATAACTTCAGTTGTGGCTTTAGAAAGATAATTGGATAAAAATTCACAATATAAAGAAAGAATGAAAAGATTGAGGCTCTTTGAAAGATCTGAGGCAGGCTCGATGGGCTGAATGGCCTTTTTCTTTGATTTGATTTATTATCGTCACATATATTAGTATACAGTGAAAAGTATTGTTTCTTGCCTGCCATACAAAGCATACCATTCATAGAGAAGGAAAGGAGAGGACGCAGAATGTAGTGTTACAGTCATAGCTAGGGAGTAGAGAAAGATCAGCTTAGTGCGAGGTAGGTCCATTCAGAAGTCTGATGGCAGCAGGGGAGAAGCTGTTCTTGAGTTGGTTGGTACGTGACCTCAGGCTTTTCTATCTTTTTCTCAAACGTAGGGAGTCTAATACTAGAGGGCACAGGTTTAAGGTGAGAGGGGAGAGATACAAAAGTGTCCAGAGGGGCAATTTTTCACACAGAGGGTGGTGAGTGTCTGGAACAAGCTGCCAGAGGTAGTAATAGAGGTGGGTACAATTTTGTCTTTTAAAAAGCATTTAGACGGTTACATGGGTACGATGGGTATAGAGGGATATGGGCCAAATGCGGGCAACTGGGACTAAGTGGTCAAAAAGAAAGGGCAGTATGCATAAGTTGGGCCGAAGGGCCTGTTTCCGCGCTGTAAACTGCTATGACTTTATTAGCCCATGATTCCATGAAACATTCTTATGCTTTCTTTTCACACTTTTCAATTAACAAACTGAGGTGTACCAGATTAAGAAATTTCTCGATCAAAAGGAGTTATTCCTGAAGTCCAGCGGGAAATGATTTTGTAAATCAATCAGATTGTTAGCAACCTATTTTCAATCAGTGTGTTAAACAGGACCTATAAAAGTCAAGATCCTTACTTAATGAAGCAGAGAAATGACTTTACAAGGACACTGTAATCTCAGTGAACTATTGAACTATGAACCCATTACATGTTGTTGGTTGGTGATGTGAATGTAGATACTGTTAGATCACCTGAATACTCATTTAAACATTCAGAAGAGGCAAATCTGTACTGGCACGTAATCAGGAGCCCATTGAAATGATGTTAAAATACCAAGTCAAAGTTTAACCAACCCTTTATTTTCTGCCAATATTCTTTCACGGGATTTTAAAAGCTTTTAGTGTGAGAGGCAGCAGGATTTGGAGCACTTTGTACTAGGGAGCTTTATCATTTCATTGCAACTTGTAGAGTCTGAAGTCCAGGATTGTGTTGCAGAGGGACAGGTTAATGCTTGGGGCAGTCACTGCACAGGCTCCATGGGGAAATGATAGTGTTCAACCGCACCTACCATTGTAGATGGAGGATTGGGAAACGTGTGTAAAGACCATTGGGCTTCATATTTGACATAAATTGTACAGATAACCTGTAAGTGAGGTGATTTACGCCACCTCTACAGAATTCCACACACAATAAGAGAAACTGAACTGTACTGCACTTCATGTAATGTCAACATTGTTCTCTGATAGATTTTTACAAATCTAATGAATAAAGAATATTTTGGAAGTAAAAAAGATTTGTTTTCAGCATGGCTCCTTTTATCATTTTGAAAAATGTTCTAATAATATTTACTTCCAGCATTTTAGAATCTTAGAACCACTACAGTGCAAAAGGAAGTCTTTTGATCTGCACCGACCCTCCAACTAAATATCCCACCCAGGCCCATACCCCTCTCTATCCCCATAGCCCCACATCTTAACCTACACACCTTGGAACACCAAGGGGCAATTTAGCCTGGCCAGTCAGCCTAACCCGTACATCTTTGGACTGTGGGAGGAAACTGGAGCACCCGGAGGAAACCCACGTAGACACGGGGAGAATGTGCAGACTCCACACAGACAGTGACCCAAGCCTGGAATCGAACTTGGGTCCCTGGCGTTGTGAGGCAGCAATGCCAACCACAGTGCCAATGTACCTCTTTCCTCCTGAGGTTGAAGAAATATTAGGCGTATGGGACCTATCGATATTCCAGCAAGAAGAAGAAGTGAGATGTGGCCATGGATTTCACCCACAGCTCTGAAGAGGGGGGAGGTTTTCAATCCTTCCCTTTGTCCATAACTCCAGACATCTCCCACTTCAGTCTGTGATCCTGATACCACACACACTTCTGAAGACATTGCAAAAATGGTCATTACCCTGGACCCTACCCCTGTCACCTTCACCCCCGACTCTCCTAACAGCACTTGGCACCTCCCGTCTAGAACTCCTCACCTCCCCCACATTACCCTGGACCCCATCACCATTTCCAGCTGGAAATGTCATCTGTCCTACCTGAGCCTACACCCAACCCCTGTGGACAGGTCTGACCCCACTCTCTGGGCCTCTCATTTTCTTACCTTGACCGACCAGTTCAGCCTACGGCGGTTAGCACTGCTGCCTCACAGTACCAAGGACCCGGGTTTGAGACCCAGCTTGGGTCACTGTTTGTGTGGAGTCTGCACATTCTCTCCGTGTTTGCGTGGGTTTCCTTCGGGTGCCCCGGTCTCTTCCCAGTCCGAAAGATGTGCATTGGCCGTGCTAAATTCTCCCTCATTGAACCTGAACAGCTGGAGTGTGGCAACCAGGGGATTTTCACAGTAACTTCATTGCGATGTTAGTGTAAACCTATTTGTGACATTAATAAATAAACTTAAACACTTCACCCCTCCATGCCCCTGAACCCACCCTCCGTCTCACTTTGATTTCTCTTCCATCCCTCTGACACCCCCTCCACATCCTCTCCCCCCACATCCCCGTCTCCCACCCCACCCTTCCCCTTCTACCGACCACTATTGGCCCAGTCTCACCGCTCTCAATCTCCCACCCAAGCTGCTATTCTCCTGAGGCCCAACAAACTGCAAACATATGGCTAGCTTAATCCCTGCAGCTCAACTTTGCTGCCTGTATTCTGCCAAATTAACTATTTCCTCCCCTTGCAGAGTCCTCAAATCCTCCCCTCCCCACTTTGTTCAGTAAGAGGATAGTGCAATATGGAGGTGTGAGGGATATGGAGGTGTGAGGGATATGGAAATGTGTGAGGGATGTGGAAATGTGTGAGGGATGTGGAAGTGTGTGAGGTACGGAGAAATGAAGATATGGAATTGTGAAATTTGGAGGTATGAGGGGTATGGGGATACAAAGGTGTGTGGGATATGGAAGGGTGTGAGGTTTGGGAGGTGTGTGGAATATGTAGGTGTAAGGAATATGGAGTTGTGTGGCATATAGAGGAATGGATGCATAAGGGATATGGAGGTGTGTGAGATACAGAGGTGTAAGGGGTACAAAGGTGCATGGCATATGGAGGAGTGTGAGGTATGGAAGTGTAGGGATATGGAGGTGTGAGGGAAATTGAGCTGTGTGGGATAGGGAGGTTTGAGGGATATGGAAGGATGTGAAATAGAACGTTATGATATATGGAGATGTGTGGGATATGAAGACGTGTATGATATGGGCATGAGTGTGATATGGAAATGTTAGAATATGGATGAGTATGATATGGAAATGTTTGGATACAGATGAGTGTGATATGGAGGTGTGGGGGATATGGAAGTGTGAGCAATATGGAGGTCTGGGGGATATGGAGGTGTGGGGGATATGGAGGTGTGGAAGATATGGAGGTGTGGGGGATATGGAGGTGTGGGGGATATGGAGGTGTGAGGGATATGAAGATGTGGAGGATATGGAGGTGTGGGGGATATGGAGGTGCGGGGGATATGGAGGTGCGGGGGATATGGAGGTGTGAGGGATATAGAGGTGTGGGGGATATGGAGGTGTGGGAGATATGGAGGTGTGGAGGATATGGAGGTGTGGAGGATATGGAGGTGTGGGGGATATGGAGGTGTGGAGATATGGAGGTGTGGAGGATATGGAGGTGTGGAGGATATGGAGGTGTGGGGGATATGGAGAGGTGGGGGATATGGAAGTGCGGGGGATATGGAGGTGTGGGAGATATGGAGGTGTGGGGGATATGGAGGTGTGGAAGATATGGAGGTGTGGGGGATATGGAGGTGTGGGGGATATGGAGGTGTGGAGGATATGGAGGTGCAGGGGATATGGAGGTGCGGGGGATATGGAGGTGCGGGGGATATGGAGGTGTGGGGGATATGGAGGTGTGTAATATTTGTAGATTTTTGGGGGATATGGAGGTGTATGAGAATTGGAGATTTGTGGGAATGGAGATGTGGATGTATTCCAACATAGTTAGATATCAACAGTGTTAATATTTGATGTTGTTTTTACTGTATGACATTGATTATACTCACATAATACAGAATTACAGAGCGATTAATAAAATTTTAAAAATAGCTTTAGTAGGTAAAAATATTGACGTTAAAAATAGGACTGGAAGAAGCTGCACCTTTCTGATCTATCTTAAGCTGCTTACGTCCCTGAGGAACTGTCTTCTGATTCCTTCTGGGTCTCTGGTGTAAAGCAGCAGCTGTGTTGAAGACAGTGTGTGGCTCACAGCTAGCCACATGTGACATAATGTAACTTTCAGAGAAATCTGAGATTTATTCTATGTGGGGGGTATGGGGCTATGTTTCATGTGACTCAATTTTCTTGTCATTCCTTGATCGAGGATTTGAATTAGCCAGATGCCAATCAGCAAGGCTGGCACAATCAAGGGGGAACATTCAAGCTGACTGACATTGCTCAAGCCACTTTGCCTAAGTCCATCTAGTCTGCTAAAAGTACAGCCAATGAGGATATTCAGATTTTGGGGCACCAACTTCCATTTCTAAGAGATAATAAATACATGTATCCAAAGTTCAGTACATAACATCGTTCACTCAGAACATAAGAAATGTGAAGTGTTATGATCTTGTACGCTTTGCCATTTTTAAACTCATTTGTGGGGCAGGGGTGTCACTGGTTGGCCAACATCTATTGCCCATTGTTAGTTGCCGGAGGGCAGTTGAGAGTCAACCACATTGCTGTGGCTCTGGAGTCACATGTAGGCCAGACTGGGTAAGGGTGGCAAATTTCTTTCTCTAAAAGATATTAGTGAACCAGATGGGATTTTCCAACAATCGACAATCATTTCATGGTCATCAGGAGATTCTTAATTCCAAATTGAATGCAATTTCCACCATATGCCATGGCAGAATTTGAAACCAGGTCCCCAGAACATCAGCTGAGTTGCTGGATTAATGGTCTAACAGTAATCCCACTAGGCCATCACCTCCTCTCAATAAGATCTACATGGTCTACTCAATAACTCCAGTTTCTCCCTTGTTGCCATATTCCTCGATTACCTCGGTGCCAAAGAATCTATAGAATGTACTTGATGACGGATCATGAGCAGCTGTCTGAGGCAGAGAATTGCAAAGATTTACAAACCATATTTCAGAGACACAGCAACTTGCTACTGAAGCTCTGTTCCAACAGCTCGTTGGGTGTATTGTTAAGGTTTTGGTGTGGGCCCTCGAGTGAATTGGGTGGGGGCCGTGATTTCATGGGTGTTATGGTGGGTTGTGCTGTTCATCACCATTCTTCTAAAGAGATCTGATTGCCAACCAACTGATGCTGAGGATCCATGTGAAAGGAATGTGTACAGGGTCACTTTGAGTTAAGATCAGAAGCTTACTTTCTGTTTTTTTCTCCGGCCATCCCTCTCCCACCGTCCCTCTCCTGCCATCCGTCTCACACACACTCTCTCTCTCACACACTCACACTGGGCCAGCACGATTGCCCATCAGAAGGCGATTTAAGCGTCAGCCACATTGCTATGGGTCTGGAGTCACATGTAGGCCAGACACGGTAAGGACGGCAGATTTCCTTCCCTAAAAAGTCTCACACCACCAGGCTAAAGTCCAAAATGACTCACCTGATGAAGGAGCAGCACTTCAAAAACTCATGATTCCAAATAAACCTGCTGGACTTTAACCTGGTGCTGTGAGACTTCTTATTGTGTCTATCCCAGTCCAACACTAGCATCTCCACATCATTCTTCCTTAAAGGGCATGAGTGAATCAGGCGGGATTTTACTACAATTGACAATTGTTTCATGGTCACCGTTAGACTTTTAATTCTAGACTTTTATTGAATTCAAATTCCACCATCTCTCATGGTGGGATTTGAACCCAGGTGTCCAGGGCATTACCCTGGGTCTCTGGATTACTAGTCCAGCAACAATACTACTACATGGACGGCATGTTGGCACAGTGGTTAGCAGGTTCGATTCCCAGCTTGGGTCACTATCTGTGTGGAATTTATATATCCTCCCTGTGTCTGTGTGGGTTTCCTCCGAGTGCTCCGGTTTCCTCCCACAGTCCAAAAGATGTGCGGGTTAGGTGGATTGGCCTTACTAAATTGCCCCTTAGTGCAAGGGGTACTAGCTAGGGTAAATGCATGGGGTTATGGGGAAAGGGCCTGGGTGGGATAGTGGTTGGTCCAGACTCAATGGGCCAAATGGCCTCTTTCAGTAGGAATTCTATAATATATGACAGTACTCACTACGTCACGGTCTACCCATACATAGGAACAATAAGAAATGTGAACAGGATTAGGTCATTCAGCTCCATGAGCCTGTGTTTTCATTCAATGTGATCATGGCTGATGTGATATTAACTCCACTTTCCCATCAGCCTCTATAACCTTTGACTCCCCCATCAATCTGTCCAACTCAACCTTGAATACATTAAAAGACCCAATATCCACTGCTCTCTGATGGAGAGAATTCCAAACACTAACAACCCCCTGAGAGAAGGAATTCCTCATCAGTTCCATCTTAACTGGTACATTAAGTTATCACCTCTGGTTTGAGATTTGCCCACATGAAGAAACATCCACTCAGCCTGTACCCTGTCAAACTCTCTCATTCTTCTAAACGCCAATGAGTACAGACCCAACTTGCTCAACCTTTCAAACCTCATAAACCAAATCCCTCCACAGGAATCAGCCTCATGGTTTTGAATATGGCGTTGTCTGGGATGTAGAGGTATGTGGGAATATGGATGTGTGGGGGATATGGAGGTGTGGGAATACGGAGGTGTGGGGATACAGAGGTGTGGGAATACGGAGGTGTGGGGATACAGAGGTGTGGGAATACGGAGGTGTGGGAATACAGAGGTGTAGGGAATATGGAGATGAGGGGGTATAGAGTTGTGGAGGATATGGAGCTATATGTGGGGATATGGAGGTGTGTAGGGATATGAAGGTGCAGGAGATATGGAGCTGTGTGGGGATATAGAGGGCTGGGAGATATGAAGGAGTGGGGATATGGAGCTATGGGGATATGGACCTGTGTTGAGAATATGGAGATGTGGGGAATATGAAGGAGTGGGGAAATGGAGGGGTATGGGATATGGAGTTATGGGGATATGGAGAAGTGGGGATGCGGAGCTATGTGGGTGGTATGAAGGTGTGGGAATATGGAGATGTGTGAGGAATATGGAGATGTGTGAATATGGAGATGTGTGAGGGATATGTAGGTGTAGGGTAATATGGATATGTGGGGATATGGAGCTGTGGGGTGTTTGGAGGTATGGGAGATATGGAACTATGTGGGGAATATGGAGGTGTTGGGGATATGGAACTGTGTGGGGAATATGGAGATGTGGGGGATATGAAGTGTGGGGGATATGGAGGTGTGGGGGATATGAAGTGTGGGGGATATGGAGCTGTGGGGGATATGGAGATGTGGGGGATATGAAGAGTGGGGGATATGGAGATGTGGGGGATATGAAGTGTGGGGGATATGGAGGTGTGGGAGATATGAGGTGTGGGGGATATGGAGGTATGGGGGATATGGAGGTGTGGGGGATATGGAGGTGTGGGGGATATGAGGTGTGGGGGATATGAGGGGTGGGGGATATGGAGGTGTGGGGGATATGAAGTGTGGGGGATATGGATCTGTGAGGATATGGGATATGTGTTAGCCCAAAGCCATGAGATCTTACCTTGTGAAGTAATCTTTGATGTGGCACCTTCTCAAATGCCTTTTGGAAATCCAAGAAAACCACACCTACAGGTGGTGAAATGGTCAATATTTTATAGTCCAGTGTGGAATCCAATAGCTGGAACAGACAAGTGTCTCTTACTTCATTACATCTTAATAGTTGGTTACTTCAGGAAATGCAACCATCGTTTGCACACAGCAAGCTCTCACCAACAACAATACAATAAATGATCATATTATCCATTCTTCAGATATGGGTTGATGGATACATGTTGATCAGTTCAACAGGAGAACTCCCGGGCTCTCTACCAATAGTTCCACGTGTAACTGAGAGAGCAGACAGGGTCTTGGTTTAACACTCTGACAGTGCAGCACTCTGCCCATGCTGTACCATGGTGTGAGCGATTGCCTGCTCAAGTCTCCATGTGACACATGCCAATTAAATGAACTACCATATAATTTGTTATATAATCAAGTCTCCAGATGGCATTTGAATGCGTGACCTCATGACCCAAAGGCCACCTCCCTCCAAGTTGGACAGATTGAAGCCCTTCGCGTGGGCAGACATTTCTCAGTTGGTTAATGACCAAGAAAATTCTGACAGTTTCATTGCATCACATCCATTTACATGACCATAAAAGGAAGTCATTATTAACGGATATTATCTTTTCTCTCTGCCGGAAGAGGTATTGCAGATATTTATATCCGACTATTAATATATCCAAACAAGGACAGCTTACCAAAATGTATCTCTTCACAGATGTTGTCTGTCAGCTATGGTTCAGTGGGTTCCTCTGAGCCACAAAAGTCATGAGTTCAAATCCTGCTGCTGCTACTTGAGCACATAACTTAGGTTGCCACCTTGCCACATTCCGGGGGGAGTGCTGCACTGCCAGAGATGCCAGCCAGAATTCTAGAACCATAGAATCCCTACACTGCAGAAAGAGGCCATTTGGCCCATCGAGTCTGCACCGACTACAATCCCACTCATTCCCTACCCCCATATTCCTACATATTTACCCGCTAATCCCTCTAATCTACATATTTCAGAAGACTAAGGGACAATTTTAGCATGGCCCATCAACCTAACCCTCACATCTTTGGACTGTGGGAGGAAACCAGAGCACCCGGAGGAACAGTGACCCAAGCCAGGAATCAAACCCGGATCCCTGGACCTGTGAAGCAGCAGTGCTAACCACTGTGCTACCATGCCGCCCCAAATTCACCAATGTCGCACGTCTCACTACTGCCAGCAAGAATGGAGAATTTGGCACTCAGCCAACTCTCTGTTCACTGTAGTGGGACCAGAGAAGTTTATTTATTAGTCACAAATAGGCTTACATTAACACTGCAATGAAGTTACCGTGAAAATCCCCTAGTCGCCACACTCCGGCACCTGTTCGGGTACACTGAGGAAGAATTTAGCATGGCCAATGCAACTAACCAGCACATCTTTTGGACTGTGGGAGGAAACCGGAGCACCTGGAAGAAACTCACGCAGACATGGGGAGAATGTGCAGACTCTGCGTAGACAGTGACCAAAGCAGCATGATGGCACAGTGGTTAGCACTGCTGCCTCACAGTGCCAAGGACACAGGTTTGGTTCCCGGCTTGGGTCACTGTCTGTGTGGAGTTTGCACCTTCTCCCCGTGTCTGTGTGGGTTTCCTCTGAGTGTCCCGGTTTCCTATCCCATAGTCTGAAAAATGTGCTGGTTAGGTGCATTGGCCCAAACAGGTGCCAGAGTGTGGCCACTAGGGGAATTTCACAGCAACTTCATTGCAGTGTTAATATAAGCCTTACTTGTGGCTAATAAATAAACTTTTAACTTTAAGCTGGGAATCGAACCTAGGTCCCTGGCACTGTGAGGCAGCGGTGCTAACTACTGTACTACGTGTTGGCAAGGTCGGAGAATTCTGACCACTGTCTCTCAAATGCAATATTAAACCAAGGCTCTACCTGGCCTCACGGGCAAACATAATAGATCCTGTTGCATAATTTTGAAGATGATTGTGAGTTCTCCTGGTCCTGACCTGTATTTATCCTTGGCAGAGTGGTTAGCACTGCTGCCTCACAGCACCAGAGACCTGGGTTCAGTTCTCAGCCTCGGATCACTACCTGTGTGGAGTTTGCACATTCTCCCCGTGTTTCCTCCGGGGACTCCGGCTTCCTTTCACACTTGAAAGATGTGCTGGTTAGGCTGATTGGCCGTGTTAAATTGCCCCTTTGTGTCGGGGGATTGGCAGGGTAAATATGTGGGATAGGGCCTGAGTGGCACTGTGGTTGATGGGCCAAATGGCCTCCTTCTGCACTGTAGAGATTCGATGATTTTATGATTCAACGAAACAAATGATATGGTAGTTTATCTAATTGCCATGTGTCATATTGGCTGCCACATTCCTGACATTACAACAGCGCCTACGGTTCAAAAGTAAATTCCAGGAGACTGGGCCTGTGGCCATTGGCGTTTAGAAGATTTTGTTGTGATCTTATTGAAAAATTTAAGATCCTGAGGGGACTTGACAGGGTGGATGCTGGGAGGTTATTCCTCTGAGGGAGAGAGTGGAACCAGGGGACGTTATTTAAAAATTGAAGACAGGCATTTAAGACAGAAATGAGAAGAAGTTATTTCTCTCATGAATCTTTGGAACTCTTTTCTCCACAGAGCAAGTGAGGCAGGGTCAGTGGATATTTTTAAGGCAGAAGTGGGTAGTTTCTTGACTAGGAAGGGTGTCAAAGGTTATCGGGGTAGAGGGAAAGCGAAGTTGAGGCCACAATCAGATCGACCACGATCTTATTGAGCAAGCTCGAGGGGCCGAATGGCCTCCTTCCGCCCCTGATTTGTAGGTTTGTACTTCAATGGCTGCAAACTCTTTGAGACATTCTGGCTGGGATTTTCTGATGGCGCTTGCCCCAATGTTGGAGTTCTCTGCCCGAGGTCTGCCCTCCCCCACCACCCACAGAGGGCCGGATGGGGAAATTCCGTCCTCTTGAGATTGTGAACATCGCGGAGTAAATCCACTTCTCCCTAAACTACTTACTTGGGGGTGTCTGTCGGAAATTTCACCCATAAAGGAATGTTATACTTGGCAATGAAGGCGCGATTGTCAGGAGAGGTGGAGCTAACTATAAAAACAGCTGAACAGAACTCGGGCCAACATTGGATAGGCAGAAATATGGAATTGGAAACAGAATCACTGTAGTCGCACCAGACAGACTTCTTATTCGTTACGTTAAAAGTCAGAAAACGATTAGAAACGTGGCTCCTTTCAATTATTTCTTTTTTTAAGTTTGAAGATCAAGATAAAGGTTTGATTTCCTCTTCTCAAGTTAATCCAGCTACAGGGAGTGTACAACTCCTTCAACAAATGTTATTATTGAAATGACCTTCACTCAGGTTAAGATGCTTACAGTTGATAAGTTTGAAGGACCTTATCACCTACCTTAACCACCAGCCTCTGTCCAGAAACAGTGGGCTGTGGTCACCGCTCACAGTCCTACAGCTTGCTCGCGGTGGGGAAGGGTGCGGGTTTAGGGGAGCGGTGAAAATAGGAAGTGGTGAAGCCTTCAATTCGATTTCACGGCACGGAGGAAATCCTGAGGTTATGAAAGGCACGGTCAAATATTATCTATCTTCTCCTTCCTTCCAATGGTTTTCTCTTCATGCATTCACCGAATGTGAGCATCGTTGGCTGGGCCAGCATTCGTTGCCCATCCCTAACTGCCCTTGAATTGAGTGGCTTGTTCAGACAGCATTTAAGAATCAACCACATTTGCGGTGGATCTTACTTGTGGCTAATAAATAAACTTTTAGCTTTAAGCCGGGAATCGAACCTAGGTCCCTGGCACTTGAGGCAGCAGTGCTAACCACTGTACTACCATGTAGGCCAGACTAGGTAAGGACGGCAGATTTCCTCCCCTAAGGAATGTAACCAAATAGATTTTTTTTTACATTGACAATAGTTTCATGGTCATTATTAGACTTTTAATTCCAAATTTTTTATTGAATAAAAAAATGTCAGCACCTACCATGGTGGGATTCGAACCTGGGTCCCCAGAACATTACCCTGGGTCTCTGGATTACTACATAAATACTACTACACCACTGCCTCCCCCAATCTAGAAGGTCAAACATCTTCTCCCTTTCCTCGTGCAGTTGTTAGCTGGTACTGCCTCCACCTCATCGACTTCCTGCCCAGTGAGAACAGTTCAAAGTGTCCTCTCTCTTACCCACATCGGTGTGTAAGCCTGGCCCTTCTTTCCTCATCCTCCATGCAGCACCCCGCCCCCCCCCCCCCCACCACCACCACCACCCACCCCCCCAAACACACACACAAACGCTCTCCTTCCCAACCCATGTGACCAGAGATGGCACTCCATAAAGTCGCCCAGCTCGACTTATCCAGTATTGAAAGTATCACAGAGTCAGTGAGAGAGAAACACAGAGGGTAACTGAGTCAATGGGAATTGCAACATAATAATGAGCAGAATATGCAGGTAAAATCATGCACCTCATTACCACCTCCCATTGATTAGGCCACTATTACCGTCCAAGTTACAAATGAAGTCAAAGAGAGTTCATGGCTGCTAACAATGGAGAACATGCCCCTGTCTACATCAACAGGGATGAAGTAGAAATGGTCGACAGCTTCAGGTTTTTAGGTGTCCAGATCACCAACAACTTGCCTTGATCCTCCCATGCCGACACTATAGTTAAGAAAGCCCACCAATGCCTCTACTTTCTCAGAAGACTAAGGAAATTTGGCATGTCAGCTACGACTCTCACCAACTTTTACAGATGCACCATTCAAAGCATTCTTTCTGGTTGTATCACAGCTTGGTATGGGCTCCTGCTCTGCCCTAGACCGCAAGAAACTACAAAAGGTCGTGAATGTAGCCCAATCCATCACGCAAACCAACCTCCCATCCATTGACTCTGCCTAATCTTCTCGCTGCCTTGGAAAAGCAGCTAGCATAATTAAGGACCTCACGCACCCTGGACATTCTAACTTCCACCTTCTTCCTTTGAGAAAAAGATACAAAAATCTGAGGTCACGTACCAATCGACTCAAGAACAGCTTCTTCCCTGCTGCCATCAGACTTTTGAATGGACCTACCTCACATTAAGCTAATCTTTCTCTACACCCTAGCTATGACTGTAACACTACATTCTGCACTCTCTCTTTTCCTTCTCTATGAACGGTATGCTTTGTCTGTATGGTGTGTAAGAAACAATACTTTTCACTGTATACTAATACATGTGACAATAATAAATCAAATCTAATCAAGTTATTCCAACAAAGCGAAACATCCCAGCTGATCAGTCATTTCCTCTCTCTCTCATATAAAATTTACATTTTGTTTCTGTTGTGAGAAAGTTCTCACTCGCTGCCTAATTTGATCATCTGCAGAATGATGTTGAATAAAGGATCAGAACTTCAGGGACGGTAATCTCCACTCAGGGTGATCAAACATTCCCGGAGTGACAGATTGGCCTTTTCTTTGCTTTCTTCCCCCCTCCAGGTGAGTGGACAGACTGAGAGAATCCCAGGTCCAAGTATCTGCCGATGCCCCCACTTGTCACCAGCTGCTAGGAAATACTTCATTCTGTCATTCTGCCAATGGAACTTGCACCTAACATCTGATCACAGCTCCTCAGTTGATATTTTAGGATATCATAGAATTGGCCTCGACAAGAAGGCCATTCAGCCCATCAAGTTTGCACCAAACACAATCTCACCCAGGTCCAATTCCCATAACCCCTCAGATTTACCCTACTAATCCTCCTAATATTTATCATGGCCAGTCAACCTAATCTGCACATTTTTGGACTGTGGGAGGAAACAGGAGCATCCGGAGGAAACCCACGCAGACACGGGGAGAATGTGCAAACTCCACACAGACAGTGAACCGAGACCGGAATTGAATATGACTCCCTGGCACTGTGAGGCAGCAGTGCTAACCATTGTGCCACCGTGCCATGAGGCACTGTGAGGCAGCAGTGCTAACCACTGTATCACCGTACATAGAGGGGTCAAACAGCAAAAGCTAAGGACCCTGACAACATCCTGAAGACTTACTCCAGAGTAATTTGCCCCAGTTGTTCATGTCCAGGAATAACATTGGATTCTAAGTGACAATGTGGAAAACTGCCCAGGGTGACACCTGTCCACAAAAGCAGAACAAATCTAATCCAACTAGTTATTACCTTATCGGCTTACTCTTGATTGTGAGTAACGTGATCAAAAGTTTTATTGACAATGCATTCAAGAAACATTCAGACAGCAATTGCTTGCTCACTGATGTTCAGTTAGGATTCCACTGGGGTAACTGAGCTCCAGAACTACTTACAGCCTTGGTCCAAACACGAACAAAACAGCTGAATTCAAAAGGAGGGGGTAAGAGTGACAGCCCTTGACATCAAGGCAGCATTTGACTCAGTGAGGCAAAAAGGAGCCCTAGCATAACTGGAGTCAATGAGAATCAGGGGGAAAACTCTCTGCTGGTTGGAGTCACACTTGGCACAAAGGACGATGGTTGTGGTGGTTGGAGAGTCGGCCATCTCAGCTCCAGGACATCACTGCAGGAGTGCCTCAGGATAGTGTCCGAGGCCCAGCCATCTTCAGTTGCTTCATCAATGACTTTTTTTTCATCGTAAGATCAGAAGGGGAAATGTTTGCCGATGTTATCACAATGTTCAGCAACATTTGCGATTCCTCAGATACTGAAGCAGTTCACATTCAAATGCAACAAGACCTGGACAATATCCAGGCTTGGACTGACAAGTGGCAAATAATAATTATGCTACACAAGTGCCAGGTAAAGACCATCGACAACAAGAGAGAATCCAACCATCGCTCTTGACATTCAACTGCATTAGCATCACTGAATTGTACAGTACCAACATTCTGGGGGCTATCTTTGACCAGAAACTGAACTGGACTAACCATATAAATATTTAGCTACAAGAGCAGGTCAAAGGTGATGAACCCTGAGGCAAATAACTCACCTCCTGACTCTTCAAAGCCTGCCCACCATCTATAAGGCCCAAGTCAGGAGTGTGATGGAATACTCTCCCCCGGCTGGGATGAGTGCAGCTCCAGCAACACTAATGAAGCTCAACACCATCCAGGGCCCCACTTGACTGGCACCTCATCCACCACCTTCACCATTCATTCCTTTCGCAGCCAGCATACAGTGGCAGCTGTGTGTACCACCGACATTATTCACCGCAACAACTCAGCAAGTCTGTTGTCAGCACCTTCCGACCTGCGATCTCCAGAAGGACAAGGGTAGCAGATACCTGGAAACACCACCACCTGGAAGTTTCCTTCCAAACACCTTGGCATGGAAATAAACCGCTGTTCCTTCATTGTCGCTGGGTCAAAATCCTGGAATTCCTTCCCTATCACCATTCCTTCACTGTCACTGGGTCAGGGTGGCATGGTGGCAGAGAGGTTGGCATTGCTGTCTCACAGCGCCAAGGACTGGGGTTCAATTCTCGGCTTGGGTCACTGTCTGTGCAGAGTCTGCACGATCTCCTCGTGTCTGCGTGGGTTTCCTCTGGGTGCTCCAGTTTCCCCCCACAGTCTGAATGATGTGCTGGTTAGGTGTAGTGGCTGTGCTAAATTCTCCCTCAGTGTATGCAAAGAGGCACTGGAGTATGGCGACCAGAAGATTTTCACAGTCACTTCATTGCAGTATCAATGTAAGCCTGCTTGTGACACTAATAAATGAACTTTAAAACTTTAAAATCCTGGAACTCCCTCCCTAACAGCACTCTGGGTGTACCTACTCCTCAAGGACTGCAGCAATTCAAGAAGGCAGCTCCCCATCACCTTCTCAAGGGCAATTAGGGATGGGCAATAAATGCTGGCCTTCCCAAGCAGTCAAGTTTTGAGGTAACATAGGGAATGTCTGAGGGTTACAGCAGCTGACTGGCTGAAACAGAAACAAGGATGGGTGATGTTCCGGAGGTAGAATCTTGGTGATGGGGTGGTTAGAAGCTTAAACTGAGTACAAATACAACACCGCATTTGCCCAAACAGTCTGGCTCCGTCTCACAGGACTGCCTGCAAAAAATAATAACTCTTCAGGTGACATTTCCACAGGCTCAAATTCATCCACAATTCCACACATTTCTCTTCATTATGTTTTCATTTATAGGAACATGGATATCTCTGTACACACGTACACACGCATCCACACACAAGCACATGGATAAACAGAGACGCACAGGATAGATACAGACACACACATACTGCCAGATACATGCACATACACACATATACATGGACCGACTCAGACACACATACAGACGGACAAATGCACATGATACAAACCCACAAGTCACACACACACACATACACACGCACACGTGCACACACCGCCAGCTTCACGGTCATGGACAGACACATACGCATACAGACACGTACACACATCCACAGGTGTGCGCGCACACAAACGTATATCACACAATGTTGGGATTACAAAAAATGTCCAGTTCACCAACTTAGACTGCAAACATATTCAATGTTTGGGAGTGTATTTTGTTTTAAACTGACGTTTTAAATAATGTTACCTTTTGCGAATAGGTTACTTGCAGTAATTTTTTATCCCTGTGCCCTCGGCCTCTTTTCCTGCAGTTGCTATCACTTCTTTTTGTTTTGGTCTGACCCGCAAAGGGACTTTCCCTGAGTCATTACCTCCTCTGATGAAGGGTCCAAAGCAGACCATCCATCTGGCCTTTCTCTCTCAGATGAGAGACAGACTCAATGTCTTGTTTCAGTTCCAACTTTCAATTTCCTTTATTCTCCCTTTCCATTTCAGCACGTCGTGAGTTGGTTTCCAAGCATCACAAATGAGCGAGTGCCTTGAAATCCCAGAGAACGGTAGCTGTCAAGCCTTTAACTAAATCCCTGGGGGAGGGTTAATGTCCCAAGGTGGGCTTGCAAAGCAAAAGGATATGGCAGCATTGCAAGGCAGCTATTTCAGTAGTGATACCCAGAGTGTGCCAGAGATGGACCAAATATACAAACAGCAGCAAATAAGGTAAAACTTGGATAAGATGGTAAAAAAAAAAGCAAAATTAATGGATCTTTACTTAAATTCATGTAGTGTTTGTCACAAAAAAATGAATTAATAGCCCTAACTGAGGATAATGGATATTGCCATTGCAGAGATGTGATTACAAAGAGATCAATGCTGGAAACTAAATATTCAGGGGTATGTGACTTTTCTAAGGACAGGCAGGAAGGAAAATGTGGTGGAATAGCTTTGTTGGGAAGAGATGGAATAAATAAAGTAGCAAGAAATGACCTTTGGATAGGAAGATGTAGAATCCATATGGGTGGAGGTAAGAAATGACAAGGGGCTGAAGACCCTGATGAGAGTAGCCTATTAGGCCCCCTCACAGTAGCTACACTGTAGGATGGGGAATGAATCAGGAGATAATGAGGACATGTAAACAAGGCAGTGCTTTAATCAAGGGTGACTTTCATCTTCATGTGAATTGGGACATGTCTGCTACGACTCTCACCAACTTTTACAGATGGACCATAGATAGCATTCTTTCATAGCTTGGTATGACTCCCGCTGCGCCCAAGACTGCAAGAAACTACAAAAGGTTGTGAATGTAGCCCAAACCATCATGCAAACTAGCCTCCCACCCATTGACTCTGTCTACACTTCCCGCTGCCTCGGGAAATGCAGCTAGCATGATCAAGGACCCCATGCACCCTGGACATTCTCTCTTCTACCTTCTTCCGTTGGGAAAAAGATAAAAAGTCTGAGGTCACGTACCAACCGACTAAAGAACAGCTTCTTCCCTGTTGCCATCAGACTTTTGAATGGACCTACCTTGCATTATGTTGATCTTTCTCTACACCCTTGCTATAACTGTAACACTACACTCCTTTCCTTTCCTTCTCTATGAACAGTCTGCTTTGACTGTACAGCGTGCAAGAAACTGTATACTTTTCACTGTATACTAATACATGGGACAATAATAAACCAAATCAAATCAGATTGGCAGAGGTAGCCATGAGGAAGAATTCATTGAGTGTATTTGGAACAGTTTCCTGGAACAATGTGTAATGGATTCAGCCAGAGATTGGACTAACGAAGCAGGTTTGATAAACAATCTTAGAGTAAAAAATCCTCTAGGAAACAGTGACCATAACATGGTAGAATTTAGCATTCAGTTTGGAAGTGAGTAACTTGGGTCAGAAACAACTGTGCTTACCTTAAGGGCAATTACAAAAGAGGGTGTTACAAAAGAGGGTTGGCTGGAGTTTTGCTTTTCAGGGAAAGGAATTTAGCAGAAAAGATGGTTGATCAGCAATGGCAGATGTTTATGAAAATAGGTCTCAGCTCACAATAAAGATATATTATCCCAGTTAGGAAGAAGGATTCTAGGAAGTGGATAAACCAACCATGGTTAACAAAGGAAGTTAAAAATAGTATTAAACTGCGAGAAGAAAGACACAATGAAGAACAGTTTGGAGGTGAGCTGGAGGATTGGAAAAGTTTTAAAAACCAACAAAAGATGACCAAAAATAAATAGAGAGAGAGAATATAAACAGTGAGGGTAAGCTGGCAAATAATATAAAAATGGACAGAAGAGCTTCTTTAAATATTTAAAAAGGAAGCAAAAGGCCAAAGTCAACATATGCCCCTTATAGAATGAGAAGGGGGAAATAAGAATGGGGAACCAGGAAATGGCAGAGGGGTTAAATAAATATTTAGCACCAGTCTTCACAGTAGAAGGCACTAATAATATTCAAAAAATACCAAATAAACAAAAGCCAAAACGGGCAAAATACAATAACTATCTGTAGGGAAAATATACTAGGGGAACTAATGGGAACAAACGTCAATAAAGTCACTAAACCTGACGGGTTGCATCCTAGGATATTAAAGGAAGTAGCTACAGAAATAATAGATGCACTAGTGGTAAGCTTCCAAAGATCCTCAAATTCTAGGAAACGCTCTCAGAAGTTTGGAAAACTGCCAATGTTTTCTGCCTTATTTAAAAAGAGACAAATAACAGTTAACCAAAGTCCAGTTAGTTTAACATCTGTCATTGGGAAAATGTGATTGAATCATAAAATCCCTACAGTGCAGAAGGAGGCCATTTAGTGCATTAAGTCTGCACCAAATACAATCCCATCCAGGCTCTATTCCATAACCCCACATTTTTCAGTAACCCCTGTTAATCCACTGACACTAGGGTCACATTTAGCATGGCCAATCAACCTAATCTTTGAACTGAGAGAGAAAACGCATGCAAACACGGGGAGAATGTGCAGACTCCACACAGGCAGTGACCCGAGGAATAGAACCCGGGTCCCTGTGAGGCAGCAGTGCTAACCACTGTGCCACCGTGCCACCTGTTGACTCTCAGCTGCCCTCTGAACAAGGGCAACTAGGGATGGACAATAAATGCTGGCCAGCCAGTGATGCCCATGTCCCATGAATGAATAAGAAAAATCCAAGGATGTTATTACAGAGAATTTAGAAACATATATGATCAAACAGTGTCAACACGGCTTCATGATGGGAAATCATGCCTGACAAATTTATCAGAATTCTTTGAGGTGGTAACGAGAAAGATAGATAAGGGAAAACCAATATATGAAATTTACTTGGATTTCCAAAAAGCCTTTGATAAGGCACCACACAAAAGGCCACCATGAGATACGAGCCCATGGTGTTGGAGGTAATATATTAGCATGGACAGGGGATTAGCTAATTAATGGAAGACAGAGGAGTTGGGATAAGAAGAACATTTTCGGGATGGCAACTTGTAACTAGTGAAATGCCACAGGGATCAGTGCTGGAGCCACAATTATTTGCAATATGTATTAATGACTTGGGCGAGGGGAGGTGAATATACTATTGTCAAGTTTGTGAATGACATAAAAATAGCTGGGAAGGCAGGAGGTGAGGATGACAGAATCCATAGAGAAATATAGACAGATGAGTGGGCAAATCCTTGGCAGATGGAGTATAATGTAGGGAAATGTGCAGTTATGCACTTTGGTAGGAAAAATAAAAGTGCTGAGCATTACTTAAATGGAGAAAGACTGCAGAAAGCTGCAGTGCGGAGCGATTTGGTGGCCGGTGAGCTTAAATCACCAAAAGCTAACATGCAAATTCATCAGGTAATAGGGAAGGCGAATGGAAAGTTGGCCTTTAGTTCAAAGGGAATGGAGCATAAAAATAGGCAAGTACAATTTAGACACCCGCAACACTGTGAACAGTTTTGATCCACTTATCTAAGGAATGATATACTGACACTAGAGGCAGTCTGGAGAAAGTTCATGACATTGATCCCAGGCATGGAAGGAATTTCCTATGAAGAGAGCTTGAGAGCATTGGGACTGCACTCATTGGAGTTTAGAAGAATGGGGTGACTTTATTGTAGAATCCCTAGAGTGCAGGAAGCCATTCGGCCCATCGATTCTGCACCAACAACAATCCCGGCCAGATTCTAGCCCCAGGTATTTGTCCTGCTAATTCCCCCAATACTAAGGGGCAATTTAGCACGACAAATCCATCTAACCCATACATCTTTAGACTGTGGGAGGAAACTGGAGCAAACCCATGCAGACACGGGGAGAATGTGCAGACTCCACAGAGATAATCACCCAAGGCTGGAATCAAGCAGGGCTAACCACTGTGCCGCCTTATTGTGACAGAAGAATTCTCAGAGGTTTTGACAGGGTAGATGCTGAAAGGTTGTTTTCCTTTGCAGGAAAGTCTAGGACCAGCGGGCATAATCTCAAGGTAGGGGATCACCCACTTAAGACAGAGATGAGGAGGAATTTCTTCTCTCAGAGAGGAGTGAATGCTCTTGTGTGTATGGGAAGGTAAACGATGTGGGGCAGTTGCAATGCTGGTTAGGGAACATGTTACAGCTGTATAGAGGGAGGACACCTTGGAAGAATCATGTAGACACAGTGAGTAGAGAGGGGGACAGCCATGGGGGATTCCTGCACTGACTGCCTGTCCTTCCTGGCGGTCACCCATCTATCTGCTTGCATCTTGGGTGTGACCACATTGCTGTAACTCTTCTCTATGATGCTTTCGGCCCCTGCACGCTCCTAAGTGCATCCAAATATTTGCTCCAACTGAATCACGCAGGCTGTGAGGAGCTGCCATTGGATGCACTTCAGTAAAACATTTAACAAGGTTCTTCATGGTAGGCTGATACAAAAGATAAAATTTCACAGGATCGGGGTGAACTAGTAAGGTGGATTCAGAACTGGTTTGGCCATAGAAGGCAGGGCGTAGCGGTGGAAGGGTGTTTTTCTGAATGGAGGTCTGTAACTAGTGGTGTCTCGCAAGGATCAATGCTGGGACTTCTGCTATTTGTGATATATATAAATGACTTGGAAGGAAACGTAGCTATCTGATTAGCAAATTCGTGGATAATACTAAGATTGACGGAGTTGTGGATAGTGATGAAGATTGTCAGAGAATGCAGCAGGATATAGATAGACTGGAAAATTGGACAGAGAAATGGCAGATGGAATTTAATCTGGACAAATGTGAGGTGATGCATTTTGGTAGATCCAATTCAGGTGGGCGCTATAAAATACATAGCAGAACAATCAGGAGCATAGACACACAGAGAGATCTGGAAGTACAGGTCCACAGCTCCTTAAAAATGGCAGCCCAGGTGGAAAAGGTGGTGCAGAAAGCATGTCGCCTTCATTGCAGCATCGAGTATAAAAGTTGGCAAATGATATTACAGTTGTATAAAACGTTGGTGATGCCACATTTGGAATACTGTGTCCAATTCTGGTCACCACGCTACCAGAAGGACGTGGAGGCTTTGGAGAGAATGCAGGAAAGGTTTACCAGGATGTTGCCTGGTATGGAGGGTAATAGCTATGAGGAGAGATTGAAAAAATTGGGATTGTTCTCTCTGGAAATACAGAGGCTGAGGGGTGAACTTAGAACATAGAACACTATAGCACAAGGGGTGACCTGATAGAAGTTTATATAATTTATGAGAGATATAGATAGGGTGAACAGTTGGAAGCTTTTGCCCCAGGGCAGAAATGACAATTACAAGGGGGCACAAGTTTGAGATAAGGGAAGAAAGATTCAGTGGAGATGTGCAGGTGATTTTTTTTTTACATGGGGGTGGGGGGTGGTGGTGCTGGAATGCACTGCCAATTGAGGTGATTGAGGCAGTTACTTCAGCCACATTGAAGACTTCTCTAGATAGGCATATGAATGAATGGGGAATAGAGGGATAGAAGTGGCTCGTCTAAATAGTGAGCAGCGCAGGCTTTGAGGGCTGAAGGGCCTGTTCCTGTGCTGTACTGTTCTTTGCTCTTTGTATATTATTCTCACTCATGGGTGTGAAGATTATAGATGAAGCCCAACATTTTTTTGGTATTACTTTATGGGATATGGGTGTCGTTGGCGAGGCCAGCGTTTACTGCCCATCCCTAATTGCCCTCGAGAAGGTGGTTGTGAGCCACCTTCTTTACCACTGCAAACCATGTGTATAGATGCACTCACAGTGCTGAAAAGAAGCGAGTTCCCGGGTTTTGACCCAGGAAGTGTAAGTAAAAGAACACGATATATTTCCAAGTCAGGATGGTGCATGGCTTGGAAGGGAACTTGTAGGTGGAGGTATATCCCTACTTGATAGATGAAAGCTGGGATAACAGACCTGTCAGATAACAATCTCTCAATGAAAGAATGGGCATCCCTGACAACGTTGCAATATTTGAACATGGCTACAGGACAAGAGGTCAGACAGGCAGGACTGGGGTACAGGAGTGTGATTGGTGTGAGGGAGTCTCTCTCCGAGGCTGGGTATGGGAGAGTCCCTCTCTCTCTATATGGGGTTGGGTGTGGGGGAATGTCTTTCTATGGGGTTGGATGTGTGGGGGAGTCTCTCTCTCTCTCCCTCCTTATGGGGTTGAGTGTGGGGGATTCTCTCTCGATGGGGTTGGGTGTGTGGGAGTGAGTCTATCTCTCCCTCTCTGGGGTTGGGTGTGGGGAGTGTCTCTCTGTGGGGTTGGGTATGGGGGAGTCTCTCTCTCTCCCTTTGAGGTTGGGTGTGGGGGAGTCTCTCCAGGGGGTTGGCTGTGGAGAAATCTCTCTCTCTCTTTATGGGGTTGGGTGTGGGGAGTGTCTGTCTCTCTCTCTTTGAGGTTGGGTATGGGGGAGTTTCTCCAGGGGGTTGGGTGTGGAGAAATCTCTCTCTCTTTATGGGGTTGGGTGTGGGGGAGTCTCTCTCTCTTTATGGGGTTGAACGTGGGGGAGTGTCTCTTTATGGGCTTGGTTGTGTGTCTCTATCTCCCTCTATGTTTATGTGAACAGGCTATGGGCGCCACCATGTTTAATCCTGGCAGTAGTGAGGCCTCTGACCGCTAACCCGGAAGTTGCTGCTGGATTGCACTTCCGATGTCAGAGCGGACCAATCAGTGGGCTCCACGAGCCGCTAAGCGGTGATTTAAGCGCGTGCGCAGTAGCGGTTGTCTCTCTCCCGCTGCCACGTTCCCGGTGCAGCCGCGAGTCCCGGGCCCAAGACACCGACAGTCACCCCGCCACAGCCCAGCCCCAGCCTCCCCTCACACCCACAGCCCGCCATGTGGCCCGTCCGCCTTCTGTGCTTGGCCGTCCTGGCCTCGGCCGCCGACATTCCGGTGGAGGATGAGGTGTTGGTGTTGAAGAAAGACAACTTCGACGAGGCTCTTCAGAAATACCAGCACCTCCTGGTGGAGTTCTGTAAGTGAGGGAGAGGGGCCTTTAACCAGCACAACAAGGCCACTACTCTAACCAGCTGTCTAACTAGTCATCAGGTCCCTTCTGACTAACTCCTGTCTAACTTGTATTCCCGTTTAGCTGGTAACTAGTTCTCTTAACAACTCCTGTCTAACTGGCAACTCATTCCTTTCTAACAACAAGACTTGTCTTAACTAGTAAACAATTCTTTTCTGACTAACAAGCCTTGTCTTGACTAGTAACCAATTATTTTCTGTCAACAACTCCTGTCTTAACTAGTAACCAATTCTTTTCTGACTAACAAGCCTTGTCTTGACTAGTAACTAATTATTTTCTAACTATCAACAACTCATTCCTTTCTGATTAACAGCAGACCCTAACCAGTAACTAACTTCTGACTACAGCAAAAGTGTCTGACTAGCAGCAAATTCCATCTAATTGCTAACCGATTCCTCTGCAACCAGCAATGAGTCCCATCTGATTCATTCATTCTGTGGCTAGCAACAAACTAATTGTAATTTACAACTTGTTCTGATTAACAGATCTCGTGCAATTAACAGTGTAGAGAAGGAAGTTTATTGCTGTTTGGAGGGAGTGGTTGCCTAGACAGTGTGTAACTACTTTTTAAAAAAAACCCACCTTATTGTAACAACAAATGATCTGTAGCTGCTATTGAACCATCAGATGTTCAGCAGTTTACTTTTTTTTTATGTTCATCTCCCTTTGGGTAATTGGTACTCACTGAACCGAGTCCTGTCCCTAAACGGCGAGCAGAATTACCCTTTACCCGGTCCCTACGTCTGGTCTTGTTTGCTCCCTGACACTTGGCAAGTTCTGCCTTGTCTTTGTGTGGGACTGACTTAAAAAGCCAGCTGCAGCCTTTTATAACTTTCACTGGCCCGGGAAACTCGACCAGTGTGCAGTGAAATTATTTTACTATTTCACTGACTAACTGTGGGCTTCAGTTTTTTGGTTTGATTTGAGTTCTATTCCTCTTGCTATCTTTCTGATAGTATCTTTGTGGCTTCCTCATTTTTGCTGAAGTGGACCAAGAGGTTCCATGAGAAAGACTTCGCTGATTTTTTTTCTCAAAACACAGCATTTAACATTGCCGGGAATCTGCATTAAAAGCAGAAACTGCACTCGGCAGAGTGGAGCAGTTGGTGATCCCAAGAAGCTGAATGTTAGCCAGGACACTTCCTTAAAGCGGCAGGCAGGGCCTTGGTTTTTTTGTGTAAGAAATGGTACGTGTATAAACTGCACGTACTTGAGCAGGAAAAGGACCTGGCGAATTGACAGCTTCTGTCGGCCACTAGCGACCAGCAGAATAAGTGAAGGAGGCGGGTGTTGTGAATTTGGATAGAGTTGACGTGTTCGAGAGTCAGTGGGTGGGAAGCTGACATTGCTTTCCCGATCCCAGATTGCATGGTGGGCTGGAGAGGGAGTGTCCTGTTTGCCCGGTCTAACAGTGAAGTTAGGCTAACATCGCCCCTTCTTCAAATATCTAAAAACACACGAGAATGATGCGTGATTTTTCAACCAAAGATGGAAGGCCTTCAGCAGCGAGTGTCGGTTTTAAATACTTCTGGTTTCTCTCTGACCATTGTTGCTAAGGATTGATTTTTTTGAAATGAAATTGTACTGTAAGGATTGTCAAGATTAGGAAGGTCCTTTCCTGTAGCCCGCCCTTAAAGGACAAAAGGATGTCTTTAAGACACTAAATTCTATAGCCTGTAATTGGCTTCCAGTATGTCATTGGGATAACATTTTTACCAGCACCTTGCAGCTGGAAGCCTTTAAGGATTCTTTAGACAGCAGCTGTTTGCAGTAAATCATGGAATTTGCAGTTAATTATTTTAGCTCATTGTGCTGAATCTGTTTAAGTTTGGGATCAGGGTTTGCAGCTTATTTGTTGCAAGGGTGTAACAGTGATATAGCATAAGCCATTTTGTATTAAAAATTAAAGAGCTTGGTATAGTTTAAACTGCAGAGCCAGGAATTTATCACCTGTCTGTGAAATTCTGTGCCTTTACATGTTGTCTGGCTGCTGCCTTGTCTTTGAGGAAAATGGTCTATTATACCATTTAATGCTTGCCAGGTGGATGGGGGAAAATAGGTCTCTGTCACATGTAATAATGAAGTACTGTAAATGCTGGAAATACTCAGCAGTAAGGCAGCATCTGTGGAAGGAATATTTTGTTTTTGGATTAAAATTCCCTGCCACTTGCCTGCTTTTACTTTTGCCCACAAAGTGCCTGACTAGAAAATTTTCTATTTTTATTTCCTGCTTTGGTCTAGCCTGTTAATGGCAATTATCTTCATCATAATGATGACCTAACTTGCACCAAACGTTTATTTAGCACAATGTTTAAATGAGTTGGTGAGGGATGGCTTTGTATAAAGTCCAGACATGTTGAAGCCTGGTTGGCTTAAAAATTTCTAATTTTGACTTGGGATGTGATGATAAAGTATAATTTTATTTTTAAATGCCAGCACAATGATTGACTTGAAGTCACTTTAGTTTTAAAAGCTGACTTCAAGTCTGTATATTGAAACACTTTTGACATTTGCTTTGTCATTTCTTTATAACTACTAAGTTGACCATTTAACATGTATGCAGTGTACAGATTGGGGTTAGAAAACTGTTCTTCAAGCCTTGAAGGATTGTATCTATATTGACAACCACAATTGAATCACTCCATTTAAGGATTATTTAAAGGTGTTGAGGGAGGTTCACAAAAGATTTGGGTGGATAATCCCAGAGCTGAAGGGTTATGTCTGTTGGAAAAGAGAAGGCTGAGGGGTGACCTGAGAGAAGTCTTCTGAGGACATGAAGGATTGTTGTACAAAACATATTTCCACTTGTGTAGGGAGTTCAAAGCCAGCTGTATAAAAAGTACAGTAGTCACTAAGTAAATCTATAAGGAATTCAAAGCAACCGTCCCCAAAATATGGGGAGGGAGAGAGACATGGGGTAGAGGAGAAAAGAGGAATGAGGCTTGTCAGCAATGATTGGCATCTTGTCTGACCTCTAAACAGATGAATGGGATGGGAAAATGACACGAGTATAATGTTTGCCTGATACCAGTGCTGAAGCTGTGCTGTGCAAGTTTTTGTTCTGATTATGTTCAATAGGTGTGATCATTGTACCTGTCTCTGGTTTACATAGATCTGACATTTTCTAGTGTTATTGAGGTTATTCGTTAAGTTATGGTGTAACTTTGTGGTGGACTTTGCTATTGCACAACAAATTATTTTCTTGTTATGAGCCATGTTGTGTAACTTCTTTTGCCTGTTGACATTGCAGAATATGGAGAGTCAATAGGAATGAATCCTATTAGAAGTTGGCCTCTTCCCTCTTAAGGTACACACTGCTACCGAGCTAGGGAACGGGGTTGGAGGTGTGGCTCTTGGTTCTTTTCCTCCAGCTATTTGGAGTGCCAGGTCAGTGATATGGGCATCTCACCAGCACCAAAATCTTGCTTAGTGAGAACAGCCTTGCCTGTCAGATCTTGAACACATCTTAATGTCTCTGTAGAGGGACAGTAGTTATTGAGAGCTCTTCCTGAAAACCTGCTTAATACAGTGCCAGGTATACTACAGCCTATCCTTCAGGGATGCACACTGAAACCCATCCAGTTACTGCTTGAACCATTCACTAAGGAGATGCTATTTTGATACGCTTCCAGTGTTAGAAGCGTGTTGCAAACTGGCACATTCCAAGGTCTGGGGCCACACACTTAAGACTGGGACAACCACTGCATGGACTAGGGCTGCTGTTTGGGGACTTTAACCACTGGAAACTTTTTGGCAAAATGGTTTCACAGTCACCATCACTGAGCTAACATCAGCTGCCATAGTGGGATCTGACCCATGTTTCCAGATCACTGAGCCTGATCTTCTGAATTATTAGTTCTGTGACATTACCACTGTCTTTTTATCTGAAAATGTTTAAATGCCATGTCAATGTAGATGTAATTTGCATTGTAAATGGAGTGAGGCATCCAGTAGTGTTGATTCATAATGCATTTGATATGTTGCCACATATATAGGGGGCTAGCAGATGGGGATTAGACTTGGTGGCTGTGTTGAACTAATTGTTTTTCCAATTCAGTTTCTGCCTCATTAATAATTAAAATTCGGGTTGCTCTGTTAAATATTCAGCTTCTGGAATGGAGCTGTGTACTGCATTCAGCTTTGCTAGATTCCTGGCCCTGTAGATGGGAGCTATAGTGAACTGTGCTAAGGTTCATGCTGACTGTCCTCTGCATGTTGTTTGCCTGGTTTGTGAAGGAGCCTCTTCCATGTGTATTTAATTCACCATTTGGCAACCTCTGGAACTGAATGATGTGCTATCAAATTCTGTGTATTAGCTTTATTGATCTGTTGCACTGCAGACCCTGGAATTGAGATTACAGGTATTTAGAATGTAGTGTTTCTTTCTTTGCTCATCTCTGACAAAGGGTCACTCTAAATTGAAACATTGACTCTCTCTCTCTCTCTCCTCAGATGCTGTCAGACCTGCTGAGATTTTCTAGCATTTTCTGTTTTTGTTTCAGATTCCAGCACCCGCAGTACTTTTATTACAGCATGCAGTGGTGTTTATTTCCACTTCAATCTGAAATTAATGTTGTAAAGTGGCATTAGTAGGCAGGTATTCCAGTGGTCCTTTGCTGAAAGGGCTGTGGGCTATATTTATCACTAGCTAATATTAACAAGAGTTTAATTTTGGGATCATCAAGAAATGTTTTCCTGATGTAACTACGTTCTAGGGGAATGATTTTTGAGGAAGCCCCAATACAACATGCTTGAACCCTTAATTTTCTTTGATATTTTTCCTATCAAAATTTGCCTTCCTCACCACAGAATGGTGAACATGTTTAAATGCAGACCCCTCCTTTAGGGCAAGACAGCATTAGTTGAAATGTTCCTGCCCCAGAAACTTAACTGTAGCGAAGGAGCAATCCCAGTACAAATTGACCAGATGTGTTGTAAATCCAACTGTAGCATATCTTGCTGCATTGTGGCTTTAGATTGAGGTGCTGCTTCAGATTCTGTGCAGGCCCAATGTGTCCATGGGCTTGAGTCAGGAATTTGCTTCACTTACTAAATGGCCTGATGGCACTGATACAATTAACAAGAGGCAAGATCAGGGATGCAGAGCAAGAACAGTCTCCAACTGGAAAATACAAGTGAATTGACTCCTCAAAAGTTAAGTTTATTCATTAGTCACAAGTAGGCTTACATTAACACTGAGATGAAGTTGCTGTGAAAATCCCCTAGTTACCACACCCTGGTACCTGTTTGGGTACACTGAAGGAGAATTTAACATGGCTAGCCCACCTAACTCCCACATCTTTGGGCTGTGGGAGGAGGCTGGAGCACCCAGAGGAAACACATGGAGAATCTGCAAACTCCACACAGTGACCCAAGCTGGGAATTGAACCCAGGTCCCTGGCACTGAGGCAGCAGTGCTAACCACTGTGCCACCATGCTGCCCCTTTCTAATTATTTTTAGTTGAGATTCTGGGTTAACTTTTATTGCAGCTTTTTAGTTTTCCTAGTGCTGTTGGGACAAGAAGAGGGGTACCTTGGGTCTCTGTCCTTCCACTATCCACTTTGCCCTGTTTGACCTGTGATTTGCACTTTTGTTGGGGGAATGCTGTAGGTCAGTGCATTACGTCCTGACCAATTTTTTTTTAATGTTGCCCCTTCTAAAGCTAACTGGTGGTCAAATTTAAAGTTGCTGGGTGGAGTTGAAATATTTGCAAGGTGGGGGCTGTGTGCACATCAGATTAATGGCTCTATCTGTGGTCTGTGCTGATTTGGATGGGGGCTGCTATGGTCTGACAGTTACCTGGTGTTTCGGCTCCTAAAACAGTACCAGATGTTCCCCTGATGGGAAAGTACGCTGAGGACAGAATTGATCTCCACATTGTATCTCTTCCTCCTTTTCTATCTGGCTGACTGCTTGCTTTGAAGGATTGAGGTGTGTTTGTTGTGGAGTAATCTAATCTCCCTGTTCAGGAGAGGAAGAATTGGGTGTTTTACTCCTATTGGCTATTCTCTAATGTGGCATTCCTGGTACTGCTTAAAACCAGTCCATCAACTTTGACATTTTGTGTTTGCATGACAAGTCAGATTAGCAAATGGCTGCAATCGCTTCCCATTTTTTACATGATTGAGTGAAGGACCTTTTTGATCCTGTGTCCTAGTTAATGTATTAATTGGCAAATTGCCTCCTTGGCCTATTGACTTTCTGCATGATATTGGAGTGTTCTGAAGGTTATTTGCCCAGTACCAACCTGAGGAGTTAGTTCATGCCAATTTAAAATGGTACTGTGATTGCTGGTCAGAGGGCATGTGACTCGGTGCGAATGATTAACTGCAGTCAGGTGTTGGGTCACTTTTGTGCTTTTCTCCTGTCTGGACTCAAACATTTTTAATACTGTGCTGTTTACTTTTAGTTGGTGTGAGCTGAGTTGGAAGTGGCTACGCTGTACCCAGTAAGCAGAACAGTCTTGGAAAGAATGTATACAGTAAATGTCATGTGATTTCCAATACTAATGTGTGATGTAGTGGGCTGCTTATTGGAGAGCTTCTTGTAAGATTGAAGGTGCTGCTCTGCCTTCATCTGCTATTGTTTTTGTTCAAAATTTTATCTAGTTTAAATGTCATGATTCTTAGATAAGGATCTGTGTAGAATTTTGAGTTCCTGTTGTATTCTTGTGGTAAACCATTGAAGTTTGTTTTAATGCCGCTCCCTGGCCGTTTGTAGTTTACTTCCCCATTGACTAGCTGGTTCTTGGCCTGTTTGTATTGAATGTTTGTCTCTTGCAGGAGGGTTGGGAATAAGATAGCAAGAGCTGCAACAGCTTGGTCAAAGGATTTAGTGAACTTTGAGGGGCTACACCACATTCTTTTGTCTTTCTGCTTGTTCTGAAGGACAGGCCCCACTTTGAGGTTGCTGCCTCTGTTCAGGGAGTAACATGCAGCTGCTCTACCCATTAGGGTATTCCTGTATAATTGTATCTAGTCTTCATATGTGGGTGCCCACTTGTGTTGCCTGTGTACTGAGTGCCCACACTGGCTGTTTCTAGTTAGTTTACTCTGGTTTGTGTCACCATAATGTGAATTTTACCATCTCCCCCTCATTTCAATGAAATCATTAGAGTACAGGAAATGGTTTAAATCTTTAGTTTCTGTAGGAGTTTTTCAAAGAGCCATGTATTTTGCTGGCCTCATGCAGGAAATTGCTCTTTATTAATACAGCTCAGCAAATAGAGATATCCCTGGAGAGAGTAGTTTCTTGTTGAAGACTTACTTTTATTGACCCAGGACTGGTTTCCACCAGGGAGAGGGCAATTTAAAATGGCTCAAATTACTCTAAATTATCAAGATGTTCTGTGATTATACTTTGTCCGTCTCCAGGCACATGATTTCCAATTGTGTTAATGTGGATTATTCATCTTGGCCAATTACATCCTTTACTCTGGAAGCATGAGTTTGTTGGTCCAGAAGCTCCCACCCACTTGTCTTTTAGCAACCTCTATTACATAAGTAATAATAGGAAAGGTGTCTTTCCTATTGTTGCTCCATAAAGTTCAAAAGTTTCCATTTTCCCTGTCTGCTAAGCATTTCTTAGAGGAAAAAATGGATTGTCTCATGCATTTAGTATCTGGGGACTATGCCCTGTGGCTGTATTCCTTAAGAATGTGGTTCATCTCACTTAGTTTTCATCCCATTATGCCACAGGGCAGTCTGTATTTAGCCAAGCTGTACAGAATACTTTCAAAAATACATACTTAAGATCTCTAACAGTGGTTGTGTTTCTATGCAGTTGTACCTTTTGTAATTCCAGGTATGTCATATTTTTTCTGTTCTGTTTTCATTTCTAAATTAGTCTACCTGGATTTTAGTCTTTTAGTACCAGACTACCCTTGTTACCTCAACTTTCAACCTGCATCCTAATAAATTGGTCATTAATGTTTTGCAGTATTTATCCCATCATTCTCTTGAATGTGGAGAAAGACTACTTTTGAAATTCCATGGCTTCCCATTTGTTCCAAAAGAAATGTTGTAAATTTGAGATTTAGACTCTGGGAATTCTGGGTTGGGGGGATATGTGGAGTGCTGCAGCCGAGAGTTATTCAGTTTTGTCTTGAAACGTAATCCCAGTTGCACGTTTGCTACCTTTGACCTGATCTAACCTGTGTTTTCCCCCACAGATGCTCCCTGGTGTGGACACTGCAAAGCACTTGCCCCTGAATATGCCAAAGCTGCCGCAAAGCTGAAAGAAGAAGGCTCTCAGATCAGACTTGCGAAAGTAGATGCCACTGAGGAATCCGACCTAGCACAGATGTTTTCAGTACGGGGATACCCGACTATCAAGTTTTTTAAAAATGGTGATAAGAGCAACCCTAAGGATTATTCAGGTAATGAAGATTCCTATTGAACAGTATAGTGAATGTGTAAACGAGTCTGAAATTGTTGTTAAGCAACTATCAGTCTCTAGCTTTTGAACTGGAAAACTATTATTAGTGCAAGCAATCACAGAATTCACATGTTACAGTGCAGGAGGCTGTAATAATTGCGAGGCTCTACAGTTACTTGGCAGGTGAAGGAATTATTTATTTGAAGCAAACTATACAAAGGAGGACAACAAAGACCTCCATACTCCAGCTCCTGAGCGTCAACTGTCAGAGCTTGACTGTCGATCTCCAACAGCTATCCTTTAATTGTCTCAATGAGAGCTTGGACTTGTGCTCCATCTCTGCAGGGCATGAGTTTGGACTCTCGTTTAACTGCTGTTCCATATGTTTTTGGCTCTGTACTCCACTGCTACTTGTACTCAATCGCCACATATCACACTTTGCTGTGATTCCACAGGCCATTCGATCTATCATGTCTGCACTGGCTCTTCAAATGAGCGTCATGACTTGGTGCCATTTCTGTGCCTTTTCCTGTACCCCTGCACGTTGTTCCTATTCAAGTAAACATAATGTCCTCTTGAATGCTTCAATTGACGGGCCTCCACCATACTCCAGGTAGCACATTCCAAACCCAAGCCACTTGCTGTGTGGAAAAGTCTGTTCTCGCATCACGTTTACTAGTTGGTTCATGTACCTTTTTGTTCTTGATCCTTTTATAATTGCGAACAGTTTCTCCCTATCTACTCTGTCTAGTTGCCTCATGATTTTGAATATCTCTATCAAATCTCCATTTGGCCACCTCCAAATAACAGTCCCAACTCTAACCTCATAACTGAAGTTTCTCATCCCTTGAACCACTCCTGCATTCTTTCATGCAGGTGTTCGTGACCCTCCTATAGTGTGGTGCCCAGAACTGTACACAGTTAACAGAATTGGGCTGTGTTACCTTGGCATTTAGTCCAGTTGCTTATGGATGGTACATTGCAGATTATGCTTAAAACAATTGAATTTGCTTTGAAATAATTTATTGCTTGTATTCCTGGTATTGGCTGGCTCAGTGGTTAGCATTTCTGCCTCAGCGCCAGGGACCTGGGTTTGATCCCAGTACATTCTCCCCATGTCTGTGTGGTTTTCCTCCCACAATCCAAAGATGTTTTGGTTAGGTTTGGCCATTAATCAAGGGGTATTAGTGGGATATATACATGGGGTTTATGGAGATAGGGCCTAGGCAAGATTGTTGTTGGTGCAGGCTGACTGGGCAGAGAGGCCTTTTTTTCCACATAGGGATTCTATGATTAGTGCCAGTTGATTAGTCACTTGTACTGCAGCAGTGTATCTGGTCATTGTTTGACAGCCTATCCCAGTCCCTTCTGTTTCTCATCAATGTGGTCGTGTATCATGTACTGGACCAAAATCTTGGAATGCCCAACTCATTCCTGTGGAGCTATCTCTGCTGCACAATGCAGCAGTTCAAGAAAGCTGCTTGCTGCCACCTTGGGCAACTTGGAATGGACAACATCCATCAGAGAACTTTTAATGAAAGCTCTCTCTGCTTTTGGGTGGTTTATTCAAATTCCCAGAAAGTTATTTTTTTCTTTCTCTGAAATGCGACCCATAATTAAAGTGCATGGATTTACAATTTGCTAAAGAAAATATTTGATCTTGCTAATGCAAATAAATAGCCCACTTTTTGAGGCCATCACTTTCTTCTTAAAGAATTTCTACAGTACAGAAGGAGGCCATTTGGCCCATTGAGTCTGCACTGACACCAATCCTGCCCAGGCCCCCCTCCTGTAACCCCATGCAATTTACCCTGTTAATCCCCCTGACACTAGAGTCAATTTAGTCTGGCCAATCCAGTTAATCCACACATTTTTGGACTGAGGAAACCCATACAGACGTAGTGGAGTGGTGGGGAGGGAGAGGAGTGCAAACTCTGTACAGACAGTGACCTGAGGCAGGAATCAAACCTGGGTTGCTGGCATTGAGGCAGCAGTGCTAACTACTGTGCCACCCTGCCACCAGATTTCTTTGATCTGTCAGCTTTGAGAAGTCGCATTTACAATATATGGATTCACTTGTGAAATTGTTTATCTTCCAATTAGTAACTGAGTTTTTCATTGTGACAGTTGTTAAAGTTGGTCTTTGGGGAAATCCCATCATTGCACTGTGTTCAGTGTTGATTGATTATCACTATCTGAAAGTGAAATTCTCATTTTCACACTTTGAATCATATCTACAGTATCTCTTCTGTATTAGGTAGCATTAATGGCTTTTATCCATGAATGTATGATTATTATTAAATCTGCGCTCTGAGCAAAGAAACTTTGTGGTTTTTCTCAGTTGGGAGTTTATCTCCTTGACTGAACAGTTTTGATTTGATCTGATTCAGTCATAAGATCGAAGCAGTGAAAGGTTGAAACTCCTTGGTAGTTGAATTTTGTTTAAGCTTGCAAGGTGAAAATGGGGTTAACTTTTTGACCCCCTGCTTTTGAGCACTATCTCTCCTTCTGACTGCTAATCTCTCCTATGTCTACATCGGACTCTTTTTGCACACTCTCTCTTGCCTCTGTTTGAAGCTTCTATTGTTATAATCCATAGCATCTTGAACCTTTCCATTTCTGACTTCAGGGTTATCAATCTGAAACGTTACCTCTGTTTCTCATCACCTGGGACATGATTCCACAGCCCCATTTGACAATGTTTGCTGGGAAAGGCACCCATTTTAAGTATACACCTCAGCAGCGGGTGGCTTTCTGGCTAATTTCAGCCCTTTTGTTTCATTTGACCAGCATCTCTGACCGTGATGTATTTCTTGTTTCTGGTCTTTGTGAAACATGTGCCCTGCTTACTGAGTTAGTGATTCCCTATAAACTCCATGATCAAAGAGTGCATTTTCTCTTCTACTTGTGCCCATAATGTGCCAATTCAGTGGCACAGGGGAACATGTTAGATTGGAATGCAATTGTTTTCTCCCACCTGACCATTTTGCAAGAACAGATCTGATACTGAGGATTCTAAAGGCTGATGCAAGAGGAATGGATAATGCTCGGTCTCATTGTTTTTAGATTTACTGGATTCCAGTCTTCCTCAAGCTGGTAGCTAGCTGATACTGAAATCCAGTTGGTTGGGATTCACTAAAGCCATTGTAACTTTTGAGCGGTGCAATGAATCCTATTGGTTCACTCAGCAGCTACTGTCTAAAACTTGTGTACCTGGGGGGCCTGTTTTTAGACCCAGACTTGCTGGTTTTTCTGTTTAACAGCAAAAGACACCAGTGCATAATTTAAATCAACATTGTGAACATCCCACTGTCCTGTACAATGGGAACAGAAGCTTAACTATCCAGTGACTGTTTATGCTTCCTGCTACCTTGGCAAAATCCTAATTAAGAATCCACGGATCCTGGATATTCTCCTTTCCACTGGGAAAAAGATACCAAAGTCTGAGGTCATGTACCAATCAACTTGAACAGTTTCTTCCCTGCTGCTGTCAGACTTTTGGATGGACTTACCTTGCATTAAATTGATCTTTCTCTACAGCCTAGCTATGACCATAACACATTCTACATTAACTTCTTCTAAGAGTAGTATGCTTTGTCTATATAGTATGCAAGGAATGATACTGTGACAATAATAAATCAAATCAAAAGACTATACAACTCGGCCACAATCCCCCAAATCACCTATACGTCAACAGGATTAATTAAAAGTGCCTTTCAAATCAGCCAGGTGTGGGCTATTTACACTGAGTTCACCATTTTGTGGTGTACAGTGCAATAACAGGCCACTCAGTGCACCTGAGCATAAAACGCAAGTGTTTATATTCCACATAAGCTGCCTCCCAGCCTACTTTCTCTCTCTTATCCCATCCCTCTATTTTCTGCTTTAGGTGCTTACCTATCTTGCTTTTTAATGCAATGCTGCTCTCCTGTGAGCTAACAGCAGGGGAAGTGCTTCAGTGCCTCCTGACTGTACAAGTTAGAAGCTGGAGGTTCTGCCTGGTAAGTAAATGTTTCACTGTGATTTGTCTTGGATGCAGAAAAGGTCCAGCAGTTGTTGAAAATACCCAGCAGGTCTGGCAGCACCTGTGGAGAGAAACTTTGGGTTGATGTATTTTTAACTTCTCCAGTTTTGATGAAGGGTTACTGACTTGAAATATTAGCCCTGTGTTTGACCTGCTGACATGTATCTTGGATGCAGCCTGAATGGAGCCAGTTGCATCCTTGCTGGCTTGGGCAATAACAGGATTGGCCCTTTCAATAAAAGGTTGAGTCGCTGGCATCTTATTTTGTGTGACAGCTGCACATGAGTAAGTGCTTTGATCTTCCTCTTAGCTGGAAGACAGCATGAAGATATTGTGAACTGGCTGAAGAAACGCATGGGACCTGCAGCAGACACCATCTCTGATGCAGATGCTGCTGAGAAGTTGGTGGACTCCTCTGACGTGGTTGTTATCGGATTTTTCAAGGTACTGATTATTTCTTAAAAGGCTTATTGTATGTAAAAGCATGGGTGACCTTGACTCCAGTGAAGGCAGTGTATAACATGAACAGGGCAGTATTGTTTGGCTGCTCCTATAGTGAGAAATGATGAGTCTATGTTCACTCATGCAGCAGTGTCTATTGTCCTAGAAAACACAAATTACAGCACAGGAACAGGCCCTTCAAACCTTTCTCTGACCATTCTGAAAACCTCCTATCCTTCTGGGGACCATATCCCTCTATTCCCATCCTATTCACGTATTTGTCAAGGCATCACTTTAAAAATCATTATTGTATCTGCTTCCACTATCTCCCCGGCAGTGAGTTCCAAGCATCCAGCTCCTTTAAGCCTTGCCCCTCACATCTTAAACATATGCTGCCTAATAATTGACACTTCCATCCTGAGAATAAGCTTCTGACTATCCACTCTGTCCATGCCCCTCATCTTGTAGACATCTATCAGGTCATCGCTCAACCTCTTTCATTCCAGCGAGAACCTGTTTAGCTACCCATGCCTGCAGGTGATTTTGCATTATGCACAGAATGAGCAAGTTGTCCATTCCCTTCCCTCAAGCAGAATTATTCTGCAGAAGTGGATTGAAGAGTGGCTTTGTGACTAGAGCTTCCCCATCATTGAATTGTCAGTGTGGCACAGACCTACTGCATGATGAAACTGAAGTGTTAGACCTGTTGCTAAGCAAGACTAATTTGAGTGGCTGTTTACTAGCAGCCACTTTGTGGAATTGCGACAGTTGTGAGCAAGGTGCTTTTATTTTGCTCTAATTGTCCCTAGCTGCTTGAAGAGAAACAAGTTAATATTAAATCACTTGGAAATTCTTCAAATAATAAAACAATAACAGGATCATTTGCTGGCAAAATGCAGCAAGTATGAATGGTCTCTAAATACAGCACTGGGTTTTATGACCCTTACTAAAAAGGATTTCTCTTTAAAAGTGGAAAATGTGGCTTGTCTAACTTGGTAAATTTTAGTTCCAATTCCAGGCGCTAAGTGGTTTCAGCCAACATAGCAGAAAATTGACTCCAATCTCACTGGCAGGTTGAGGATTTGGACCTATAACTGCAAAAGCTTGTGGTCTAATGACTTTGATGCTACTGCGTGCTGTAACTGATGTGAGGTGGTGCTGCTTGTGTTAAAATGCCACAAGTGTGTGTGAAAGCGCTCAAATAGGAAAGGATGTCTTGGGTCCTGTGAATCTGGTGATGACCAACAGGATTTGGGTCTCTCTCTCTCTTCCCGCCCCCCATGTATGAGTTAGTGTTCAAAATATGATTCCAAGGGACTGATTGTGGGCTTTTGCGTTACTAATAATACAAGCAGCTATATTAAGGAGTTAAGTGTGGGTAGAGAAATGCTGTTAGGAGCATTGTTTGTAGAACATGTCTGTAAATGGTATCAAGGGTTCTGAAATAAAATGCATGAAAACTCATCAGGCGTTATCATGGGAGAGAATTAATTAACATTTTGGGTTTAGGGTTAAAGACCTTCCATCAGAGTATTCAGTAAGTATTATCAGCTGTTTGATAAGTTAACGCTAAACCTGTAAGAGATGGAGGACCCTGCCATTGACTGTCAGTGGAATAAACTGGCTTACCACTCAGTGGAAATGTCTGACTAAAGCTATCTCTCTCTCTCTCTCTCTCTCTCTCTCCAGGATGTGGAAGGGAATGATGCCCAAACATTCCTACAGGCTGCAGAGGCCTTTGACGAGGTGCCATTTGGAATCACTTCGACAGCAGACCTCTTTACCAAGTATGAGGTGAAGAAGGATGGCGTTGTCCTTTTCAAGAAGGTAATTGGCTGTTTGTAACTGCAGAGTAAGATGTGTTTTGATCTCTGACCCAGCATTTTCTGTTGCACAGTCATTGGTAGAATTAAAATTTGCATCTTGTAAAATTACACTTAGCACATCAGATGTACAAGTTTCTAGTATCATTTCAAATATTATACAAGCTTGAAGGTATCTCAATGCAGTCTACATTCTTTATACACTGTATATTCACATTGTACACACTACCCCCAAACCAACTGGCAATGATCAAACTGAAAAAAAATTATCTTATCAAGAGTCAAGGTGACCATGGGCATGTGATATTTTGCTGTAGTTCAGCTATTGTCAGGTCTTTGCAGCTTCTGAGAGCTTTAATGCCAAACCTGAAAGACCGAATAACTAGGGTATTGGCAACACAAGGTGAAGTCCTTTCCCACCCAGCTCAGAACAAGGGGGCTTATCAATAAGCTCTGAGCTTGGTTAATCCAGCAAGCAGGTGTGGAAATCTGGATGTCTTTCCTCCAGCCCCCCCCCCCCCCCCCCCCCCCCACCACCACCACCCACCAAGCTGGTGAAGTGGTTGCTTTTTGTTGGACAAGATGGGGGGGGGGTATTAATTAATATAGGATAACGCCAAGCAAATGGAACCAAGATGCAGATTATTCATGATGTAATGAATTGAATAGTCAGGCTGTGTTCCACAAAGTGCTAGTGAGGATGATTTCACCAGAAGTGGTAGAAACAATTGGAGGTGAAGCACTTGTCTTGTTGGAAGTATCCCTTCCCAAATGTTACTGGTGTGCTAAATACCATGACTGCAATTAAATTCTAAATTCTGGTCCCTGACTTCTATGATGGGCAGTTCTCTGGGTTACTGAAATAACCCTAATATTAGTAGCTTTCCATTAGTGGTTTTAGCTCGTGTAAGGTAAGCTTGTAGCTATTGTCTGTCAATTAAACAAGTTCATTTCAGCATGATGGCACAGTAATCCCACCCAGGGAAGCTACAATTGTCGCTCTTGATGTTTTCTATGTTACACTGGGAATCTGGAAATTATTATCAGTGGGTGGCAGTATTTGTAGATTCTACTCCACTTCCCTCCTTTTTAATATTCAGTGGCTTAAATCCACTTTTTTGCTTCAGAGGTCCCCCCATGTTAGAAGGATGAATGGATTTTTTTTGTAATGCAGTTAAAACATTAACCAAGTAAAATAATTGTAGCTTGTTGTTGGTCCTGAGTAGCCATTCTGCCAAAGACTAGAGGGATCTGAACTCCAGATATAAAGGAAGGGATCTCTTTGCTCCATTTGCCAGATTCATGGCACATTGAGATTTTCACCCTGTGATTGCTTTGCAGTGGGGGCCAGAGTCTTGGGTTAAAGCTTGCCATTAAAAGGATGAACTTGAGTGACAATTTAACCAACAGGAACATGTAGGCTGACAGTGGAAGGGGAATTCTGTATCCAAACCACCACTACTACCCCCCTCCCAGTTTCAGTCTCTAGTTGTTCATTTCGACATTGGATTGATCTAGCTGCAGTTTCCAGGGGAGCCACTTGGTGGCAACAGCTTTCTGGTACAGTTGCCAGCTTTAGTTTGTCCAAAGCGTGGCTTAAGTCCTTTTAAAATCTGTTTACGAATCCATTTGGGAAATGTGACCTTTTACTGGTAAGTCTGCGGAGCAGTTGCTCATGAAATTGACAGTTTAGCTGTTCGAAGTTCAGTTTTCTCTCTCTCTCTCTCTCTCCCCCGCCCGCCCACCCAATGAACTGTTCTGAGACAAGGGCAAATTTGTATAGTGCCACACAAAGACAGTTTGCAGTCCTTAAATAAGGAGATCCCAGCTGTGGACAGTATTGTAGATGTGGTGTGACCACAGCAGGAACAATGAGGGTGCTTTGAAAAATGGAGTAGTGAGATTGTTCAAAAAGCAGCATTTGGCCACTGTCTGTATGCTTTCCTTTTGCTAAAGGCATTTAAAACCAATGTGGTGCGGGTGACTTTTTTACACAATAGCTAGAAGTAGATTTTTGTCCTCTGAATTTGGGTTATATCTGACAGCAGTAAGTGTTTACAGGTTACTGACCAGACTAATTAGTGACAGCATTTGGATACTTTGGGCCATAAATTCCTGCATCAGGTTTGGGGGTGGCAGTGGGGGGGAAACCCCAAAGACCCAGCAGGGAAGCCCAGATAAGGGTTCACCTGTCCATGCCCAAAAGGGCTGAGACCATCAGTGGCCTCAGCATGTTTCTGAAGAGCAGGTCAGTGTTCTTTAAATTCCATTGGGCCATTGCTTTCTGATGCTGGTTTGAAGATGTGGCCTATTATCATTACTGTGCCTTTAGTAGGATGCAGTTTTTTGGTAAGCAATCCTGATTCTTGTTCATAATTATGAATTAATCTGGGCTGCCTGTTTGGCTGTAAATTTTTCACCATCTATTCCAGAGTCTTGCCTCCAGAAAATGATTTACTGAAGTGATGTATGATAGTATCATCTGTACAAATGGCTCTGAGCAACCTCCCCTTTTGAAGTAAATTTCTGTGACATCTCCATCTCTGAACATTGTGGGGATAAATTTAATTGAGATGTGTATATATGCTGTATGAAATGAGCTGCACTGAAATGTTGCAGACAGAATGGAACTTTCACTAATGCTAGCCATGGAAGTTCTGTTTTTAATGGGCTGTGGTCAGGTTTTTAATTAAACCCCAGCTTGGGAGTGCAGCCCTAGTTTAGCTGTACTTGCCCAGCATTGGGGTATTTTTATATTAAATTCAGCTGATCGTATTTTGGATGTTGTTGGTATCTACGGCTAAGCTTGCTGTTTGAAGGTGAGCCTTTCCCCTGGGTTATCTCCTGACAGTCGATTCCAGTAACCAGAGTTGAGATGTCCTCGTTCCCACTGGAGCCATTATGTAGAGAAAGGGTTGGAGTTTAATACTTCCATGTTGTGTAGCATCCATGGGTGTGAGTGTGTCACAGCTGAGTTTGGTTCTTTTCTCTGCTTGAGTAGGGTACTGGACACCAGTCAGGGTCTGTCCTTTACTTGAGCTGGGTGAGATGTCTCATTCTGACCCTCCTGATGAGCATTGCGTGTGACCGTTGAGTTTTAGCAATGCTCTCAGCACTGAGTGACCATTTCCGGTTATGGTTTTAAGTTTCATGATGAGAGAGGCATAAGGAGTGGTAACACAAGATCATGATCCTGTGGCCTTTGGAACCAGTTTGCTCTGCTTGTCACCAGTTCATCAGTTGTGCAAGTTTGAAACTGGTTGCTGAATCAGAAGGGCTGATTTTCTCCTGTGAAGCACAATGAGCCACAATTTAAAAGGAGAAATTAAAGCAGACATGATTTTTTGGTTGCCAATTTAACCATTTCTTGGATTGTCCCATCTCTAAGCAAGCAGGCAATGCTTGAAATTTTTACTGTGTAAGAAATGCTTTGTCAATCACCTTGTGTGCAAAGAATTTAATTCTGAATCCTACAACAGTATGGGAAAGGCAATTAGGAGTCAAATTCTTACTCAGCATGCTGGTGTTTGTTCAGGTGAAGCAAGATTTGAGGGCGGTAGTGGTTAGCACTGCTACCCCCTCAGTGCCAGGGATCCAGGTTTAATTCCTGCTTCAGGTCACCTATGTGGAGTTTGCATGTTCTCCCCATGTCTGCATGAGTTTCCTCGGTCTCAACATAACATAAGAAATAGGAGCAGGAGTAAGCCATCTAGCTCGTCGAGCCTGCCCCGCCATTCAATAAGATCATGGCTGAACTGAAGTGGATCATTCCACTTTCCCACTCTCCCCATAACCCTTAACTCCCTTGTCTATCAGAAACCTATCTACCCGTGACTTAAATATGTTTAGCGAGGTAGCCTCCACCACTTCAACGGGCAGAGAATTCGAGATTCACCACCCTTTGAGTGAAGAAGTTCCTCCTCAACTCTGATCTAAACTGCCCTCCCCTTATCTTGAGGCTGTGCCCTCTAGTCCTGCTGTCCTTTCTAAGCAGGAAGAATCTCTCTACCTCTACCTCTACCCTATCCATCCCCGTCATTATCTTATACGTCTCAATAAGATCCTCCTCATCCTTCTAAACTCCGAGTACAGACCCACTCTATTTAGTCTCTCTTCATTGTCCAACCCCCTCATCTCCAGTATCAGCCTAGTGAACCTCCTCTGCACTCCCTCCAAGGCCAATATTTCCTTCTGCAAGTGCAGCGACCAAAACTGTGCACAGTACTCCAGCTGTGGCCTCACCAGTACACTGTACAGTTGCAGCAAGACCTCCTACTTTTTATATTCTATCCCCCTCGCTATAAAGGCCAACATTCCATTCACCTTGATCGCCTGCAGACTGGGTTTTTGCGACTCGTGCACAAGGACCCCTAGGTCCCTCTGCACCGTAGCATGCTGCAGCTTTTCGCCTTTTAAATAATAATCCCTCCTCTGATTATTTCTGCCAAAGTGGATAACCTCACACTTGCCACCGTTATACTCCATCTGCCAGGTCCTTGCCCACTCGCTTAGCCTATTTAGATCCCTCTGCAGACTTTCTACACCCTCCACGCAATTTGCTTTTCCACTCATCTTTGTGTCATCAGCAAATTTTATCACCTTGCGCTCAGCCCCCTCCTTCATATCGTCTATATAAATGGTAAATAGCTGAGGCCCCAGCACCGATCCCTGCGGCACTCCACTAGTCACAAACTGCCAATCAGAATAGCACCCATTGATACCAACTCTCTGCTTCCTATTAGACAGCTAATCCTCTCTCCATGCTAACACCTTACCCCCCAACTCTGTGCACCCTAACCTTCTGTAGCAACCTTTTGAGGCACCTTATCAAACGCCTTTTGGAAATCTGAAAACACCACATCCACTGGTTCCCCTCTGTCTACTGCACTAGTCACATCCTCATAGAAATCCAATAAATTTGTCAAACACGACTTCCCCTTAACGAATCCATGCTGCGTCTGCTCTATCAAACCATTCTTTTGATCTCCCTAGTTCCCTCCCACAGTCCAGAGGTTAGATGAATTGACCAGGCTAAATTTTCCCTCTGCGTACCGGAACAGGTGCCGGAGTGTGGTGACTAATGGATTTTCACAGTAACTTTGTTGTGCTGTTAATGTAAGCCTATTTGTGACTAATAAATATTACATCTCCACTAACTTTAAAAAGTAGAAATACAAAAGATTGTACTCTTAAAGGCTTGTTTGTCTTCTGGGCTGGGTGTCAGCTGAAAGAGGATTTGGAGACTTGACTTAACTTTTTTGTCCCCTGTATTTGACCCACTTGATGTGAGATGGTGCACGTATGCAGAGTAGTATTGGGACAGTATGCCAGTTGCCATGGGTGACTGATTAATGTCATTACTCTAGGGAGTGTTGACCACATTGTCCATTCAGAGATTCCACAGAAGCCTGGATTGTTGAGCTTTGACTAGTGGTGGAGAAAATGCTCGATAATTGAAGTTTTTCTTCTAATGTACTAGTTACCTCATTCCAAAGTAAAATGGTGTCAGAGCTTTTAAGAGTTTAAAAGAAGCTTGTCATCTTGGTGCTAAACCTGATCACAAGTGTGTAATTTCACACTTGCTGATGGGAGTTACTCCTTTACCATGACTTAACACAGGCTGGATGTGTTAATGTGCAAAAGCTCCTTCTAAATTGGAGCCACTGTCTGCTTGACTATATATAGACTGCTGTTAGTAAGTGTTCCTTCTAGTTGCAGCTGAGTTGGGGGATAGCTGTGCTGTTCTGTTTCTTTTACCCCTGTCCCTCTGCTTCCTGTGATATAGAAATGATGCCCGTGATAGGTCCAGCAAAGTGTTTACAATGCCAAAACGGGCTGTTCGGTCCAACGTACCCATGCTGCTGTTGACCTCCACACAAGCTGCCCCTCTCCACCTAGCCTCATCAGTATATATTTTCATTCCTTTGTCTTGTATGCTTATCTATTTTCCTCATGCATCAGTGGCGTTCACAGAAGTGATTTCCTGTTTCTCCTGAATTCTCTTATTGGATGCATAGTGGTCATCTGTCATCCTAGTTCTGGTCTTGCACACTTCAGTCAGAATTCTTGTGGTAAAATTACTCATGTATCCCCTACTAGATATTAGGAGGCATCCATGAGATTAACCTATTGCAAAATAGTGTTTCTTGCTCCTAAATGGATTGACGTTTCTGTGGTAGCACTTGAGTCCTTGAGTGGTTTGGCGGAGCAGGTTGTGTAAAACAGTTAGTGCTGAACCTCAATGTGAGAGCAGTTTATTGGATAGCGCTAAAGAATAGGGACTGTTGCTAGGAGAAAAGGACTGTTTCATTGCACGAAATGGGAGATTCTAGATGCCTGGGTCATTAAAACGAAGTGTCTTTCCAAGCAACAATTTCAGCCCCCACTCCCCCGTATATTAACTGGAAACCTGTAGCATCTAATTAATATAACACTTGTCTGTTTCTCACGAGTATTTGTGGAAACTTGTCAACAGGGTATAGTTGGGTAAGAGTGCGACTGCTGTTGCCAAGTGTTTAGATGGATGTTGAAATGTTTATTTTTAACTGGCTAATTATATTGCTTCTCCTTTTCAGTTTGATGAAGGTCGCAACACCTATGATGGAGAGGTTAAAAAGGAGAATATAATTGAATTTATTAAGAACAACCAGCTTCCTCTAGTAATTGAATTCACTGAGCAGGTACAAAACTTTATTTTTATCATGCTTTCTGGAGCTAGTCTCTCCTCAGTGTTTGCTTTCTGAAGCCCACTTTCAGAATTAGCAATGGGACTTGTGTTGCCCATGGTGTAATCTGACTGGGAGTCTTGAATGAGACTTGGTCTGAAACAGTGACACCCACTCTTCAGTAGAAGAGGACATTTCCTTTCCCTGTCTAACCTCAAAAACCCCCTTGTCATTAGCTCAGTGATGTATGTGACAGCAGTACTGATTTAAGCAGTAAGTGGTGGGCACACTGTCACTGGTTGTCATTTTGAATGTTGATTATATGTAGGCAAATTACCCAAATCAACTAGGTTGCATGATTGCATTTGGAACTAAAGCACTTCATTTTTGAATGATTGTTTTGTGTCTTGCAGACTGCTCCAAAGATCTTTGGTGGTGATATCAAGACCCACGTGCTGATGTTCATCCCCAAGAGCTCAACGACCTTTGAGGGCAATTTGAACAACTTCAAGAAGGCAGCAGAGAGCTTCAAGGGCAAAGTAAGTGGACACTGCCAGTAACTTGGTCTTGCTTGGGGGAAAAAGTTGTGGCATTTTATCTGTGGCTTAAATACCAAATGAATAACTATGTACACCTCTATGTAATCGTCTACTGGACCTGTGATATTGAGCAGGCTGAAGAGTCCTCTTAAAAATGCAATGTTGCCTGTTGCCTTGTAACTATATGTTGGGAATGAAAAGATTGTTATATTGAGAGCTGATTACACTTGATTTGTATTTCCTGGAGTTTAGATATATTTGGGTATCCAAAATGATTAGAGGGATTCGTGAGGATAAGATGCAGAGGATTCCAATGGGTGGAGGTTATCAAGTTACAATCTTGGCTAGGCTGTTTTAAGGAGCAAAATTGGGAAGTATTTAAACTTCAGGGATGTTGTCTCCTACTACAGTGACTGATGGATCAACAAACTTTTGCCACCAGGATCAATTTGTTTCACTCTAATGTGTGGCAGGAGTAGTACAGAATAGCAGTGATCGAATGGAAAAGCTTCAGTTGAATCATAATTACACACTGGCAACTCCATTACCACCACTATTTGACCATGGGATGTGTTGCTGGCAAGACCAGCATTTATTGACCATCCCTAATTACCCTCAAGTGGTGGTGTGCTGGTTTGAACTGCTGCAGTCCATGTATAGTGTAGGTACAAGCACAGTGCTGTTGGGAGTTCAGGATTTTGACCCAGTGATATTTCCAGGTCAGGATGGTGGTGTGGTTTGGAGGGAACTTCCAGGTGGTGGTGGTTTCCGGGTATATCCAAATTGCCTGATGAGTCTAATAACTAACTATATGGTCAAAAGTAGAGCTTGATTCTGCCCTTGACACATTCTTTTCAGCAGAAGTCATTGGTTAGTAATCAGGAATGAGAGGTTTGAGTGCTGTTTCCTAACTGAGCTACTGAGACCACTTTAATATGGACTAGTTTTGATGTGTTTGGGATCTTTCTCTTAATCCTAGACTGATCTGTCTGTAGTTGTTCCTTCTATCTCACTGACTCTTGAATTTTCCTCTGTTAAACTCTGTCAACAGATCCTGTTCATCTACATTGACAGTGAAGTTGAGGACAACCAGAGAGTGTTGGAGTTTTTTGGTTTGAAGAAGGAGGAATGCCCAGCCATTCGCCTTATCACCCTGGAGGAGGAGATGACCAAGTACAAACCAGAGAGCGAGGACATCACTGTAGAGAACGTCAAAATGTTCTGCAACCAGTTCTTGGAAGGGAAGTTGAAGGTGAGGAGTTTTCTCAATCCCCAGGTGCTAAACTACCTTCAGTTGCCCACTTTTACAAACTATTTCAAGACGATCCTGATTTTAAAATAAATTTCAAAGGGAAAGCTGGTTGGACAAGTATGTGGGAGGAGAAAACTTGAATATGAATATTGGCATGTGGGTGTGCCTGGCAAAGCCAGCATTGCCCATCCCAAATTGCTCTTTGGGCTCAGTAGCTTGCTTAGTCCATTTGAAGTTAGTTTGTTAGTCACGAGTAAGGTTTACATTAACACTGCAATGAAGTTGCTAAAAAATTCCGATGGTCGCCACATTCTGTTGCTTGTTCAGGTCAATGCATCTAACCAGTACATCTCCCACAACGTGGGAGAAAGCAGGAGCACCTGGAGGAAACTCCCCCTGACATGGGGGAATATGCAAATTCCACACACTGACCCAAGCTGGGAATCGAATCGGGATCCCTAGCACTGAAGCAGCAGTGCTAACCACTTATCATACTGCCTGACCATTCACCAACCACTGATGGGTCTGTATTCACAGGCAGATTTCCTTTTCTAAAGGACACTGGTGAACCAGTTGGGTTTTTAACAAGAATCGGTAATAGTTTCACGGTCACCATTACTGAGACCAGGTTTATTAGCTGAATTTAAAATTGCACCAGCTGCAGTTGTGGGATTTGAGCCCATATCTCCCAGGGCATTAGCAGCCCTTGCTAGTCCAGTGACTTCACTGCTATGCTGCTGTCATGTCCAAAGACAGGACAGGCCAGATGGTCTGCTTGCATGTTGCAAATTGCCTAAAGCCATGGCATTCTTGGATGGAATTCAGTTTTTGCTAATGGCAGACCAGTTCTAATGCCATTTTTGTGTACACTTGTAGCAATTGAGTGACACCATGCTCTGTTTTTCCAACACGTGCTATTTAGCACTTAAGCAGTGAGCCATTTCCCTCCTGAGCCAATATGTTGCTGAACTAGGAATCCTGAGACCCAGGCTGCTGTTGCCTCTGGGGACACTATCCTTCCCCCACCCCACACATAATGGAATTTAAAATTTGATTAGTAATGCTGGGATGTAAAGCTAGTCTCGGTATTGGCAACCATGTAACTTCCATTAATTGTTGGATGTACCCATCAGGTTCACTCGGTCATTTAGAAAAGGAAATCTGTTCTTGCTTTCTGTTCTGGGCTGCATGCCACACCAAGTTTCTCAGCTTTCATAAGGTGAGAAGCTCTTGCTTAGGTCAATGCATTTTTCAAACTCCCAAAGTTGGAAATAAATTCTATGAAATAGAATCCAGAGTTACGTAGAGCTGTCCTCCAAGTAATCATACATTGCAGCCACAGTGTAAACTGTTAACTTGCACCAATGTTTCATTAATGTATTAAATATCAGTTTGAACAGTTGGAATAAATGCCTATTGTTCTGTAACTGCTAAGGTTTATAATTTTTTGTCCTATGTTTCAGCCTCACCTCATGAGTCAGGATATTCCTGAAGATTGGGACAAAAATGCTGTCAAAGTGCTTGTTGGCAAGAACTTTGAGGAAGTTGCTTTTGATGAAACAAAGGATGTTTTTATTGAATTCTGTAAGTATAACATTTGTGTGAATTTTAATGGAATGCATTTCTCCCTTTTTAGAACCTTTCATTCTGTTCTGACTGCCTCTCGAACACTCTGGAATTTCAATTCCCTAGATAAATGTTGATTATGGGTGACATGAGTGTTCACACTGCTGCCTCAGAGCCAGGGACTGGGGTTTGATTCCAGCCTAGGGTGACTGTGGAATCTGCATGTTCTCACTGTGTCTGTGTTTCCTCTGGGTGCTCCGGTTTCCCCTTGCAGTCCAGAGCTGTGCAGGTTGGGTGGATTGGCCATGCTAAGTTGCCCCTTAGTATCAGAGGGATTAATGGGTGCAATAATTGGGGTTACAAGGATAGAGGCTGGATGGGATTGTTGATGCAGGCTCAATGAGCCAAATAGCCACCCCTGCACTGTAGGGATTCTGATGATTCTATGATTTAATGTTGATCAGTGCATGCATGTCTAACCCTTTTTTAAAAAAAATAAGCTGAGCTGTTTTGGTTTTAAAATTGAAACTGGTGTGAAATGGTCCATTTGGAACCATGAGGTGGGGGCAGTTGACCAGATTGCAGTAGGGGCTTTAGACATTTAGTCACGTCACCTGTGTAAAATGTTCTCTTGCTACAGATGCTCCATGGTGTGGTCACTGCAAACAGCTGGCTCCTATCTGGGAATCTCTGGGAGAAAAGTACAAGGATAATGATAAAATAGTTATTGGCAAGATGGATGCCACTGCCAATGAAATTGAGTCTGTGAAGATCCACAGTTTCCCCACTCTCAAATACTTCCCTGCCAGTGCTGAACGAACGGTGAGTGCAGCTCCTGTGATCCTTCCCTCATTATACTTTGACTTGCAATCAGGATGGAGCAATGCTCTTAAATGGGAAGATGGTAGTGTAGTGCTGAAGTCACTGATTAGTAATCTGGATCTGAAGTTCTGGGGATGTGGGTTCAAATCCCACCATGGCAGCTAGTGGAATTTTAAATTCAAAGAAGATCTGGAATATAAAACTAGCCTTGCTCATGGTGAGCATGAAACTGCCCTTAACTGTTGTAAAAACCCATCTGGTTCACTGAGGAAATCCACTCCTTGTCTATATTTTTCCTTCATGGGACATGGGCATCGCTGGCTGGCCAGCATTTATTGCCCATCCCTAGTTGTCCAAGGGCAGTTGAGAGTCAACTATATTGCTGTGGCTCTGAAGTCATGTGTAGGCAACACCACGTAAGGATGGCAGATTTCCTTCTCCAAAGGATGTTTGTGAATCAGGTGGGTTTTTATAACAATTGACTGGTTTCATGGTTGTCATTAAACTTGTGACTACAGATCCATAGCAAGATGGGATGATTCTTAGCTGCCCTCTGAAATAGCAAAGCAATCTATTCTGTTCAAGAGGGGGCAATTGGGAGATGGGCAGCAAATACCCACCTTGCCACTTCCTATAAAAATACAAAAAAGCATTTGTCTTGAATGCTAAACAGCATTTTTAGTACAGTAATTCTGAATGCATCATACTCCTTCTGCAAGAGTATTTTGGGAGGGGCAGATCTCCATACAATTGGACACCTTTGATCAGAGATTTTGTGGTATGTTCTGCTCCAGTTACCAGTTCAAGCATTAGACCATTTGTCTCTAACTTGAATGTTCACATTTTTATTATAAGTCTGTCAAATGTGGCTCCCTTTTTGTTTACAGATTATAGATTTCAATGGTGAGAGGACACTTGAATCTTTTGTCAAGTTCCTAGAGAGTGGAGGAAAGGACGGAGGTACTGTTGATGAGGTGAGTACAGCATAAGGACTGTGGCCAGTCAGTGAGTGCTAAGCTGCATGTGTGCACTGGGATGGTTGTATCCAGGAATCTGCTGGCTATCCCACGAACTTCAACAATAACTCTGGCTGCGATGTGATACTGCGTAACAGATCATGTGGCTTGTAGTAAGTGGTGAGGTAGTTGTGTCCATCATAAAGTTTTATTGGGAAATGCTAATATTTGGCAGCCTGTTATGGTGCTATATTGGTTTCATTTATTTGAAATACTAGTCAATGACTGAGCTACTGAGGAAGGAAAGTGAAGGGATAAAATTGTTAAATATATTTATCCAGACTTTTTTTTAGAAGTACTAAGTATATTTTTGGCCTTGATTTGAACAAATACAATCTGCATTCCATGGGGCTTAGACAATTTTATCTTCCCAGAATAGTTGAAGGCTTTCTTGGTCATAGTAAATCTAATTGGGTTATGAAGGGCAGTACATGTTTAGTTTTAACTTTAGCTAACTCTGTCCATGCTGGGTCGAGTGTGCTACTTAAATCCCTGCAGACTTCGTACAATCCCATCTTTTAAATGATGAGATTTTTGGGATGGAATTCCCTGGATCAGGAATACCCTGTTCTTTCCTGGAGATGGAGTTTAATGCGGAGAAGTGTGAGGTAATCCATTTCGGTAGGAATAACAGATGTGTTGAGTATAGGGCTAACGGGAGGACTTTGAATAGAGTGGAGGAGCAGAGGGATCTAGGTGTATGTGTACATAGATCCCTGAAAGTTGGGAATCAAGTAGATAAGGTTGTTAAGAAGGCGTACGGTGTCTTGGCGTTTATTGGTAGGGGGATTGAATTTAGGAGTCGCAGCGTCATGTTGCAACTGTACACAACTCTGGTGCGGCCGCACTTGGAGTACTGTGTGCAGTTCTGGTCCCCACATTACAGGAAGGATGTGGAGGCTTTGGAGAGGGTGCAGAGGAGGTTTACCAGGATGTTGCCTGGTATGCAGGGGAGGTCCTATGAGGAGAGACTGAGGGATTTGGGGTTGTTTTCACTGGAAAGAAGGCGGCTAAGAGGGGATCTTATAGAAACATATAAGATGATTAGAGGTTTAGATAGGGTGGATGGTGATAGCCTGTTTCCTTGGATGGAGAAAGCTAGCACGAGGGGGCATGGCTTTAAATTAAGGGGGGGTAGTTATAGGACGGATGTCAGGGGCAGGTTCTTTACCCAGAGGGTGGTGAGGGACTGGAATGCCCTGCCTGCTGCAGTTGTAAATGCGCCTAGTTTGGGGGCGTTTAAGAGATTGGTGGATAGGTTTATGGACGAAAAGGGATTGGTTTAGATTAGTGGGTCAATGTTTTTTTTAAAAATAAGACTGGTCGGCGCAACATTGTGGGCCGAAGGGCCTGTTCCGCGCTGTTATGTTCTATGTTTTTTTTCCTGGTTGTTGAGTGCTGGTTTGTGTTGAAGAGCAGCTCCATGGGTGCTGACTGTCATCAGATATCCCTTTTGACACTTCCCCAATATGCAACTGGCTTGATGGAGTAGAGGAGAGTGTGCTAGGTGGGGAAAAAGGCATTGCAAAGGTCAGGAGGCTTGGCGATCAGGAATACTCCAACATTCCTCGTTCCAAGTGCTGGTAGCAATTCTTAATCTGAGCAAGGGGCAAGAATGAGATCTTTGCTGCATATATAACCCTTCCAGATGGGTAATCGTTGAGTTGTCCTTGGAGACCCTAGTGCACCTTTCTTCTGACACTGCAACTGGTCACAGCACAATCACAGCTGAGATCAGCTTAATGTGAACCTCTTTCATGTGATGTGGAGATGCCAGCATTTGACTTGGGTGAGTACAGTAAGTCTCAACACTAGGTTAAAGTCCAACAGGCTTATTTGATATCACAGGCTTTCAGGTGAAGGGGCAGTGCTCCAAAAGCTCATGGTGCCAAATAAATCTGTTGGACTTTAACCTGGTGTTGTCTGGTTTCACATGGGCAATGCCTTTTGTCGTTGGGTGGAAGGATGTGAATGAAGCAAGCAGAGATGTGTACTGACTTAATGGGTTGATCAGACAGTGGCATTGACTGCTTGTTTAGGTTCTGAGCTAAGCCCACTGGTCCTATTTTAAGCATGTGATGTACCCAGATGCCTTTCCCATTCTACAATGCCAGTAGCAGCTAGCATTATATTGTGTGCATTGGCAGGTGTGGGACTGTTCCTGGAAGTGAGTGTAGGCAGAAATGAAGTGATCCTGTAAACAGCTTGTTGGTCAGGACTTGGCACCACATTTACACCTGTTTCTGTCTGTTTACACAGGACCTTGAAGATGCTGAAGAGGATGAGGAAGGAGAGGATATTGAATCAGATGAAGATGACTCAGAAACTGAGCATCTTAAAGATGAATTGTAAAAAGAAATTGCAGCCAAAACACTACTTTTTTTGTACAATTCAAAATGCAGTAAACATGAAATATTTAACATCAAGTATGAGCTGATAAAAACCAGGGAATATCCAAACAATTCCGTGCATACTGTGCGATTGCCATCAATTAATTTATTAGGGATCTTCATCATCCTTAATTGTTCGAGCCGCAAACTGATATCTACACTTGGGGAACTTTTTTGTTTCTTGTTACTGATTCATGTAATGTACTTTTGTACAGGGTTTTTAACTTGTTTGTATTAACATTACGTATTTGGTGACGGAAGGTTATCTCACGCTTTGTGTCTGAGTGCCTCGAAGGAGATGAGTGCTAAACTAGGGGCCACTGATGAGGGGAGGTGGGGGGGCGGGGGTGAAACCTTATGGGCCACTGAAATTCTTTAATCACAGTATTGTTTAAAAGGAAAGAGGCTTCTAGTTTAGCATTTCAGGGCATCTCCTGTTTTCGAAGTAAGCTTTTTTCTGATTGTTGAATCTGGACCCAAGGTGATTAACTTTTATTTTCTCTTTTTTGTGTGTTTTTGGTTAAAGGGGGGGGGGTGGGTGGGGAAACCATGCAACTAATGAAGGTTGGTGTGGGATGGGCGATGAAGTTTCATAAGTCAACTGTGCAATTCTTTCAGCATTCCAACCAGTTTAAACAGGCAGAGATTTGGTGGGCAGGGTGAAATTAAAGAAAAATTAAACTTTTTTCTCCATTCTGTGATTTCTGTCTAGATTTTTTATTATGCCAGTGTATTGAGGTTGGATAAAATTGATGATCATTGTTTGATGGGCCGAATGGCTTTCTTTTGTACTGTAGGGATTCTATGATTGACAGCAATCTTGAGGAACTGAATGTCTATACTATGGTGAGAGTCTGGCTGTGCCTGGTCATGCATTGGACTTTACAGTTCAGTAATCGATGCCTGGATTGTAAGACATTTTGTAGCTTCATGACCTGGGGCTGTTCAAAATACTAATTCAGTTTGTATGTGTTCCAGAGTCCACTAGCCAGAATTGTACAAACTGCCAGGAATCAGTGGATTTGACCTTGGTAGCTGATCACACTTTGCCTCTTGAGGCTGCACAACACAGCTAAGCCCAGTCAACTCCAACAGCTAGCAATTGGGCCTATTTGAACAGAATCCAATGCAAACTCAAACTGCCATCTATTCAATGTACTTTGGGGTAATACCTTGCTGCAATATCTGCAGGTGCTGAGTGGATCTATCCCAACAGCTCCTGTTTGAGCCAAGTGGGCATTTGTGAAACTGGTGTGGAATAATTTTGCCCTTTGGAAATGAGAAATTTCAACTTTGTAGCTCACTTGCTGCGACTTCCTCAGATCAAACCACAGTCCTTGTAAGTTCTCTCCAAATTGGTTGCTTTCCCTATTTCAAGTATTGAAATCAATAATATCCTGACTGGTATTCCAAGAGAAAAGTCAGATCTTGAATTTTATTCTAGGGATTTGTTCCAATTTAAATGGCAGTGAACTCATCACCCTCATTGTCACAATGCACCAGGATCAGCTGACAATCAGAACCCCTACAGTCCAGGAGGAGGCCAGTCTGCCCATAGTCTGTGTGCTGATTACAATCCCACCCTATTCCTGTAACTCCACGTATTTACCCTTCTAATCCCCTGACGCTGGTCAATTTAGCATAGCCAATTAATCTGACCCACACACCTTTGAACTGTGGGAGGAAACCAGAGCACCTGGAGGAAACTCACATAGACATGGAGAACATGGAAATGCCACACAGTGACCTGAAGCCAAAGTTGAACCTGGCTCCCTGGCACTGAAGCAGCAGTGCTAACCACTGCCACCCCATCTGGCAACCAATGTCAGATTGTGTGAAGACTTGGTGGGAAAAGGTATCCTTGTGCAAGAATCACAAGGATTTGGTTTGCAGGTGCAGCAAGTAATTAAAAAGGCAAATGAAATTGTCCTTTGTCGCTAGAGGATGGAGTTTAAAAACTGAGGTTATGTTGCAGCTGTATGAGGTGCTAGTGAGGCCACACCTGGAGTACTGTTTTGGTCTCATTACTTTAGAGAGGAGTTGTCTAGAGGACACTCACCTAGGATGAGACTAAGTGGACTGGGACTATACTCATTGAAATTCAGAAGAATGGGGGGAGATCTTATAGAAACATAATCTTATGAAGGGAATAGATAAGATGGAAGCAGGGAAGTTGTTTCCACTGGCAGGTGAAGTTAGAACTAGGGGGGCAACTCAAAATAACGAGAGCAGACTTGGGACTGAATTAAGGAGGAACTTCACCACACAAGGTTGTGAATCTCTGGAATCCCCTGCCCAGTGAAGCAGTTGAGGCTACCTCATTGTTTTTGAGGCAAGGATAGATAAATCTTTGAACAGTAATGGAATTAAGGATTACAGTGAGCAGGCAGGTAAGTGGAGCTGAGTCCATGAAAAGATCAGCCATGATCTTATTGAATGGCAGAGCAGGCTCAAGGGGCCAGATAGCTGACTGCTGTTCCTAGTTATATTAGGGTCTGCAATGCACTTTATTCAGCACATTTTGGAAGCCCACATGTCCTGGTTTCTCCATTGGGTGAAGGTTTGATGTTTAGGCTGTGCTGGCCATGCAGGGACTTGCTGAATCATTAATGTTGGTGTGAAGTTGCATGATCTGGTCTAATCTTTTTGTGTCTCAGGAATTGACTTAAAGTTGAAATGTTTGAAGTGTAAAATAAAGTTTTACAACAGTTAATTTAACCCAGGTTCAAAAATATTGCTGATTTCAATCAGTAAAGGTCCAGTTATATTAGACTGATGATGGGATGCATTCACTAATTTTCTGATCGGCAGTGGGTATTGGGTGGTCTCCCCAACCCATATCACTCATTAGTGCATCTCAGCAGGTTCCATTTGGTTTGGGCATTGCCAAGTCTTTTACCAGAAGTCTACTCATTCTCATTTTTTAATAGTCTCCAGTGGAAGCTGCTCACACATTGGACTAAAGTGGTGTCAGCAGGAATACTTGTGCTGGTTCTTGGTCTGAACTAAATTTCAATTCCCAGTGACCAACTCAAAAGCATTACAAGATTTGCAGAACAAAGACTACATGGGAGCAGAAATAGGCAAATTCAGCCCTTTGAGACTGTTCTGCCATTCAATCAGATCGTGGCTGATCTTCCCTGGTCTCAAATCTACTTGGTCTCCTTATCGCCTTTTTAAATTTAGAAAGATATCTATCTCCTTGAAACCATTCCATGATTCAGATGCTATCATGCTAAGGGGCAGCGAGTTCCACAAGTACACCATCCTCTGAAGTAATTCCTCCTCCTTTCGGTTTGGAATCTACTATTTCTCAACCTATACCTGTGATCTCTTCTAATCAGATCCCCTCTCCTTTTTAAACTAAAAGCTCCATTCACTAAACTCTAATGTAGGCCACTCCTGCTTTAGATTACCAAATAGATCTTGTAACACAACCGAAAATCCCACCCCAAGGTTCCACTTATCATGGAAAGTGTTTTGGGGTTTTCTGGCTGGATAACTAGTAAGACTTGACTCTTCCCCCTAGCTTAAGCTAGGCAAGTCTTCCAGTCTCAAAGAATTTGATCTCTAATCCAAGTGATGCTTCTATGTTCTTGGCATTAAGCATATCCAATATTTGATGCTCCTGTTTATAAAACAAACCAATTCCATTAATAGCTTTATGCAATATATGAAGTTTTATAAAAACATTACCACTACCAAAGGTATATCGCCCTTACCTTCATTTCCATTCTATCCCAACATTACTATAGATGACATCTGGTTCAGTACTACACTGATTTCCATTAATGCAGCATCGGTGATTCTCTGTACTAGTGATAAAGTTAGACCTCATTGCAATATAATCACATGTACTTCATGTCACATGTTCTGGAGCTTTGGGGAGGAGATAACAAACTAAATTTAACCTTGTACATGCATGACCAGAAAGTGTTGGATAGGGTACAGCGCAAAAACAAGCCGCGGAGTACATGCTATCAATGCCCCACACTAACCTCCCACCCTACATCTAATTCCATCAACATATCCTATTCCTCTTCTTGTATCTTTTTAGCTTCTCCTTATTTGCATCTGTTATTTGTCTCAGTTACTCCTGGTGCATAACAGGTTTCACATTCTAACCACCTTGTGGGTAAATAAATTTCTTCAAGATCTCTATAGGATTTGTTTGTGGTGTCTTAGTTCTGGTCTCCCATGCAAGTGGGATCTATATCCACATCAACCTTTTCTGAAACTTGACATTGATTAGGTCAACCTTCTGGCTTATGTAAATAAACAAGCCCTAGTCTCTGGTGGTATCTTAATAAACCTGTTTAATAAACTGGAAGTCAGAACTATTCAGTTCTCCAGTGGTGGTTCCACAAGTTTCACATTAACTACTGATTTTTGAATGCAAATGCTCTAGAACTGAACCACATTTCATATATTTTGTGCCTTCATGTGCATCATTACTTGTCATTTATGTACCAGTATCCTAGATCCCACTATTCTCATTAGGCACATTTTTCCAATTATTATATGGTTCCTTATTCTTTGCCCCCCCCGCCCCCCAAAATTATTGTGAATTTTTGTAGGTGGAACTATTTCAGTTTTATCACCAGAGTTAACAGAGAAAGCTTTGAATATTGAAAATCTAAAGTAACAAAATGTACCTCTCTGGTTAAGTACATCTGGTGTTGTGATGTTGAAGGTGAGATCCAATTTCTGATCTTGCCTTGTCAGGACTGGATAGCAATGGAGATTAGTCTTGGGTTCAGATTAGCTGGGGTTCCTGTTTACAGATTGCTGTCCAGTGATTGTGCTGTAGAGTGCGGGCATTGGATGAAGACTCGGTTGGTTCCTACTCTGCTGTCTTCATCTTCACCAGAAGATGGATATTGAGGACCAACCATAAAGAACAAACTTACATTGACTTTTGCATCTTCAACGTCCTCGGGATGTTCCCTATCACTTTAACCATTGAATTGTTTTGCAGTGTGTTACATTGAAAATAGGATTGGGGGTAGGCCATTTGCCCCTTAAGCTTGCTCTACCATTCAATACGATTTTGGTTGATCTGATTATGACCTCAACTCCACTTTCCTGCCTGCTGTCTATAACTCTAAACTCCTTGTGTGATCAAGGATCTGTCTTAACTCCAGCACTGAACCACACTGTACTCTGGGGAGAGATAGTTCCATGGACTAATAACCTTCAAAAAAAATTCTTATCTCAATTGTAAATGGGAGACTTAATTTTTAAACTGAGTACTCTGGTTCCAGATTCCCCCACTACAGCAGATTCCCCCACTACCCTTTCAGCAGCCACTCAGTTAAGTGCCCCTAGCCTCTTACACATTTCAATCAGATTCCTTCATTCTCCTAAATTCTAATGGGTATAAGGCTTCGTACGTTAATACTTCAGGCTGTCCAGAGTTGATTATTGACTGTCCTATTTGCAAGGATGAAACAATGTGTGCACAGCAAGATCCCATAAATAGCAGGTAGGTTGATTGCTTTTTAATGGGCATTTGAGTACTCTACCTGGAATTGACTTCTTCAGAAAAAAGTTGGCAACAACCATAACAAGACAAAATTGGAGAAGAATCTCCTGGAGCTGGCTGCTTATGAATAAGAGAGATAATAAGGTTAATGTGGAGTGGTGTTGGAAGATAGACAAGAGGAGCTGGATGTAGCTTGAACCTTTGAGATGTATTGGAAGGATTGAGAGGATTTACAGCCTGATGGGGTGGCACAGGGGCATTGTTGCCTCACAGTGCCAAGGACCTGGGTTCAATTCCGACCTTGAGTCATTGTGTGGAATTTGCACGTTCTTCAGTTTCCTCCCACAATCCAGGCTGATTAGCCATGCCAAATTACCCCTTAGTGTCAGGGGGAATTAAACAGGACGAGGTTACAAGGATAGGGCCTGAGTGGGATTATTGTCAGTGTAGGCTCGTGGGTCTGAATGGCCTCCTGCGCTGTAGGGATTCAGTGATTCCAAATGCTACACGGTGAGACTAAAACAATTGAATATCCCAGAGATATCAGTGATCACAGCAGCTAAAATTCATGAGGAATAAATGGGCTGGAACTGCAGACCAGTGTTGTTAAAAGAAATAAAGGCAAATGCTGCAGAGACATAGGAGTCCTCACTCACCTGATGAAGGAGCAGTGCTCCAAAAGCTTGTACTGCCAAATACATCTGTTGGATTTTAACCTGGTGTTGTGAGACTTCTTACTGTGCCCACCCCAGTCCAATGCTGGCACCTCCACATCATACCCACAGGAGGTCAGGCAGCATCTCTGAAGAGGAGGCCATGTTCCTGGTGTGGACACTTTTCTGAACTCAAGGATGAAAATGTGGCAGTGAACAAGAAGTGGGAAGCATTAAATTTTAACCTGAGCAAGAGAGATGACAATTGGGACAAGGGGAGAATTCTCAAATCAAATAGGACAGAAAAATAGGGAACTGGGACTGGCCAGAAAGAAACAACAGATTGAGCAGAGTCTTTCAGAGCCAGCCTGCCATTGACCATTGTACCCAATGGAAGATAAAACCCTGTATTTCCAAAATTTAAAAAGGAAAATCTTGAAATGTGCAGCAAATGGGGTTTGAAAGCCACTTCTTTAAGGTAGATATTAATTCCAGTACACCAGAACACAGAGGGGTTTGGTGTGAGAACAAGGAAAGATCTGCACTTATATAGTGTCTTCTACAAGCTTGGGGTGATCAACCAATGAAGTAATGTGAAGTCAGCCAGTGTTGTTGATCTTTGCACAGCAAGATCCCATCAACATAAGAACATAAGAAATAGGAGCAGGAGTAGGCCATCTAGCCCTTCGAGCCTGCCCCGCCATTCAGTAAGATCATGGCTGATCTGTCGTGGCTCAGTTCCACATTCCCGCCCTCTCCCCATAACCCTTAATCCCCTCGCTTATCAAAAACCCAACAACCTGCGTCTTAAAAATATTTAGCGAGGCAGCCTCCACCACTTCAACGGGCAGAGAATTCCAGAGATTCACCACCCTTTGAGTGAAGAAGTTCCTCCTCAACTCCGTTCTAAACCGCCCCCCCCTTTATCTTGAGGCTGTGCCCCCTAGTCCTACTGCCCCTTCTGAGCGGGAAGAGTCTCTCCACCTCTATCCTATCCGTCCCATTCATCAAGGAATGAGCAGGTTTTTTGGATTAAGGATACCAGGACACTGGGGGAAATGGTCTTCGTTCAGCATTGTTGTGACCTCTTTTATATCCGCCTGGAGTGTTGATTTAACCTCTTACCCAGAAGGTGCCACCCCCATGAACAGTGCAAATTGTGGAACCAATGTCTCTGAACGAGGAATTAATCCCCAACCCTGCTGATTGGTGGTACAGTGGTTAGCACCGCTGCCTCACAGTGCCGGGAACCCAGGTTTGATTCCCGGCTTGGGTCACTGTCTGTGTGGACTCTGCGTGTTCTATCCCTGTCTGAGTGGGTTTCCTCTGGGTGCTCCGGTTTCCTCCCACAGTCTGAAAGACATGCTGATTAGGGTGCATTGACCATGCTAAATTTTCCCTCAGTGTACCCAAACAAGTGGCGGAATATGACCACTAGGGGATTTTCATAGTAACTTCATTGCTGTGTTAATGTAAACCTACTTGTGACTGATAAATAGACTTTTTAAAAAACTGATTCAGAGGATCGAGTGGAACTCTCTGACCCTCAGACTGAGCAGAGTGTTCAACATTCTCTGCTCATTCCATTGTTTCCGGAACTTTAACAAGTTACTCTGTTATCCAAAATAAGTGGCACTCCTTTCTAATGAGTGAGTAATATCCTGAGATAGACTCAATGATGCTGGAGTGGATTGCACAGATGGACTTGGTCATCTGATTATGGGAGTGTAACTCGGACAGTTAAGTATTCCTCTGACCTCATTCACTATCAGGTGCACATTCTGATTTGATTTATTTGATTGTTATGTATCAGTATACAGTGAAAAATATTAATTATTTCTTGCGTGCTAAACAAAGCATACCATTCATAGAGTACATAGAGAAGAAGGAAAGGAGTGTAAAATGAAGTTTATTTATTTGTCACAAGTAAGGCTTACATTAACACTGCAATGAAGTTACTATGAAATTCCCCTAGTTACCACAGTCCAGCACCTGTTTGGGTACACTGAGGGAGAACTTAGCATGGCCCATGTATCTAACCCGCACATCTTTGGACTGTTGGAGGAAACCGGGGCACCCGGAGGAAACCCAAGCAGACACGCAGAGAACATGCAAACTCCACACAGTGACCCAAGCCAGGAATCAAACCCAGGTCCCTGGCTCTGTGAGGCAGCAGTGCTAACCACTGTGCCACCCCCAGAGAGGGTGCAGGATATGGTGTTACAGTCATAGCTAGAGCGTGGAGAAGGATCAACTTAGTGCCAGGTCGGTCCATTCAAAAGTCTGATGGCAGCAGGGAAGGAGCTGTTCTTGAGTCGGTTGGTACGTGACCACTCTGTAACTTTAAATGCAAATCCCATATCATATCAGCTCCACTGACACCCCCCCCCCCCACACACACACACACACAAACTGTAATATCGACAGGGAACAGTCTGTCCATTCACAGATAGCGAAACCACTCAAGGATGCATTGCAAACAGGATAGTTGCAACACTGTGATATAAACATGAGAAGCTGAATTAATGCATGGGGTCTAAATCGCGATCATCTAATAACGATATACCTTTTTTGGAGGATTATCAGTTAAGGTGAACAGGACTTAACTGGGGAGGGAGTGGACGGGTTGGTTATACAATATTGGAGACATTTGTGACGATGTATTGATAGATTGTGGGGGGGAGGGGAGTTGGGAGCTCTTCTCTCTTCCCCTTCCAACTTTACCAAACTCCAAGGCAGGATTAACACGTCCATCTCCATTCATTCCCTTTCATGGTCCTTATCTGTAACTGAACCCGACAGGGGTGGAGAGAGAGAGACAGCAGGACCCGCCCCCACCTCCTCCCTGGCTCAATGAGCACAGTCCCCAGAAATAGAGCCGGGAACAGTATATAGGGCCGAGTGGGAGTGAGCAGAGAGAGAGAGAGAAGACAGGAGGAAGCCGGCAGCACCGCTATCCAGGGGGAAGGAAAGACTTTGTTGAATTTTATCCAGTACTAACCGCAGTCTTCGCGATGAAATACTATTCAGCTGCTGTGTCCAGGTACACGGTCCCTGGGGTCAGCCTGAAAGCCACCCGCACCGTGCGATTCCCCAATGACATTGTCTTCCAGGACCACATTCGCCAGGGAGACCTTGAGCAAGTGGGGCGCTTCATCAGAGCCAGGAAGGTGAAACTGGATACTTTGTACCCGAGTGGTGAGTTCATGTCTCAGCATGTGGCGGGTCTGGGGGAGGAGCGGAATCCCAGCTCTTAAAGGCACGAAGTGGGAATTGTATTAAAATAATTTTATTGGAACTTGAACTTGACTTAAAATAAACATGGAATTATTCGTGCATCCATTACACCCGCCATTAAATACACTTTTACTTTAGAGAAATAAATGTTCTGACGTCCTGTAGTTTTATATAGAAACAGCAGTATCATTGTTAGACTTTCATGTTAAATTTCTATCGTCACACTTGTTACACTACAACACACACACATTACTGTCACACTTATTACACTACAGTACAGTCACACTTATTACAATACATTACACTCATATTACTGTCACACTTATTACACTACATTACACTCACATTACTATCATACTTATTACACTACAGTACAGTCACACTTATTACAGTACAGTCACACTTATTACAATACATTACACTCATATTACTGTCACACTTATTACACTACATTACACTCACATTACTATCATACTTACTACACTACATTACAGTCACACTTATTACGCTACATTACACTCACATCACTGTCACACTTTTAACACTCACATTACTGTCGCACTAATTACACTAAATTACACGACATTAATGTCACACTGATTACTCTATATTACACTCTCATTACTGTCAAATTTATCATACTACATTACACACATTATTGTCACACCTTCATCGTTACAAACCCGACCTGCTCTCCTTTCAATCCCATATCTCTAGTGATTTAATCTCAATCTGTGTGTCTGTTTACTGTAATTACATTGGGGACTATCTGCAGTTCCAAAATTGTGAGATTTTTTCGCTTTCCCCATCACCGGCCGACTCCAGCATTAAACTCTTCCACAGATGATCCATCCCTTCGCTTGTGGTGTTTACCTGCCTGGTGCTCTGTGTAACTGTACAGAGCACAACATCCTCTGTCATCAGTCAGATATCAGAGCTATTCGCGTGAAATTAAGGCATTGTTTTTACCGTGGAAGCTGATTTTTTTTTATTATTGCTAATTGGACGGTTTGGTTCATTTTAGGAATGGCAGCGATACATGAAGCCGTCCTTTCCGGGAACCTGGAATGTGTAAAACTGCTGATCAAATATGGAGCTGACATTCATCAGAAGGACGAGAATGGCTGGACTGCTCTACACATGAGCTGCAGTGATGGGCACTTAGAGATTGCAAAGTAAGAATAAACTTCACACCCAATCGATCATTCTGTGAAGCAGATTCAAGAGTGAAAACGGCAAAGTGTTTCCTGTCTTTTGTCTGTGTTTATACAGTGATTATAATGTGTATAAACTGGGTGCTGGCATAAGTCCCCTGCCAGGGGGAATCTAGAACGGGGGAGGGACAGATTTAGGATAAGGGACCAGTCATTCAGGACTGAGATGAAGAGAAAGGGGATGTGTATCTTCAGAATTCTCCAGCTCAGGGGGTTGTGGATGCTCCGTGTTTGAGACAGGGTTCGATAGAGTTTTGGATGCTTAGGGATCAGGGGTATAGGGATTGGGGGGAAGTAAAGTTCAGATCAAAGATCAGAAAGGGTGACCCATTCCACTTCTGCTTCTTATGTTGAGAATGTGAGCTGTGCTGGTTCAGTTGTTCATTAGATCTGATTTATTATTGTCACATATATTAGCATACAGTGAAAAGTATTGTTTCTTGCGCGCTATACAGACAAAGCATACTGTTCATAGCGATGGAAAGGAGGGAGTGCAGAATGTAGTGTTACAGTCATAGCTAAGGTGTAGAGAAAGATCAACTTAATGTGAGGTAGGTCCATTCAAAAGTCTGACGGCAGCAGGGAAGAAGCTGTTCTTGAGTTGGTTGATACGTGACCTCAGACTTTTGTATCTTTTTCCCAAAAGTGGAAGAGAGAATGTTTTGGGTGCGGGGGGTCCGGCAGTAGGAAGTGTAGACAGAGTCAATGCATGGGAGGCTGGTTTGAGTGTTGGACTGGGCTTGGTTCATGGTCCTTTGTAGTTTATTGCAGCCTTGGACAGAGCAAGAGCCATGTCAAACTGTGATACAACTGGAAAGACTGCTTTCTATGGCGCATCTGTAGAAATTGGTGGGAGTTGTAGCTGACACGCCAAATTTCCTTAGACTTCTGAGAAAGTAGAGGTGTTGGTGGACTTTCTTAACTACAGTGTCCGTATGGAGACACCAGGACAGTGATCTGGACACCTAAAAACTTGAAGCTCTCGACCATTTCTACTTTGTCCACATTGATGTAGACAGGGGCATGCCCTTCACTATGCTTCCTGAAGTTGATGACTATCTTCTTCATTTTGTTGACATTGAGGGAAAGATTATTGTTGCTGCAGCAGTTTACCAGATTCTCTATCTTTTTCCTGTACTCCCTCTTGTCAGTGTTTGAGATCCGACCCACTACGATGGTGTCATCAGCAAACTTGAAAATCGAGTTGGAGGGGAATTTGGCCGCACAGTCATAGGTGTACAAGGAGTATAGAAAGGGGTTGAGGACACAGCCTTGCGGGGCACCGGTGTTGAGGATGATCATGGAGGAGGTGTTGTTAGTTATCCTACTTTTGACAAATAAGTAAATAAACTTTTACTTAATTAGCTATAAGCATGGAAAATCCGGAAAATGTGAAAAGTGCTAAATCAATACAAGTCTTTTGTTAAACACGTCGATCTTTTTGTGTAGGAGCCGTGTGGTAGATATTTTTAGATCTGTGTTTGACCATTGCAGGTATCTGCTGTCTCTGGGAGCTCGAGTGGATACAGCGAACGATGACGGTGAGCTCCCCATGGACCTGATTGACCCTGAAGATGTCAAGCTGCGGGCTGTCTTTGAGTTTCGGGATGGCTGACAGGATTCTTTGTTTGAGGCTTTTTTTCACCACCGGACAATACACCCTGACTGGATCTGAAAGTGGAGCCAATCTTTAGATCAGCTGTGTCTCTGCAGAGGACGTGCTGGCATTTCTCCATTAACTAGGAGAGGTTTGTGAGCTGCAAGTGCAACAGAAGACCTGCAGAACTTGGTCAAGGGCCTACATAGTTCCTCTGAGCTCACTTCCTTCAGCGTCTTGGCTTTAAGAATAGCATTGTTCCAGTAATTTTGAACAACTGTGTCAAGAGATTACCTGATGATTTGAACAAACTCCACATTTCTGTCGCAGGTGTTTTGATGTCAGAATTTCAGACTTCCAGTGCATTTAGCACTGCCAGCTTTTGCTTGTTGTAAGCTGGAAAACAAGAAGTCTTACACACATTAGTCTTAATTTGCAGTGATTCCTCACCCTGCTTTCTACATATCCAGGTCCCTGACACGCTTTTAAAAATTGTATTGAGTGCCATTTTGTTAGAAAAAATATGTTCACTGCGTTAAGTCAGAGTGTGAAATATTGCAACTGTGGTGAGCAGAATCTTAAATACAGAAGTTACCAGTTTGGTCTAGAGTGCTCTCTCACAGCCTCTCCTACTGTAGGATCTGCTTTGAAACCTACCTCTTTAATGAAGATTGAATTGCCTCTCCTAATATGTCCTTGTTTGGCTAGATGTCAACTTTTGTTCTGATTATGCCCCCTTGTGAAATGCTTTGGGGATGGTTTATTGTGTTAAAAATGTTTTATATATGCAAGATGTTGCTATAATATGTACTGGACCATGTTTTGTATATTTCTAAATGAATAAAGTTCTAGATTTTGTTACTTACTGTTGTGCAAGTTGACGTCTAGTTTTGTTTTTGTTTCTCTGTCTTAAATCTGATATCTCAATATTCCAGTTATCTATTGAGCAAGGTGTAATTCATAGAATCCCTACAGTGCGGAGAGAGGCCATTCTGCCCACTGAGCCTGCACTGACTCTGACTGATACACGGACAGAATATCTTTAGACCCTCTTCCCCATCCTATCCCATAACCCCACACATTTACCATGTCTAACCCAAACACCTTGGGACACTAAGGGGCACATTCCCCATGGTCAGTCCACCTAACCTGCACATCTTTGGACTGTGGGAGGAAACCGGAACACCCGGAGGAAACCCACGCAGACACAGGGAGGATGTGCAAACTCCACACAGTGACCCAAGACCAGAGTTGAACTCGCGTCCCTGGCACTGTGAGGCAGCAGTGCTAACTGCTGTGTTAAATTGACTGCATATTTTTTACATTCCTTTCAATAAATAATCCGATTCAAAAATAGACTTTATTTTTATCATTTGATACATTGATAAATTGTTCCCTTTTCAAAAGCATTTTAAGTAATAATTTTTATGCTGTCGAATTAAACAGATTTCACTTTTTTTGCATAACATCAAGTGTCGGCATCAAAGACACCCTTTAAGCAAAGGAAGTCGATGCATTTAATGCTCCTGTAAAACATGACCTAACCAGAAGAGTCTCCTTCAATTCCAATCAGACCAATCACTTTCCTGTGTCCATCATCTTTATAGTTACTGAACCAGATTGTCACGTTATTAAAACTAGTGCTGGGAAGTTCGCATAATCACAGAATTGTTACGGTGCAGAAGGAGGCCATTTGGCCCATCATGTCTGGGTGAGCAGTTCACTTAGTGCCATTGCCCCACCTTCTCCCCATAACCTGCACATTCTTCCATTTCAGACAGCGATGTAACTCCCTTTTGAATGCTTCAGTTGAACCCTGTCTCTGCCAGACTCTCAGATTTGAACCACTTGCGGCCTGATGAAGCGTTCTCTCATGTTGCGTTTGCTTCCTTTACTGATTATTTTAAATCTGTTTCCTCTCATTCTCGATCCTTTCAGGAATGGGAACAGTTTTTCCCTCTCTATGCTATCCTTATGATTTTGAACACCTCGATCAAATTTCCTCTCAGCCTTCTTTTCTCCAAGGAAAATAGTCCCAACTTCTCCAATCTATCCATATGGTCACTGTGGTTGGCACTGGACTGTGGGTAATTCAATAGTCATTTGCTTTGGCACTGGACTGTTCTGGTACTTTTTGATAGAAAAAATTATAGCTCAGAAACAAGCCTTTTGGCCCTCCTTGTCTGTACCGAACCATTTTTCTGTAGTCCCACCGCTGATCCAGTGTAGGAAATGTGGCAGTGAATTTACACACACAGTAGATTCCCGCAAACAGCAACACGGTAAAGGTCAGGTCAAGTGTCTCGGTCACTGCTGTTGATGGATAAATATTGGCCAGAAGACCAGAGAGGTGTCCCCTGCTTCTCTGTGTAATAGAATCTTCTGCACCTGTCTGAGACTTAGTTTAATGTCCCGTCTGAATGAGGCCCTTGGCAATAGGGCAGCACCACCCCCCCTCTCAATGATGCATAGCAGTGTCAGCCTACGTTACGTTTGATCTGCTTTGATGTATTACTGTCACAGGTATTGGGATACAGAGAAAAGTATTGTTTCTTACATGTTTTACAGACAAAACATACTGTTCATAGAGGAGAAAGAAAGGATAGGGTGCATGATATTGTGTTGTAGTTACGGATAAAGTGGAGAAAAAGATTAGCTTAATATATGGTAGGTTTATTCAAAAGTCTGATGACAGCAGGGAAGAAGCTGATTTTGAGTCTGTTAGTCCCGGGAGTGAGACTTAAACCAAAACCTTTGAAAGGCAAGCTATGTGAAACAATGATGTCAGATGATATTAATCTGACTTGCTAACTGGAGTGGTTAGAACTTGCAGCTAGTTTGAGTGGTTACAGGGATGGATGTGACTATGAAGTAATCTAATCTTAGCAGACAGAGTTTTGGAATGAAACAGGTATGGGAGTGCAGTTGTTAGGAAAATCCACTTGGCAGCTGGCGTTGGTAATAGCTATCCACTTCAGCTCAGTTCCTCTGGCATCTTACTGTGTAACGTCAGTGCCCACTGTGAGACGCACAGAGCATTAATTTCCCAGTTAGTGCCGAGTACACTAACTGCAGCAGTCAAGGCACCGTAACTGGATAGTGTGTCAATAATGGATGAGGAGATGGTGATGCCTTCATGAGTGCAATAGCCTCTTTGCATACTTCTTGGCGACCCCAAGCTTTGGTGATTAACTAATAGATGGTTTTATGCAATTGTTTTCCATTTCTTTTTCAGAATTATTTATAAAACACTTCATATCTCAAGCCAGTCCCAGTATATAGAAAAACACAAGGTTTTCTCCAGTGTCCTCAACAATATTTATTTCTCAACCAATGGGTTACCTGGTCATCATCACATTGCTAATTATGGGAGCTTGCTGTGCACATCTTTGGCTGCAGCATTTCCGACATTACAACAGGGGCGAGATTTCAATAAATACTTTTGAAAATTCATTCACACCATATGGGCGTCACTGGAGAGGCCAGCATTTATTACCCAACCCTAATTGCCCTGGAGAAGGTGGTGGTGAGCTGCCTTCTTGAATTATTGCAGTCCCTGAGGTGTAAGTACAATTAGGGAGAGAGTTCTGGGGATTTTGAGCCAGCGACAGTGAGGAAACAGCGATAAGAGTTCCAAGTCAGGATGGTGAGTGTCCTGGAATGCATTAATCCACATCCCTCCCATTGGATTAAGCACCAAGCCTGCCTCTCTCACCTGTGCAAGATGCAATGTCACATCTCCTGCTGCTGGGATTATCGCTAGTTTTGGTGAGAAACTTATGCTTATTTTGTCCAGTTCTCTGCCAACCTGTCCATCCGGAATGTTTGGGAGTGGGCAGGAAAGTGCAATTAGAATATGTATCTCCAATCAGAGAGCTAGCACACACAGGCTGGGCTGAATGGTCTCCGTGTGTAGCAATTTACATTAGGAAATGATTGTGTCCACTCTTAGTTTTGGTGTCCTTCAAAAAAAGGTCATAAAACAGCATCTTAGATGGAAAACACATGTTCCCAGCTTCTGATACTAAAATCCAGCAACATTGCTTGATATGAGTGATTGAGAGCATGCCTCTGCCTCACTTACTCAAACTGCCGTCAAACATGGATACCAAGCAAATAAACATCTGTTAACATGCTAACTGCATCATTGCAAATCATAGAATTCTATAAACAGTGCAGAAGGAGTCCATTCGGCCCATCAAGCCTGCACCAACAACAATCCCACCAAGACTCTATCCCTGTAACCCCACAAATTTACCCCACTACTCCCTCTAACCTATGCATCCAAGGACACCAAGGGGCAATTTATCATGGCCAATGCAACTAACCTGCACATCTTTGGACTGTGGGAGGAAACCGGAGCACCCAAAGGAAACCCATGCAGACATGGGGAGAACATGCAAACTCCACACAGACAATGACCCAAGCTGGGAATCAAACCTGGGTCCCTGGAGCTGTGAGGCAGCAGTGCTCACCGCTGTGCCACCCCCAAATGTTATTTGGTCCTCTGACTGTTGAGGACAACATAACCAAGGTTTGATTTTCGCTCAGGATCCGCACAGGTCCACCAACACTCGACAGAATGGGAACTGATTCTTTTTCCCTCCCAGCCAACTGTGCAAACTATTGCTGTCCTACCATAGCCCTGGCAACGTCCAACCAACAGGGCACAGAACTGGGATTGTGTGTAGGATCTGCCTGCTCTCTGCAGTAACCAACTGAGCCACGAGGGGGAATTTATATTTTATTTTAGTTCTGAACAATCAACAGGCTCAACGCAAATGGTTTGGAAATGTTGAAGCTTTGGCTCTGACATGTATCCATCAACATAAGATTCTGCAGGTAAGCCTAATGTGCAGACTATAATCCCTCCCTTATTCCAGAGACAGAAGTACTCACTGTTTAGCATGTCTTTACACAACAACAAGAGTTGAAAATGGACAGGATTATTGGGATATAATTGAGAGTATCTTGTCCATAAACTGAAAAATATTTAAGGATAAAAGTTTTGGGTGACATGGTGGCACAGTGGTCAGCACTACTGCCTCACAGCACCAAGGACCCGGGTTCAATTCTGGCCTTGGTTGACTGTCTGTGTGCAGTTTGCACATTCTCCCCGTATCTGTGTGGGTTTCTTCTGGGTGTTCCAGTTTCCTCCCAAAGTCCAAAAATGTGCAGGTTGGGGGGATTGGCCATGCTAAATCATCCTTTAGTGTCCCAAGATAAATAGATTAGGGGAATTAGCAGGATAAATATGTGGGGTTATGGGGATAGGACCTGGGTAAGATGTTCTGTCAGAGAGTTGGTGCAGACTTGATGGGCTGAATGGCCTCCTTCTGCACTGTATGGATTCCATGTTCATAAGATAAAGGAACAGAATTAGGCCATTCGGTCCACCGAGTCCTCTCTGCCATTCAATCATGGCTGATATGCTCCTCATCCCCATTTTCGTGCCTTCTCCCCATAACCCTTCAAACCATTACCAATTAAAAATCTGTCTAAGCCCACCTCACTGTCTCAGTGTCCATCGCACTTTGGGGTAGTGAATTCCACAGGTATTGGTATGGTATAATAGGAAAATGTTGGCAAGGTTTTAAAATTGCTTGGATGAATTCCTGTTGGTAAAGGAAATGAATGACAATTAGCTCCAGATTCACAGTGCTATATACTGTTGTATTATCTGTAAATAGCTAGGAACTAATTCCAGGGGCTACAATTCATGGCCACACTAGTGACTGATTGATGTGATGTGTAGCAGAACCAGCTCAAACTGGGTCCTTCTTGAGTACAAGGCAGCACAGAGAGTTAAAGTTGTTTCCAAGCTTACAGTGTGATTAATACCAACATCTGGGGAAATCCTGTGGCACAGTGGTAACATCTTACCTCTGGACGTGGAGTTTTCAATTCAAGTCCAACTCCAGGGCCTGGCCATGGAAGGAGCTTTCATCATGCGGTTCAATGGACTGATAATCAATTCGGAAATCCTCCCACCACTTCTGTCCACTATTCCCCAAAGTGTGGTTGTGAAGAAATGCTACTAAAAAAAAATCTGGGAACCAAAAACAACAGGAACACACAGTGCACCATAAGGAACCCAATCAGAGGGTGGGAAGCATCAGGACCAACTGACTTCTGTCACATGAAGCATCATGATTTTTTACACTTAATGAAGAGCTATTTGTTCTCCTGAAAGAGAATAAACACATCATTCAAATTACTGTTTCTGTAATGAACGGCCTTGGTTAGGAAATCAAGTGTTAAGAGCAGTTGGGAAAATACCCTAAGGGCTCCATTGGTTGATGCTAATGGTCTGTGGGATTGAACCATATAGCAAAGTACGGAGCTGGATAAGGTTCCAAACACCGAGCCCAGACAGAATCCTACCAGAAAATCCATGGATATGGGCTACGATGCCCCACATAGTCAAATAGCTAGCCTACACTCAATCTTAAACTCACCTGGGTAAAATAGCTGAGTTTTGTGAGCTACTGATCCCGTGTGGATCCATATACCTTCTGTAAAGAATATGTCAAAAACAGAATGGATCATTTTTTCCCGTTGCCTTTTGTTTCCAGAATACAGGATACAGTATAAAAGTTTAGTTAAATTAGGAGTCAGATTTGATTACACTCCGTAGCTTGTGAACTTTACAGACAATTCAATACGGAAATGGTTAAGAAATTTCAGACTGTTCCCCAGTTGATCTCAGATACTTCTGAGTTTGTCAGTAAACATGGACTAATCAAGGAGCCACTGAGTTTGCTGACTGTATCTGTGTTATGCCTCAATGACGCTCGATCAACGCCATCTACAAAGTCCGAGAGATTGCTGCAGACCCTATCCTGCTGTCCAATGACAAACGGAAGAGACTTATGCACACAATGCAGTACAAGCACAAGCCTACCTGGTTTGGTCCTTGCGTGCTTCCCACAAGGTCATGGGCAAGTGTGGATTGACACTGTATCTTCCTCAAGGAGATGTTACTCCAGTGTGAGAGTTAACAATGATATTTTTGATTTGATTAGATTTGATTTATTATTGTCACATGTATTGATTTTAGAGTTTCTTGTGCACTATACAAAGTATATCATTCACAGAGTACATAGGGCAGAAGAAAAGGAGGGTGCAGAATGTAGTGCTACAGTTACAGATAGGGCGTAGAGAAAGATCAACCTAATGTAAGACAGGTCCGTTCAAAAGTCTTATGGCAGCAGGGAAGAAGATGTTCTTGAGTCAGTTGGTGTGCTCGCAGACTTTTGTATCTTTTTCCCAATGGAATTAGGTAGAAGAGAGAATGTCCGGGGTATGTGGGATCCTAGATTATGTTGGCTGCTTTACGGAGGCAGCGGGAAGTGTAGGCAGAGTCAATGGATGGGGGGGGCTGGTTTATATGATGGACTAGGCTACAACCCTTTGTAGTTTCTTACGGTCTTGGTCAGAGCAGGAGCCATATCAAGCTGTGATACATCTGGAAAGGATGCTTTTTATGGTGCATCTGTAGGAACAGGAGAAGGAAGACTGGGTGGTGTCGATTGATAATGGCCTTATTGTACCTCAACAGTGCAAGATGAGTGACGATGAGGGTGATTTTCTTTTATTTATCAGTGGGATATGGGTGTCACTGGCTAGGCCAGCATTTATTGCCCAACCCTAATTGCCCTTGAGAAGGTGGTGGTGAGCTGCCTTCTTAAATCGCAGCAGTCCATGAGGTGTAGGCGCACCTACAGTGCTGTTAGGGTGGGTGTTCCAGGGTTTTGATCCAGTGATAATTAAGGAACGGTGATATATTTCCAAGTCAGGACGGTAGATGACTTTGAGGGGAATTTGCAGCATGTGGTGTCCCTTGTCCTTCTAGGTGGTAAACGTCACTTGATAAATTTGAGCCAGGGAGGCTAATTGAAATGCCCCTTTGAGTGGTTGAGAGCAGTTAACTCAGCAAAGAACCTGCTTCATTCTATATAATGGCCTGTGACTAACAAATAATGGAGAAAACATATCACACCACACAATCCCTGTATTTCATCCATACTCCCTTAGTCTCTGCAACTCTTACAGACACAGGAGGAGAGAAATCAGGTGAAATACATCACGCACGATCTTAAATGATCCTCCATCCCACTCTGTTCAAATTAGTGCATGAATAATCTGGTTATTATTCAATTTGGCTTTAACATGGTCCTGGCATCACGAACAGCAGATAACACAAATAATCACAACCTTATTAAGATGTCAATCGAGGTTCAGTGGGTACTAAGGGTCAGAAAGTTTTGGTTTCCTAGTCTGGAATTTTACTGCCTCACCCGCCCAAAGCTTGGAAAATCCCGTCTGAGACCAACAGAGAATCTCATCCGACCTGATTCCGCAGTGGGTGAGGTGGTAAAATTCTGGCCAAAGTCTCACTCCAAAGACTTGAGCACGTAATGAAGGCTGATGCTTCAACGCTGTGTCGGGAGAGTGCTGCACTGTCAGAGGTGTCCTTTTTTAGCTGAGAGATTAAATGGAAGCCCTATCTGCTCTGCCGGGTAAGCATAAAAGATGCCAAGGAGCAGAATGGGCGAGTTCTCTCCAGTTTCCTGGCCTATATCTATCCTTAAACCAACATCACTACGGCTGATTATCTGGTCATGTCACACTGCTGTTAGTGGGGTCAGATTAGTTTCCATGCTTTTGACATTACAACATTAACTTTAAAAATGATTAAAGTGCTAATAAGGCATTTTAGGACGTCCTGAGGTTGCTTTCTGAATGCTAATCTCTTCATTTTGTTGGTTAGTTATTGCACAGAAGTTTATTCCCTTTTAAGAAATGAAGGACTTATTGACAACGTTTTGCTAGTTAATGTTTTCTATATCAAAATACAGCAATTCGATAACACTTGAGCTTTTGAACTCCACTGGGGGTAGTCTATAAAAAATGCTGAACAGTGAAATATTTCAGACCCCCACTGTTAGCTAAACAGTCACAACCATCTCAACATTCTGGGGTCCCGGCCACTGAAGGAGGGATGGGCAAGCTTCAATGATGGAGTGATTGAATAATAAATTCCTGAAGACTGGGCAGCAGGGAAGTACAGAGGAGAGAGCATTCCAAGAAGGAACTGCAGGGCGCAGCAGCACTTGTGGGATTTACCGAGGGAAGCAGCTGTCAGAGGGCAGAGCAGAGATAGCTGCGGAATGCGGTCCCATCATCCTGTCCACTCCCACCGTTAAAATGGTTTACGACGGCTGCTTGGCAACCAGACATTTGTTTTGATAACATTGCATCACTGAAGCATGTGGTGCAGCTGTCGATCCAGTAAGCGACCGGTCACCTGGAAGTCTAATCCCGATTTGTGTGTCAGGAGTCTGAAGTGCACATTCCCGCACTCACAGGCAGCGCCTCTCTGGGCAATCTCAATCATTCTGCTGACAAATGTTCAATCATAAGCTTTAGGGTGGGAGAAACTCGGCAGGTTCCTGTAATTAGAGGATGTGTTAATCAGAATAAAGTGCCGGCCTTTGGCTGCGGGGATTTAAGTGAGTTACAGAAGCTGATGCGGTAGCTACAATATTATTAAAAATGGTACATTTACGGCTGTTGCCTCTTCTCCCCTGTCCTGAAGCTGCTGCTCAGTCTGCAGCTCACAATTCAATGGTACACAGCCCCCTGTAAGCATTAGCAAGCGATTACCCTTCAACTTTGTAGTATGGGCAGTGAGGGCTGGGACATTTCTCATGCCTCCCCTGTCTTTACCCGATATTTTTAGACATATTTTCTGGTTGTACTCACTCCATGGCAGTCCCTGTCTGCTTTTTTTTTTGGTTCCTATCAATCTACAACGCTGTATCCACCCAGGCCCCTGACTATCAGCAAACACAGACTTTAAACTGAAGATGTAGAGTGAATCCTCTGTGCTCAGTCAGTTGGTCTAAGCAGGGATGGTCAATGGGAGCAATCAGCTGGGCTTCTCTCTTTGTCCTGTCCAGCAATTATTCTTGCACATCCAGGTAAGGAAGCAGTCTGTGCCCACAGAACTGAAGAATATTCCTGCTAAGGCTGAGAAGTGGCAAGTAACATTTGGACCACACAAGTGCCTGGCAATGACCATCTCAAAAGATGTGGATTAGGTAGATTGGCCATACTAAATTGCCCCTTAGAGTCCCAAGATGTGTAGGTTAGGGAGATTGGTGGGGTAAATATGTGGGATTACAGGGATTAGGGCCCGAGTAAGATGCTCTGTTGGAGGTCGGTGCAGATTTGATGGACTAAATGGCCTCCTTCTGCACTGTAGGGATTCTATGATCTCCCATACAAGAGAAACTAACCATTTTCAATTGACATTCAATGTTTAATTCCCCCATTATCCTGAGGGTTATCATTGACCAGAAAATGAACGCAACTAGTCCTATAAATAATATGGCTACAGGTCAGAGATTGGGAATTCTGCAGTAATTCACTTTCTAACGAACTCACTTTCTCACCCCCAAAACTTGACAACCATCTACAAAGCACAAGTCAGGAGTGCGATGGAATACTTGTCTGGATGGGTGCAGCTTCAAGAACACTCAAGAAGCTTAACGCCAGCTAGGACAAAGTAAGAACATAAGAACATAAGAAATAGGAGCAGGAGTAGGCCATCTGGCCCTTCGAGCCTGCCCTGCCATTCAATAAGATCATGGCTGATCTGTCGTGGCTCAGTTCCACTTTCCCGCCCTCTCCCCATAACCCTTAATCCCCTCTCTTATCAAAAACCCATCAACCCGCTTCTTAAAAATATTTAGCGAGGCAGCCTCCACCACTTCAACGGGCAGAGAATTCCAGAGATTCACCACCCTTTGAGTGAAGAAGTTCCTCCTCAACTCCGTTCTGAACCGCCCCCCCTTTATCTTGAGGCTGTGCCCCCTAGTCCTACTGTCTTTTTTGAGCGGGAAGAGTCTTTCCACCTCTATCCTATCCATCCCATTCATCATCTTATACGTCTCAATGAGATCTCCCCTCATTCTTCTAAACTCTAACGAGTACAAGCCTAGTTTATTCAGCCTCTCCTCATAGCTCAACCCCCTCAACTCCGGTATCAGCCTAGTAAACCTCCTCTGCACTCCCTCCAGGGCCAAAATATCCTTGCGCAGGTGCGGCGCCCAAAACTGCACACAGTACTCCAGCTGCGGCCTCACCAATGCCCTATACAGCTGCAGCAAGACCTCCCTACTTTTATATTCAATCCCCCTCGCTATGAAGGCCAGCATCCCATTCGCCTTCCTGACCACCTGCTGCACTTGCAGGCTGGGTTTTTGCGACTCATGCACAAGGACCCCGAGGTCCCTCTGCACCGTCGCCTGCTGCAGTTTTTCGCCACGTAAGTAATAGTCCTTCCTACCATTCTTCCTACCAAAGTAGCAAGTAGCAAGTAATTGGCACCCCATCCATCATCTTCAACATTTATGGTCCCACTACTGATCCACAATTGCAACAATGTATACCACCAACAAGATGCACTACAGCAATTCATCAAGATTTTGCCCTTTGACAGAACTTTTCAAGCTTGTGACCTCTACCTAGAAGGACAAGAACAGCAGAAACAAAGGGAACCCCATTACCTGCAAGTTCCCCTCAAAATCATCTACATCCTGACTTGGAAATATATTGCTGTTCCTTCACTGTCACTGCGTCAAAACTTCCTTCCTAACAGCACTGGGTGTATCTACACCATATGGACTGCAGCAGTTCAAGGAGACAACTCATCACCACCTTCTCAAGGGCAATTTGGGATGGATAATAAATGCTGGCCTATCCAATGACATCCACTTCCCCAGAATGAATTTAAAATATTAAAGAGAAGAAATCAAGAAAAAGGTGGTGCATTCTCCAAGGCCTCTACCAATTAAAGCCCACTTGCCAACCAAGCATCACTCTCTTCTCATGAAGTACAAATTGTTGTTTCTTTTACATTTAGCAACCTTGCAAATTGTCCTGACTACCACATGTGCCTTTGTCAGCAATACTCAAGTTGTATATAACCAAATGACTAGAAGTAATTATGAACATAAAATAAGGGTAATCTTGCTCTTGATTGTGATGGCACCCACAATCGAATAGCCTGATTATACGTGAAGAATGGATAATAGGGTGAGGGCAGGAGGGTGCCAGACCCCAACGTCACTGATGAACAATCTGACCAAAGCTAGGGAAGGAAAGGTTTCTGCGTTTGACATAACTGCCGTTTCTCCGTAAGGAAGGAGAAGCAGCTGGGATAGATTCTACATTTATTTTTTAACTGGTGTTCCAAAGTAATCAAAAATTGACTCATGTCGGACGATCTTCTACTTCAAAGAAAAGGAAATCACAGCTGCAGAATGTGTCAGGTTTGTGTTGGCAGAGATAAAGATCCCATGATGGGAACGATGATGATGATGTGTCATTTGGGACTCTTTGGACAGAACATGTGCCTCTGAGTTCAAGTCCTCCATCGAATCCCTACTGCACAGAAGGAGGTCAATGGGAGAATTGAGTCTGTACCAACCTATGTTTTTTTAAAAAATCTTTCCCCTATCCCCACATATTTACCCCACTAATCCCTCTAACCTACACATCTTGGGACACTAAGGGGCTATTTAGCATGGCTCTTAATCCACCTAACCTGAGCATCTTTGGACTGTGCAATGAAACCCAAGCACTGGGGAGACGTGCAAACTCCACACAGTCACTCCAAGGACCAGAACTGAACCTGGGTTCCTGCCGCTGTGAAGCAGCAGTGCTAACCACTGTGCCACCCTCTATTCTGAAGATTTGGCCATGTAATCAAGGCTGATGCTTCAGTGCTGGAAGAGAGGTGCTAGAACAATGCAAGTCTTTTTGTGATCAATAGCTCCTGTGCTCAGAAATCTTCTCTTGCTTTTAAAAAGGACAGGAACATCAATCCTCAGCACTGAAAAAGGGTCGTTCGGACTCAAAACGTTGGCTCTGTTCTCTCTTCACAGAGGCTGTCAGACCTGCTGAGATTTTCCAGCATTTTCTGTTTTTGTTGCGTGAGGAACATTAATCTGTTTTCCAATTGAGCTGCAACAAGGCCTGAAGACACTGCTGCCAACAAGGGCTCTGTAAAACAACAGAATGTGAGACACTCCCTGTCGCAATCAGCAACTTTGCTACCCTGTGGAGGCAGGAACACCCACAGGAGATCAGTAATCCAAGGCCAAATGGGAGAATCCAGAGCTCTTCGTGGAATCGATTCACCATGGCTGGAGCAAGATCTTAACTACTATAAACTATATTTTATGTAATGGATTGATCTCCTGTGTTATAGCTCAATCAGAGGATTCTCATAGAATCCCTACAGTGCAGAAGGAGGCCATTCAGCCCATTGAGCCTGCACTGAGCACAATCCCACCCAGGCCCTATTCCCCTAACCTCACATACCCACCCTGTTAATCCCCCTGACGCTATGGTCAATTTAGCATGGCCAATCCACATCATTGGACTGTGGGAGGAAACTGGAGCACCTGGAAAAAAACCATGCAGACACAGGGAGAGTGTGCAAACTCCACAGTGACCCAAGACTGGAATTGAACCTGGGTCCTTGGCACTGTGAGGCAGCAGTGCTAACCATTGTGTCACCCTTAGTTTGTTAATGTCAGAAGTGTTAGACTATGTGGCACACTATTCAATATAGTTGATCCTGCCAAAAAATAAAGTGTTTTCTTCCTGTAACTATCTCCCTAATTGTCTCCCACTATTCCAATTTCTTCTGTTGCATTCCCCTCACTTCGATAAATAGAAGTTCAATGTAAAAAGTCTTGTATTTATACTGCCTTTCACAGCCTAAGGCTATCCTGGGACACTTTACAGCCAATGAAATATGCTGGTGATTTGGGAACTATTTTGAAATGCATTGACTGTTGCATAGGAAACAGGCAGCCATTCTGTGCACAGCAAGATCCCACAAATGGCAATGGAATAAAATCATTGATGATTTTTGTTGTGATGTTGGTTGAGGGATAAATATTGGTCAGGACACCAGGGATGACTCCTCTGCTCTTCTTCAAAAGCATCATCGGGTCTGCTACATCCACCTGAGAGAGCAGACGGAGTCTTGGTTAAATGTTGCATCCAAAAGTCGGCATCTCCAACAGTGCCTTATAAGGCTAGGGATATATGACTTTGCAAACTTATTTTCATCATTTATCACATCAACTGGTTCATGTGATACGATGAGCAGGCACCTCCATATTATAATGGGATAACACGCATGCAATATAATTGCCTCAGGGTGTCAGCCTTGAGCTGCTGGAATGCTGCCTCCCTTGGCTTGAAATCTTGGTTTGTTCTGCCAGACAACGAAGGCCACTCATTTTTGTTCTAGGAATTCAACGAGTTTGAAAATTTACACATACCAAATACATGTATCAGATATTAGGCTGGAATAAGTGGCTGGCAATTGGACAAATCTTTACTAGGATGCTCCTGGGATTTGATGGATTGAGTTATAAGGAGAGGCTGGATAGACTGGGGCTTTTTTCCCTGCAGTGGGAGGCTGAGGGGTGACCTTATAGAGAGAGGTCTATAAAATAATGAGGGGCAGAGATAAGGCAGATATCTTTTCCCAATAGCAGGGGAATCTAAAACTAGAGGGCATAGGTTTAAAGTGAGAGGGGAGAGATACAAAAGGGTCTGGAGGGGCAATTCTTTCACACAGAGGGTGGTGAGTGTCTGGAATGAGCTGCCAGAGACAGTAGTATAGGCGGGTACAATTTTTGGATAAGATGGGTATGGGCCAAACACAGGCAATTGGGACTAGCTTAGTGGTAAATAAGGGGCAGCATGGACAATTTGGGCCAAAGGGCCTGTTTCCATGCTGTAACCCTCTATACAGTGTTTAAACATGACATGGAAAAAAGGTTCTTAACACAACACATCAGACATAATTAAGCCTCTTATTTGTATATATTTACACATAGCTTAGGGTACAGAGTTCCCAGTTGATCTCATCTGAAAGGGAAAGTGTTATAATTAGCATTCATAGCCATAGGCTATTGGAGGTTAAAAGAGAGGGTTACTTCACCTGATGACTGTGTGGTGATGTCTGCAGGGAGATGTCTATGTATAGGAAAAGGCATAAGGCCATTCAGCCCCTTGAGCTTGTTCCATTGTTAATAGGAACAGGGGTAAGGCTATTCGGTCCCTCGAGTCTGTTCCATCATTAACAGGAACAGGAGTAGGCCATTCATCCTTGAGCCTGTTCCATCACTAACAGGAATAGGAGTAAGGCCATTCTGCCCCTCGAGCCTGTTCCATCACTAACAGGAATAGGAGTAGGCCATTCAGCCTCTCAAACCCCTCCATTATTAATTAGACCGCGATTGATTTGTATCTTAGCACCATTTTCCTTGTTTCCATAATGCTTTATACCCTTGGTTTACAACCTCAGTTTCAAAATGTTCAGTTGACCCTCAGCCTTAGCAGTTTCTTGGGGAAGAGAGTCGCAGACTTCTATTGCCCTTCCTGTCATTGTCCATTGTACTGCCTACTCCGCACTGTGTAGGCTCACACACCACAGTGCCAAAAAACTGCTGGAGCCACAAAATTGAGCACAAGGTAAATCAGGAGACATACAATGAATTGCCAAAACAGCCATGTGCCTGTATAGCATTCCCCTCATTTCCACCTCCCCCCCCGAAACCCCCACACTATCATAGGAGCAAATGATGGAGACTAGGAAAGATGGGAGAAAGGGGAAAATGATATGTGGGGATGGGTGTGTGTGTCATGGAATCTCTGCAGTGCAGAAGGAGGCCATTCGGCCCATCAAGTCTGCATTGACTTTCCAACAGAGTATCTTACAGGCCCTAGCCCTGTAGCCCCACATATTTATCCCACTAATCCCCCTAACCTACATATCTTGGGACACTAAGGGGCAATTTAGCATGGCCCAATTCATCTAACCTGCATGTGTTTGGATTGTGGGAAGAAACCGGAGCACCCAGATGAAACCCACGCAGACACAGGGAGAATGTACAAACTCCACACAGACAATGGCCCAAGGCTGGAATCAAACCCGGGTCTCTGATGCTGTGAGGCAGCAGTGCTAACCACTGTGTGACCTTTGTGTTCACAGCAATCTGATATATCACAGAGTAAATACACAAAGCTGGTTTAAAACAATATCAAACTAATGTACAGATAAGCCAGTGCTGGAGGCATTTGGAAGGTCTATGCAGGTACTTAACGCTAGAAATGCTTCACATACCTTCCTCACCAAAGTGAACAACATTCTTGACTGTTAAATATATTCAATCTAAGATATCCCCATTAAACTTTGCATCTAAATCATTTTGCTTGGTAATTGTCTATGGTTCTTCTTTGAGTTGGCGGGGGGGTTACAGCCTCACAGGTGCTAGATATTTCCTGCTGCCATTTCCAACTGGCAATCCTTCCCAAAGCTATCAGCTGAGAAGATCACATCAGAGCCTGATTGCATCCTTGGCAGTTGTCACTGCATGGAGGGCAGGAGAGGAATTACCTTCTCCTATGTCTGAGGCACTGAGATTAATTCCTAAAGTCATTCTGTCTGCTAACTCAGAATGAAGTGAGAACCGAAACTGGGGTACTGCATAGGTTGGCCACCGACTGGGTAGATTGGTTGATACCTTCAGCTAGAGATGCACGGAGCTGGAATTGAGCCGGGAGAGTCACTATCCTGGAGAAACCACTTGTGGTGCTTTGTGCCCCCTAGTGATGCCTTCGATATCACACGAGGTGGGTCAGTCCTGATCAATGTGAAATTTCCCATGCTTGCATTTTACAGAAAGGACTTATCACCCACGATCTCCCTCTCTCTCGGCCCTTTCTTTCACTCCAACTTGCTCCGTTATTCCTCTCAGATAGATTGGGGAGGGGGACCAATTATTGTGGTCCAAATAGGAAGAACCACAAATGATGATGCTGGGAGAAATTAAAAATGCTGCACCTCCAGGGTAATAACCTCTGGATTGTAGCCTGAGCCACGTGCCAATTGGCGGGATTGGGAGGGGGCAATCAGATTAGAGAATTAACCTTGTGGCTCAAAGAGTGGTGTGGGAAGATTCACAAAGGACAGGCACAAGTACTGGGGATAAAGGGAGCTGTTCCATTGCATGGAATCCATTTAAACTGGACTGGCATCCGTGTCCTGGCAAATCATATATCTAAGGGCCTATATTGGACTTTAAATTGGAAAAGAAGGTGGGGGTGGGACACGGGGTTAATAGGATCCAAGCTCATTAGAGTCATAGGCCGGAATTTTACCAACATGCCCCGATTCCGGGGGCGGGCTCGGCTTGGAGAACGGCACAGGCGGGATTGTGCCGGTAAAATTCCGCCCATAGAGGTTTACAGCATGGAAACAGGCCCTTTGACCTAACTTGTCTGTGCTGCCCTTTTTTTCGAAACCCCTAAGCTAGTCCCAATTACCCGCATTTGGCCCATATCCCTCTATACCCATTGTACCCATGTAACTATCTAAATGCTTTTTAAAAGATAAAATTGTACCCGCCTCTACTACTACCTCTGGAAGCTTGTTCCATACACTCACCACCCTCTGTGTGAAAAAAATTACCCCTCTGGACACTTTTGTATCTCTCCCCTCTCACCTTAAATCTATGCCCTCTAGTTGTAGATTCTCCTACCTTTGGGAAAAGATATCGACTATCTACCTTGTCGATGCCCCTCATTATTTTATAGACCTCTATAACATAGAACATAGAACACTACAGCACAAACAGGCCCTTCGGCCCACGAGTTGCGCCGATCACATCAACACCTACCAATCCATAGACCTATCTATAACCCCCAATCCCACTAAATCCCATATACTCATCCAGAAGTCTTTTAAAAGACCCCAGCGAGTTCGCCTCCACCACCACTGACGGCAGCCGATTCCATTCACTCACCACCCTCTGAGTGAAAAACTTACCCCTAACATCACTTCTGTACTTGCCTCCCTGCACCTTAAATCTGTGTCCTCTCGTAGCGACCATTTCAACCTGGGGAAATAGCCTCCGAGAATCCACCCTATCTATTCCTCTCAACATTTTATAAACCTCTATCAGGTCACCTCTCAACCTTCGTCTCTCCAGGGAGAAGAGTCCCAGCTCCCTCAACCTATCTTCATAAGGCATGCCTCTCAATCCAGGCAACATCCTTGTAAATCTCCTCTGTACCCTTTCAATAGCTTCTACGTCCTTCCTATAGTGAGGCGACCAGAACTGTGCACAGTACTCCAAGTGAGGCCTGACAAGGGTCTTATAAAGTTGCAGCATTACCTCCTGACTCCTAACGTCACCTCTCAGCCTCCGAAGCTTCAGAGAAAGAAGTACCAATCTATTCAGCCTCTCCCTATAACTCAATCCATCAAGTCCCAGTAGCATCCTAGTTAACCTTTTCTGCACTCCTTCTAGTTTAATAATATCCTTTCTATAATAGGGTGACCAGAGTTGTACACAATATTCCAAGTGTGGCCTTACCAATGTCTTGTACAACTTTAACAGGATGTCCCAACTCATGTATTCAATGTTCTGACCGATGAAACCAAGTATGCCGAATGCCTTCTTCACCACTCTGTCCACCTGTTACTCCACTTTCAAGGAGCTATGAATATGTACTCCTAGATCTCTTTGTTTTGAAACTCTCCCCAATGCCCTACCATTAACTGAGCAAGTCCTGCCCTGGTTCAATCTACCAAAATGCATCACATTTGTCTAAATTAAACTCCATCTGCCATTCGTCACCCCAGTGGTCCAATTGATTAAGATCCCATTGCAATTGGAGATAATTTTCTTCACTGTCCACTATGCCACCAATCTTGGTGTTATCGGCAAACTTTACTAACCATGCCCCTTAGATTCTCATCCAAATTATTAACATAAATGACAAATAGCAGTGGATCCAACACTGATCCCTGAGGCACACTGCTGGTCACAGGCCTCCAGTTTGAAAAACAACTCTCTACAACCATCCTCTGGCTTCTGTCAAGAAGCCAATTTTGTATCTATTTAGATACCTGGATCCCATGAGATTTAACCTTACGCAGCAACCTAGCATGTGGTACCTTGTCAAAGGCCTTGCTAAAGTCCATGTTGCTGAAGTTGAACCAAGACGCAGAGCTTTTCTTGACTTGAGTGAGTTTATTGACTTGTTCAGTCTCACAGCTCTCCTCCACACAACCCAGTGTCCCAGCCATCCCCTGTTTATATGTGCCTTTGAAAACAAATAACTTAACTAATAAACTGATTGAAAGCCCTGAAAAGTTGGCAAAACGACAAAACATTACAAAAAACATATCAAAATACATTAAAATAATGATGCATTCCAGCCCCTGCTGTGTCCCTCAGTCCCTGAAGGCTTCAAGTGTGCCAGTAGACACGGCAAGCTCCATCTCCAGGGACACCTTGGGTCTGTAGGTGATCCTGGATTTGGGGCAGGCAATCAGGTCTAATCACCCTTTCCATGGCCTGTGTCTGGACCTGTTAATGGCCACCTTGGTCAGACCCAAGAGCAGATCCACGAGGGAGCCTGCCCCCCTCTGCGCTGGATGATGATAGGTCAGGAGCGTGGGGCTGAAGTGTAATTAAAACCTGAGGAGCAGCCCCTTCAAATAATCAAAAAGGGCCTGCAACCTCACATAACCTACATAGACATGGAACACAGGTAGGTAGCCTGGGAGTGTGTGAACCACCTTCATCGTCTGTAACAAGGCACTACAAGAAGTCTCACAACACCAAGTTAAAGTCCAACAGGTTTATTTGGAAACAAATGCCAGTAGCTTTCGGAGCGACAGGTTAAAGAGATGTGTATCGTCTCCAGACAGGACAGTTAGTGAGATTTTGCAAGTCCAGGCAAGTCATGGGGATTACAGATAGTGTGACATGAACATCGCTCGACAGTCACCAGGCGAGAGTGTTCTCTTCCTGTTAGGAAACACTTCAGCGGTCACGGGCATTCGGCCTTTGATCTTCGGGTAAGCGTTCTCCAAGACGGCCTTCACGAGACACGACAATGCAGAGTCACTGAGCAGAGACTGATAGTCAAGTTCCGCACACATGAGGACAGCCTCAACCTGGATCTTGGGTTCATGTCACACTATCTGTAACCCCCACGACTTGCCTGGACTTGCAAAATCTCACTAACTGTCCTGTCTGGAGACGATACATATCTCTTTAACCTGTGCTTAACGCTCTCTCCACTCACATTGTCTGTACCTTTAAGACTTGAATTCCAATCATTATTTTGTAAATTGAGTTTGTGTCTTTATAAGTCCTGTTTGTGATTAGAACTCCCACTCACCTGACGAAACAGCAGCCAGCGCTCCGAAAGCTAGTGGCTTTTGCTACCAAATAAACCTGTTGGACTTTAACCTGGTGTTGTGAGACTTCTTACTGTGCTTACCCCAGTTCAATGCTGGCATCTCCACATCATGACAAGGCACTACTCCATGCCATCCCCCGTTTATATATCTTTCAATTACCAGTAAAATAACCTAATTAACAAATGAACTAATGAACAAATTAACAGCCCGTAAAGAGGTTAATCCCTATTTATATTCTGTCTTTCCCCTGATGTAGGGCGCAAATCTCCCTTTTCTTTTCTAAGTGTTCCCTCTGGTGGGAGAATTGGAATGTTTCCCATTAGGACTGGCAGTGCCTGTCAGGTGGAATTCAGCCACTTTTACCGTGTAAATGCATTCAAAATGCCAGCCAGCCAATGTCACAGAGATTGGGGCGCTGTTTTTAGAGGGAGCAGCAATCTTAGCAGTCAGAGACAGACCTTCCTCCTCATGACTACGAACATGGTGACACCCCCCCCCCCTTCTCCACTCCCCCGACAAGAGGAGCACCCCTAACCCCACAGCACAGGGGGACACCTAACCCCCACCTTTAAAAGAATGGGTCAGCCCACCTTCTTCCCCACCACCCCCCCAATAAAGGTACTCCAAATTGGGATCCCTGCAGGCCCTGCCTCCTCAGCCTCCCTTAGGCTTCAGCCTTTGGCAGTGCTGACAGTGAACTGCCCCTTGTCACTCTAGCAGTGACATCCTGGCTGTCTCTCTGTGACACCCTGTCTCTGTGGCAGTGACACCCTGGCTGTGACATTAAAGCAGTGTACCAGGGTGTCATTGCCAGGATGGAAGGGCAGCGGTGCCAACCTCATCCATGGTTGATAGCTCCTCCAGCATAGGCATGCTATTCCAGCACGAATGGTTGAGGAAGACTCACTATGGAAGAAAAAACAGTCAGCCAAGGACTTGAAATCAAAGAGCAAGCCCTTTTATAAACACTGCAATTAGAAAAGTGGAAGTGAAAGGTTCTTCCCGATGTTTAATAGTCTCAGTATGTCTATCAGAACAATTCTATTTATAAACATTGTGGTTAAGAACAAAAGGAAATACTTCAACCATGAAGTGAAACAAAAACAAAGCTGTGTAATAGCCTCAACCTGTCAAACCTGAGGTTTATAAAAGGTACTGGAGCATGAAATTGAATTAAACATAGCATTTCAAAGCCTTTGAGCTTTCCAGGAAGGCTCAGAGATTTGCAAAAATGCAGTGTTAAAAAAATGGGGCTTAGTGAGCAGCTGTGATGAAAATAGAAAGTTCTTCATGCTTACTGAATTATATCAACAATGAATTGTTTGATCTGCTCTGGAGCTGTCCACTACAACTCTCACCAACTTTTACAGATGCATCACAAAAAACATTGGTTTTGGTTGTATCACAGCTTGGTATGGCTCCTGCTCTACCCAAGACTGCAAGAAATACAAAGCATCGTGAAAGAAGCCCAGTCCATCATGCAAATCAGCCTCCCATCCACCGACTCTGTCTACACTTCCTGCTGCCATGGAAAAGCAGCTAGCATAATCAAGTACACCATGCACGCTGGACGTACTCTTTTCCACCTTCTTCTGTCGGGAAAGAGATACAAAAATCTGAGGACATGTACTACCCAGTCAAGAACAGCTTCTTCCCCATCGCCATCAGACTTTTGAATGGACCTACCTTGTATTAAGTTGATCTTTCTCTACACCCTAGCTATGACTGTAACATTCTGCACTGTCTCCTTTCCTTCTCTATATATGATATGCTTTATCTGTATACTGCATAAGAAACAATACTGTAAACGGATATGTTTAACAATAATAAATCAAATCAGAGCAGTTCACATTAGCCAGGCTGCACCTGCTGCTGGTTCAGGCAAAAAAGGGAATCCCCCTAGTGAAACTGATATCTCCTGTCAGTCAGAGGTCTTCAGATGTGTCTGCTTACACCTGGGGCTTCCAAGAGAGAATAAAGGAACCTTCCCTAGTGAAACTGACATCTTCTGCCAATCAGAGGACTTCAAATGGGTCTGCTCACACCTGGGGTTTCTGAGAGAGATCAATCCTTTCTCTAAAATGGAGTGATGTTATGATTTTGAAGGCTTGACACACCCTTCTCCTCTCTTTCTCTCAATGGGACAAATTAACAAAAGATCAAATGAACAGATTAAAGGGGCAGCCCCTTTAAAGAGGAGCTACAACAAAAAAAACAGAATCAGAGAGGAAACTTATAGAAACAAATTAAAATGCACTCCTCTATTTATGCTCTTATTAATATAAACCAAACGTATATGAAACAAAAATGATAAATGCAAAATACTGCAGATGCTGGAATCTGAAACAAAAAAATGCTGGAAAATCTCAGCAGGTCTGACAGATTCTATGGAGAGAAAATAGAACCAACCTTTCAAGTTTAGATGACCCTTCATCTGTGCTGGCTCTGACAAAACAAAAATGTGTTTGAACACCTGATGGGGCACTGTTACTAAAACAAAATGACAAAGAAAATGTAACTAATTAAACAAAAATGTAATTACTGGAGGTGATATTGCACCCCATCCCCCATGGTTCACTGGTATAGGTTGGTAGGCAGTAGATTTAAAACTGAGATGAGGAGAAACTAATTCTCAGAGAGGTGGCAAACTTGTGGAACTCACTGCCCCATAGTGTGGTGGAGTCTGAATCACTGAATGGTTTCAAGAAGGAGATAGATATATTTCTAATTTTAAAAAAAGGACAAGGGGATATGGGGAACAGGTAGCAGGGAGGTGGATTTGAAATCAGAGAGAGATCAGCCATGATCATTGAATGGCAGAGCAGGCTCAATGGGCTGAATTTGTCTACTTCTGCTCCTAACTCCTGTGTCACTGAAGGCCTGAAGAGTGCCAGTGGACACCACATGCTCCCTCTCCAAGGCCACTCGGTAGAGAGGATGGGTAGATGAGAATTTTTTAAGCTTGCAGGCTGTAACTAATGGAGTGCCACAAGGACTGCTGCCGGGGCCTCAGCTATCTACAATCTATACCAATGGACTTAGGCAGAGACTGGGCAATATATTCTGGCGTGGAGGGAGATGGGAATGGAAGCTCTGGGAAGGAAGGACACAGAGAGGCTGCAGGCAGATATAGCCAGGGTCACTGAGTGGGCAGCAAGGGGGCAGATGGAATGTCATTGGTGTGTGAGTTTACCAAGCCCCCCAAACCCTCTCCTGCCCCTCTCTCCCCACCCTTAATCTTCCCCCTCCTCTCTCCCCATCCCCTCACATCTTCCACCCCCAATGCTGCCCTCTCTCCTGCAGCCCCTCCCCCAATGCTGCCCTCTCTCTTCCAGCCCCTCCCCTAATGCTGCCCCTTCTCCTCCAGCACCTCCTTCTCCCCCCAGCCCCCCTCCAGACCTACTCCGATGCTGCCCCTTTCCGCCAGCCCCGCCCCCCCTCCTCAAGCCCCTCCCTCTCCGCTCAAGCCCCTCCCTCTCCGCTCAAGCCCCTCCCCAATGCTGCCCTTTGTCCTCCAGCCCCTCCCCCTCGCGCAGTGACGGTTCAACCGGAAGTTGATGCCGGTGCGCGAGGCGGCGGTGACGTCACCGGGAGGCGGGGCTGCAGCGGGAGCGAGTCGGAGAAATGAGCAGGTAAGCGAGAGAGAGCGGGATAAACCCCACACCCTCACCCCCACCGGGACAAACCCCACACCCTCACCCCCACCGGGACAAACCCCTCACCCCCACCCCCACCGGGATAAACCCCACACCCTCACCCCCACCGGGACAAACCCCACACCCTCACCCCCACCGGGATAAACCCCACACCCTCACCCCCACCGGGACAAACCCCACACCCTCACCCCCACCCCCACCGGGACAAACCCCACACCCTCACCCCCACCGGGACAAACCCCACACCCTCACCCCCACCGGGATAAACCCCACACCCTCACCCCCACCGGGACAAACCCCACACCCTCACCCCCACCCCCACCGGGACAAACCCCACACCCTCACCCCCACCGGGATAAACCCCACACCCTCACCCCCACCGGGACAAACCCCACACCCTCACCCCCACCCCCACCGGGACAAACCCCACACCCTCACCCCCACCGGGACAAACCCCACACCCTCACCCCCACCGGGATAAACCCCACACCCTCACCCCCACCGGGACAAACCCCACACCCTCACCCCCACCCCCACCGGGACAAACCCCACACCCTCACCCCCACCGGGACAAACCCCACACCCTCACCCCCACCGGGACAAACCCCACACCCCCACCCCCACCGGGACAAACCCCTCACCCCCACTCCCACCGGGACAAACCCCTCACCCCCACTCCCACCGGGACAAACCCCTCACCCCCACCCCCACCGGGACAAACCCCTCACCCTCACCCCCACCGGGACAAACCCCTCACCCTCACCCCCACCGGGACAAACCCCACACCCTCACCCCCACCGGGACAAACCCCACACCCTCACCCCCACCGGGACAAACCCCACACCCTCACCCCCACCGGGACAAACCCCACACCCTCACCCCCACCCCCACCGGGACAAACCCCACACCCTCACCCCCACCCCCACCGGGACAAACCCCACACCCTCACCCCCACCCCCACCGGGACAAACCCCACACCCACACCCTCACCCCCACCCCCACCGGGACAAACCCCACACCCTCACCCCCACCCCCACCGGGACAAACCCCACACCCTCACCCCGCACCCCCAGACCTGGATAAACCACCCAGCCCGCACCCCCCGACCTGGATAAACCACCCAGCCCGCACCCCCCGACCTGGATAAACCACCCAGCCCGCACCCCCAGACCTGGATAAACCACCCAGCCCGCACCCCCAGACCTGGATAAACCACCCAGCCCGCACCCCCAGACCTGGATAAACCACCCAGCCCGCACCCCCAGACCTGGATAAACCACCCAGCCCGCACCCCCAGACCTGGATAAACCACCCAGCCCGCACCCCCCGACCTGGATAAACCACCCAGCCCGCACCCCCCGACCTGGATAAACCCCACGCCCCCACACCCCGACCTGGATAAACCCCACACCCCTCCCCCGACCGGGATAAACCCCACGCCCCCCCCCCCCCCCCCCGGAGCGGGATAAAACCCCCCCCCCCCCCCCCCCCCCCGACCGGGATAAACCCCACCCCCCCGACCAGGATAAACCCCACACCCCCACCTACCCCAAACCCCTAGACCAGGATAAACTCCACCCACCCCACACCCCCAGGCCGGGATAAACCTCCCACCCCACCCCACACCCCCAGGCCGGGATAAACCTCCCACCCCACCCCACACCCCCAGGCCGGGATAAACCTCCCACCCCACCCCACACCCCCAGGCCGGGATAAACCTCCCACCCCACCCCACACCCCCAGGCCGGGATAAACCTCCCACCCCACCCCACACCCCCAGGCCGGGATAAACCTCCCACCCCACCCCACACCCCCAGGCCGGGATAAACCTCCCACCCCACCCCACACCCCCAGGCCGGGATAAACCTCCCACCCCACCCCACACCCCCAGGCCGGGATAAACCTCCCACCCCACCCCACACCCCCAGGCCGGGATAAACCTCCCACCCCACCCCACACCCCCAGGCCGGGATAAACCTCCCACCCCACCCCACACCCCCAGGCCGGGATAAACCTCCCACCCCACCCCACACCCCCAGACCGGGATAAACCCCACCCCCCCCACAGCCCCAAACCGGGATAAACCCCACCTCCCACACCCCCCAGACCGGGATAAACCCCACCCCAGACCGGGATAAACCCCACCCCACACCCCCCAGACCGGGATAAACCCCACCAACCCCACCCCCCCACAGCCCCAAACCGGGATAAACCCCACCTCCCACACCCCCCAGACCGGGATAAACCCCACCCCACACCCCCCAGACCGGGATAAACCCCACCCCACACCCCCCAGACCGGGATAAGCCCCACCCTCCCCACCCCACACCCCCCAGACCGGGATAAGCCCCACCCTCCCCACCCCACACCCCCCAGACCGGGATAAGCCCCACCCTCCCCACCCCACACCCCCCAGACCGGGATAAGCCCCACCCTCCCCACCCCACACCCCCCAGACCGGGATAAGCCCCACCCTCCCCACCCCACACCCCCCAGACCGGGATAAGCCCCACCCTCCCCACCCCACACCCCCCAGACCGGGATAAGCCCCACCCTCCAGACTGGGATAAGCCCCACCCTCCAGACTGGGATAAGCCCCACCCCCCAGACCGGGATAAGCCCCACCCCCTCCCCCCGACTGGAATAAACCCACCCCCCACCCACCACCCACCACCCACCCCCGACTGGGATAACCCCCTCCCCCAAAGACTGGGATAATCCCACCGCCCCCCGACCGGGATAAACCCCACCCCACACCCCCCCCCCCCCCCCCCCGACCGGGATAAACCCCATCCCCACACCCCTCCCCCCCCCCCCACCCCACACCCGCCCGACCGGGATAAACCCCACCCCTCCCACCCCACACCCCCCAGACCGGGATAAACCCCACCCCCCCCACCCCACACCCCCCAGACCGGGATAAACCCCACCCCCCCCACCCCACACCCCCCAGACCGGGATAAACCCCACCCCACCCCACTCCCCCCACCCCACCCCACCCCACTCCCCCCACCCCACCCCACCCCACTCCCCCCACCCCACCCCACCCCACCCCACTCCCCCCACCCCACACCCCCCAGACCGGGATAAACCCCACCCCACCCCCCCCACCCCCCAGACCGGGATAAACCCCACCCCACCCCCCCCACCCCACACCCCCCAGACCGGGATAAACCCCACCCCACCCCCCCCACCCCACACCCCCCCCCCACCCCACACCCCCCCCCACCCCACACCCCCCCCCACCCCACACCCCCCCCCACCCCACACCCCCCCCACCCCACACCCCCCAGACCGGGATAAACCCCACCCCACCCCACACCCCCCAGACCGGGATAAACCCCACCCCACCCCCCCCCCCCACCCCACCCCACCCCCACCCCCCCCCCCACCCCACCCCACACCCCCCAGACGGGGATAAACCCCACCCCACCCCCCCCACCCCACACCCCCCAGACCGGGATAAACCCCACCCCCCCCGCCCCACACCCCCCAGACCGGGATAAACCCCACCCCTCCCGCCCCACACCCCCCAGACCGGGGTAAACCCCACCCCTCCCGCCCCACACCCCCCAGACCGGGATAAACCCCACCCCTCCCGCCCCACACCCCCCAGACCGGGATAAACCCCACCCCTCCCGCCCCACACCCCCCCCGCCCCACACCCCCCAGACCGGGATAAACCCCACCCCTCCCGCCCCACACCCCCCAGACCGGGATAAACCCCACCCCCCAGACCGGGATAAACCCCACCCCTCCCGCCCCACACCCCCCCCCGCCCCACACCCCCCAGACCGGGATAAACCCCACCCCTCCCGCCCCACACCCCCCAGACCGGGATAAACCCCACACCCCCCAGACCGGGATAAACCCCACCCCTCCCGCCCCACACCCCCCAGACCGGGATAAACCCCACCCCTCCCGCCCCACACCCCCCAGACCGGGATAAACCCCACCCCTCCCGCCCCACACCCCCCAGACCGGGATAAACCCCACCCCCCCCGCCCCACACCCCCCAGACCGGGATAAACCCCACCCCCCCCGCCCCACACCCCCCAGACCGGGATAAACCCCACCCCTCCCGCCCCACACCCCCCAGACCGGGATAAACCCCACCCCTCCCGCCCCACACCCCCCAGACCGGGATAAACCCCACCCCTCCCGCCCCACACCCCCCAGACCGGGATAAACCCCACCCCTCCCGCCCCACACCCCCCAGACCGGGATAAACCCCACCCCTCCCGCCCCACACCCCCCAGACCGGGATAAACCCCACCCCTCCCGCCCCACACCCCCCAGACCGGGATAAACCCCACCCCTCCCGCCCCACACCCCCCAGACCGGGATAAACCCCACCCCTCCCGCCCCACACCCCCCAGACCGGGATAAACCCCACCCCTCCCGCCCCACACCCCCCAGACCGGGATAAACCCCACCCCTCCCGCCCCACACCCCCCAGACCGGGATAAACCCCACCCCTCCCGCCCCACACCCCCCAGACCGGGATAAACCCCACCCCTCCCGCCCCACACCCCCCAGACCGGGATAAACCCCACCCCTCCCGCCCCACACCCCCCCCGCCCCACACCCCCCAGACCGGGATAAACCCCACCCCCCCCGCCCCACACCCCCCAGACCGGGATAAACCCCACCCCCCCCGCCCCACACCCCCCAGACCGGGATAAACCCCACCCCCCCCGCCCCACACCCCCCAGACCGGGATAAACCCCACCCCCCCCCGCCCCACACCCCCCAGACCGGGATAAACCCCACCCCCCCCCGCCCCCCACCCCCCAGACCGGGATAAACCCCACCCCCCCCGCCCCCACCCCCCAGACCGGGATAAACCCCCACCCCCCAGACCGGGATAAACCCCAACCCCCCCCCGCCCCCCACCCCCCAGACCGGGATAAACCCCACCCCCCCCGCCCCCCACCCCCCAGACCGGGATAAACCCCACCCCTCCCACCCCCCACCCCCCAGACCGGGATAAACCCCACCCCCCAGACCGGGATAAACCCCACCCCTCCCACCCCCCACCCCCCAGACCGGGATAAAACCCCACCCCCCCACCCCACCCCACCCCAGACCGGGATAAAACCCCACCCCCCCCCCCCCCCACCCCACCCCAGACCGGGATAAAACCCCACCCCCCCCCCCCCACCCCACCCCAGACCGGGATAAAACCCCACCCCCCCCACCCCACCCCAGACCGGGATAAAACCCCACCCCACCCCCACCCCACCCCAGACCGGGATAAAACCCCACCCCACCCCCACCCCCCCCCCGCTGTCACCCCCACCCACTGCCTCGCTCCCTGCATCCCCCCTCGTTCCCTTCAACACCTCTGTTTCATGTTCTCCGTGGGGTTGGTAAGCTGCTGTCATTACTGTTTAGCCAAGGCAAATCTCCAAAGTCAAGCAATCACCTCCTAAGTGGTCTGTAGAGGGGACACTCCTCAATAATGTGCAGCTTTGTTTATGTATTTTCTCGTGTATTTCAGGGTTTTGTACTGAGGCCCCAGTGTTGGAGATTAGTTGTACAAGGGCTTTGACGTATCCTAAACCTATTTGGTGCTGTAAAAATGTCTCTCTTTTCTTTTCCTTTAGTAGTTTCTTTATTAGTGTAGCCCAGTGAGAGTTTCACTTGTGCAAGAAGCCATTGGGTATTTCCTAAAACATCCTTTGCATTTTGCAAAGGGTCTTGGGATGGTTTGTGACATTAAGGTGCTGCATAAATGCAAGTTGTTAGTTCTTGCGCCAGCCAAGTGAGTTGACAAATGAATGTACTTGATGAATGAATGGGATACTTTTGATAAAGGATTGCTTGTGGATGTGGTCATCTACGTTATCCTTACTGTTACAATTTTGATTTAAAATGCTGCTTTGAAGATGAGCTTTCAAAATAAAGTCTGATTTCTGCTGTTTGCATTTACGCCTTCTGTCAGCGTCATGTCAGGTGCATTTTGTTGCAAGTTTTATGTTTTTGTTGTTAAAATCATCCTATTTGTCTCTTGGGGCAGTCTAATGCAGACTGCTTGCTGTTCATGACTGTTTGCATGAACGCTTTCTCAAGTGAACTCCTCTTTTCTCTTAAAAAAAACTTTAAAAAATGGGTGGTACGGTGGCACAGCGGTTAGCACTGCTGACTCCAGGGACCAAGGTTTGATTCCTGGTTTGGATCACTGTGTGGAGTTTGCATGTTCTCTTCGTATCTGTATGGGTTTCCTCTGGGTGCTCCAGTTTCCTCCCCAGTCTGAAAGATGTGTTGACCTGAACAGACGGAGTGTGGCGACTAGGGGAATTTCACAGTAACTTCATTGCAGTGTTAATGTAAGCCTTACTTGTGACAAATGAATAAGCTTAAGTTCTAATTCTGTAAGTGTGCGCCAGCTGTAACTGGGCTGCTTACTTGTTTCTATGGCTGTCGTTTGCTGTTAGGATTCCACTGTATGATCCAGTGGTAAGTTTTCCATCTGTCTTCAATTTAAAGTGAAGGCTGGATGAATTGTTTTCATGCATATGGAGATTAGAATAGAGTATACATTACCACTTGTGGTGGTTGAAGCTGGTGAGAACGTTTGAGAGGCATTATACACACTGAGAAAGCACATGAGGAAACGGAAGGGGAGCTGAAATTAATCTGAATCGTTCATGCTGGGCTGAATACTCTGCTGCATTGAAATCATGGTGTTAAACTTGCAGCTGGTGGTGCTCCCATGCACCTACTACCCATGTTTCCCTACGTGGTAGGATTGTAGGTTCAGAAGGTGCTGTTAGAGGAACCTCGGAGAATTGATCCAGTGCACTTTGTAGCTGCTACTGTTTGTCATTAGTGGACGGGGGCTGCCAGTTAAGCAGACTGCTTTGTTCTGGGTGCTGTTGAGCTTCTTGAATGTTGTTGGAGCTGCAGTCATCTGACCAAAAGGTGAATATTCCTTCGCACACCTGATTTGTGCCTTGTAGACGCTAATTTTAGGAGTCAGGAGATCAGTTAGTCATTGTGGAATTCACAGCTTCTGACCTGCTCTTGTAGGCACTGTATTTATACGACTAGTCCAGTTAAGTTTCTGGCCACTGGTGGAGGATTCAGTGATGGCATTGACATTGAATGTCATAGGGACTCTTTTGGGGATGGTCGTTTCCTGGCACTTGTGTTGCATCATATGAGACAATAGTGTTAGGTTGCAGGTTAGCCAATGATGGAACAGTCTTGAGAGGATAAATTAGGGGTAGGTAAGAATGTATCTGTTAATACTGTGGTGTCATGTATTAGTTTCCCAACCTCTTATCTATCAATGGAACACTTAGTCACTGCTGAGCTTTGTTCTGTGAGGGCTTTCCCCTCTACTGATTGATTTGATTTATTATCACATGTATTGGGATACAGTGAAAAGTATTGTTCCTTGCACATGATGCAATCAAAACCTACTGTTTGTGAAGTACATATGGGCAAAGGAGATGATGTGGGTATGCCGGCATTGGACTGGCGTAAACACAGTAAAAAGTCTGACAACACCAGGTTTTAGTCCAACCTATTTATTTGATAATCTCACAAGCTTTCGAGGGGACAGCCTCTTCGTCAGGTGAAATTTCACCTGACGAAGAGGCTGTCCCCTCGAAAGCTTGTGAGAATATTATCAAATAAATAGGTTGGACTAAAACCTGGTGTTGTCAGACTTTTCAAAGGAGATGATACAGAATCTAGTGTTGCAGTTACAGGTAGGGTGAAGAGAAAGATCAGCTTAATATATGATAGGACCTTGTATATGATACTGGTCTCCCATTTACTAAGGAAGTAGCTAACATTGTGTCAGCAATAGACCATGGAAGCCATTTGTACAGAAGAAAATTGAGCTGAAAATGAATCATTTAGTCAGATTTCAGTGAAATGCAATGACTGAAATGTTCATATTTTGTCCACTTCAATTGTGGCAGTACCCAGTAATTCAAAATCTGTTTGTCATTTTGAGACTGTTTTGAGCTGTCACACGGTGCTGATGGCTAGCGTAGTGAGGTGCAGTTTGAGGGTGGGTTAAATTACACAAGTGTATTGTTTTCTCCTTACAACGTGTACTACATAATCTGATTACAGCTCTAGTTTTACAGAAAAAGGGCTACAAACACCCATGTTTGTGTTTAATAAAAGATTGAGACTGCCAAGCATGTGATGGAGCTGGTTGAATCAGTTCAGGCAGTTACTTTAATCTGTGCTGTTCCTTGTGCTCGGAATTTGGATATTACAGTATCTTTTCAGTGGTTAATAGAACCAAATAATTGAGCAGTTATAGCCCCCATCCTCCACAATCCAGTTGCCATTGGTAAATCCTTTACATCCTTTTCATTCTGAAATACTTCACAAATGCTTTGTAATTATCCTCTATGTTTCGGGCTAAACTGTCCATTTTAGGAACATCGGAGTAGGCCATTCAGCCCATCGAGCCTTCCTGCTCTTCAATATGACCATGGCTGATAATCCACTTCAACGCTCTTTTCTCTATATTGACCACAAATCCCTTTAATTCACTGGCATTTAGAAATGTATCAGTCCCTACTTTAAACATGCTCAATGACTGAGCTTCCACAGGAAGAACATTCCAGAGATTCACAATCCTCTAATTTAAAACTTTTCTCAATCCTAAGTGGCTTCCCCCTTATTTTGAATTTGTGTTCCCTGGATCAAGACTCCCCAACCAGAGGACTCCCTGTCTATCCCTTTAAGTATTTTGTAGGTTTCGTTCAGATCATTTACAGAGTTGTGGGCAGTGCAGAAGGATGTTGCAGGTTACAGAGGAACATGGATAAGCTGCAGAACTGGTTTGAGAGGTGGCAAATGAAGTTTAATGCAGAAAAGTGTGAAGTGATCCACTTTGGAAGGAGTAACAGGAATACAGAGTACTGGGCTAATGGTAAGTTACTTGATAGTGTGGTTGAGCAGAGAGATTCCGGTGTCCATGTGCATAGAACCCTAAAAGTTGACACTCCAGGTTGATAGGGTTGTTAAGAAGGCATACGGTGTGTTAGCTTTTATTATTAGAGGGATTGAGTTTAGGAGCCACAAGGTCGTGTTGCAACTGTACAAAACTCTGGTGCGGCCGCACTTGGAGTATTGCGTACGGTTCGGGTTGCCGCATTATAGGAAGGATGTGGAAGCATTGGAAAGGGTGCAGAGGAGATTTACCAGGATGTTGCCTGGTATGGTGGGAAGGCCTTACAGGGAAAGGCTGAGGGACTTGAGGCTCTTTTCGTTAGGGAAAAGAAGGTTAAGAGGTGACTTAATAGAGGCATATAAGATGATCAGAGTTTTAGATAGGGTGGACAGTGTGAACCTTTTTCCTTGGATGGAGATGGTTAACACGAGGGGACGTAGCTTTAAATTGAGGGGTGATAGATATAGGACAGATGTCAGAGATAGATCCTTTACTCTGAGTAGTAAGACTGTGGAATGCCCTGCCTTCAACAGTAGTGGATTCACCAACATTAAGGGCGTTTAAATGGTCTTTGGATAAACATGTGGATGATATTGGAATATGTAGGTTAGATGGGCTTTTGATTGGTTTCACAGGTTGGTGCAACATCGAGGGCCAAAGGGCCTGTAGTGTGCTGTAATGTTCTATGTTCTATTTTTTGAACTTCTAGAGAACACTGGCTCGGTTTCCCCCATCTCTATTCATAAGACAGTGCTGCCATCTCTGGAACAAATCTCATGAACCTTTGTTGCACTCCCTCTAAGGCATTAGTATCCTTCCTAAGGTAAGGGGGCCACAATTGCACACAGTACTCCAGGCATGGTCTACATACTCCTGTACTCAATCCTCTTGTGATAAGGGCCAACAAACCATTAGCCTTTCTAATTGCCTACTGCACCTGCACGTTAGCCTTCAGTGACTCATTGATGAGGGCACCCAGGTCCTTTTGTCTATCTACATTTTCTAATCTCTTGTTATTTAAGAAATACTCTGCGCATCTGTTCCTCCTTCCTCACATTTTTCCAGATTATGTTACATCTGTTAGGTTCTTGCCCACTCACTAAGTCTGTCCAAATCTTCTTGAAGCACTTGCATCTTCCTCATTCCCACTTAGCTTTGTGTTATCTGAGAACTTGGAAATGTTACATTTGGTTGAAACGTCCAAATCATTAATGTATATTGTGAATAGCAGGGGCCTTGAGCACTGATCCCTGTGGTATCCCACTAGCCACAGCCTGTCAACTCAAGAATGATCTGTTTGTTCCTGTTCTGTTTTCTGCTTGTTACCGAATCCTTAACCTGTACCAATATGTTACCTCCTATTCCATGTGCTTTAATTTTGCAAACAAACCTCCTGTGGGGGGATTTTATAAAAAGCCTTCTAAAAATCCAAGTATACCACCTCTTTGCCAATTCTGTGAGGAATATTCTCAAAAAATGACAATAGATTCATTAAAAATGATTTCCCATTCATGAATACATATTGATTGTGCCTAATCAGATCATCATTTTCTAAGTATCCCATTTTTCATATCCTTTATATTGGGCCCAACCAATCCATAATGGTCCTTATGCACCTGTCTTTTCTCATTTAAATCTGCCGTTGTTAACCCTCTTTATTTATTTATTTCTCTCCTTAAAGGCATCTATGCTAATTGCTTCAATCACTTCCTGTGATATCTGGAATTAAGAATCTACTGATGACCATGAAACCATTGTCGGAAAAACTCATTTGGTTCGCTAATGTCCTTTAGGGTTAGGGAAGGAAATCTGCCACCTTGCCTGGTCTGGTCTACATGTGCCTCCAGAGCCACAGCGATGTGGTTGACTCTCAACTGCCCTCCAAGGGCAACTAGGGATAGACAATAAATGCTGGCCAGCCAGTGATGCCCATGTCCCACAATGAATAAAAAAGAACTTCCTGTGTTGCAATTTCCACAACCATTGAGTGAAAAAGTTTCTTATTGGAACAAAGAAACTGCTTTATTTTTGACCTCCCCACCTTGTTTCTTCCTTGTGTATTTCAGAATTTGTCCTTTCCCTGTGATGTGCTCCCTGACACCTCTTCACGGCAAGTTTTATTAAAGTATAGATTAGGCCTTGGGTAGATGACTGGGGGAAGGAGGGATCCGGACATTGAATTCGCTAATCAGCCATGATCAAAATGTATGGTGGAGCAGGCTCGAGGGGCCAAATGGCCTACTCCTGCTTCTAGTTTCTATGTTCAATTATTGGCAGCACAAGACCTTGAAGAGAGTGCAGCAACATCATAGAATCATAGAAGCCCTACAGTACAGAAGGAGGCCATTCGGCCCATTGAGTCTGCACCGATCACAGTGCCACCCAGGTCCTACCCCCACACCCTACGTATTTTACCCACTAATCCCTCTTACTTAAGCATCTCAGTTCACTAAGGGACAATTTTAGCATGGCCAATCAACCTAACCCACACATCTTTGGATGTGGGAGGAAACCGGAGCGCCCAGAGGAAACTCATGCAGACATGAGGAGAATGTGCAAAATTCACACACACAGTGACCCAAGCCAGGAATCGAACCCAAGTCCCTGGAGCTGTGAAGCAGCAGTGCTAACCACTGTGCTACCATGCTGCCCATATTATCAACCATGAGGGACCGCTTGCCCATCCCCAATTACCTTGGCTTGCTTGAGCATTTCAGAGAACGATTAAGAAAGAAAAAGTAAAAATTTGTCTTATTTCAACTTTTTTCTTTTTAAATCTCCTACAGTAATTAAAAGATGAAGAAATGAGAATCAACAGTCATAAAAGTTAATTTTCAATACTCTGGGTTTGGAGTCACATGTAGGCAGATTTCCTTCCTTGAAAGAAATTTGTGAAGCAGATGAATTTTCACGATAATGGTTTCATGGTCATCATTGGACTTTTTAAATGCCAGATTTTTATTGAATTCAAATTTCACTACCAGTGGTGGGATTCAAACCCGGGATCCCCAAAGCATTACCCTGGGTCTCTGGATTATTAGCCCAGTGACAATGGCTCTACTCCACTGCCTTCTCAGGTTAGAGTAAATAGGGACAAACTCTTTTCAGTAGTGGGACGGTCTGCAAATGTTAGAAGAGTTAAAGGGAAGATGAAAATTTTTTTTGCCAGTGAGTTATGACCTGGAATGCAGTGCCTGAAAAAATGGTGGAAGCAAATTTTGTCATAACTTTTGAAAGGAAATTGGATAAATACTTGGAGGAGAGAAAAATTGAAGGAAGGAGCAGGAGAGTGCATCAAAATGGAGAGCTCTTAGTGCAGGCATGATGGGCTGAATGGCCCCTTCCTGTACTGTATGATTCTATGATGAATTTACCTTCCAGGTTTATTTCTGGGATAAGTGCATGCAAGATATATTTTTAAAACTTCCAAACTTCAAATAGAAGAACATATAGGAAGGACTTTTTCCCAAAATGAGTTTATTGACAAGTCTTTGTTTTGACAGCAGTTAATAGGAAATATTTTTTGCTAATTAAAAATAATGAGCCCAGAATGGTTCATTAAAGGTTAAGGTACTGGACAGGATTTTGCTGTTTAAGTTAAGGTAATGGTGAAGGTAACTGTTATTTATATGCAAGTCCGGCTGCAACTGTGGTGGCCTCACAGGTATGATTAAACAAAGAAATCCAGAAGCTTCTCTCTGAGACTCCTACAGAAGCTGAGGGGTCAAGGCATCACACTGACTCACTATTAAAATGCATTGAGTGGTGTGAAGTTCCTGTACTTATCTACCAGGTGCAGGATAAACTCCCACAAAAAGTTAGGGTTTATACAGTCCAGTGTAAACTTTGAACAGTGGCAAATCTTAATTAACTCCTAACTAGCCTCCCTGGCACTGGAAGTTAACTTTTATGAATATTGAATCTCATTTCTTCAGCTTTTAATTACTGTAGGAGATTTAGAAAGAAACAAGTTTAAATAAAAGACACATTTTTTTCTTTTTCTATCTCATGTCTCTCTCTCTCTCTATCCAATCATTTTTTTCTTTTTGTTTTAGAACAAAGACAAAGATGAAAGGACGGTACAGCACAGGAACAGGGTCTTTGGCCCTCCAAGCCTGTGCCGATTATGATGCCTCAACAAAAAGCAAGCCTTCTGCCCTTACTTGATCTGTATCCCTCTATTTCCTCCCTATTCAAGTATCCTGTGCCTGATTTATTAAATTTGCTACTCTAACTGACACTTCCTGGTTAAGTCACTGCGCTGCTCATTAATTGTCATAGAATCCCTACAGTGCAAGAGGAGGCCATTCTGGCCCATCAACAATCTTCCTGCACTGACAAGAATCCCACCCAGGTCCTATTCCTGCAACCCCACATGTTAATCCTGCTAATCCCCCTGACACTAAGGGGCAATTTAGCACGGCCAATCCACACATCTTCAGACTGTGGGAGGAACCCGGAGCATTTGAAGGAAACCCTTGCAGATATGGGGTCTGTGTGGAGTTTGCACATTCTCCTTGTGTCTGCATGGGTTTCCTTTGGGTGCTCCGGTTTCCTCCCACAGTCCAAAGATGTGCGGGTTAGGTTGATTAGCCATGCTAAAATTGTCTCTTAGTGTTATGGGGAGAGGGCGGGAAAGTGGAACTGAGCAGCGACAGATCAGCCATGATCTTATTGAATGGCGGGGCAGGCTCGAAGGGCTGGATGGCCTACTCCTGCTCCTATTTCTTATGTTCTGATGTCCTGAGATGCTTAGATTAAAGGGATTAGTGGGTAAAATATGTAGGGATATGGGGATAGGGCCTGGGTGGCACTGTGATCGGTGCAGACTCAATGGGCTGAATGGCCTCTTTCTGTACTGTAGGGATTCTATGATTCTATGATGTTGCTGCACTCTCTTCAAGGTCTTGTGCTGCTAATAATTGAACATAGAAACTAGACGCAGGCGTAGGCCATTTGGCCCCTTGTGCCTGCTCCTATATTCATTTTGATCATGGCTGATCAGCAAATTCAATATCCGGATCCCCCCTTCCCCCAGTCATCTACCTGAGGCCTAATCTATGCTTTAATAAAACTTGCCGTGAAGAGGGGTCATGGAGCACATCACAGGGAAAGGACAAATTCTGAAATACATAAGGAAGAAACAAGGTGGGGAGATTAAAAATAAAGCAGTTTCTTTGTTCCAGTAAGAAACTTTTTCACTCAATGATTGGTGGAAATTGCAACGCAGGAAGTTTTTTTTAATTCATTGTGGGACATGGGCATCACTGGCTGGCCAGCATTTATTGTCCATCCCTGGTTGCCCTTGGAGGGCAGTTGAGAGACAACCACATTGCTGTGGCTCCACACACATAGTGACTCAAGGCTGGAATCAAACCTAAGTCCCTGGTGCTGTGAGGCAGCAGTGCCACCATACCATCCTTCAATGTGATTGGTTTAAAAAAAAATACATATTTGCTTGCCTTGTTCATACAGGCCCCAAATACTCTGTGGAGAGTGCTGCACTTTTTGGGTAGGTGATAAACAGCAAGTTACTGTGTGGGCAAGGGCAACTCTCTAATGGGTAACTGGTGCAGTTTGTGCATTACTCATCACACTAACTGTAACTGTGGATGTGATAAGTAGAAAGTAAAATAAACCCCTCTTCTGAGGATTTATTGTGTGCCTCTCCCTGTTCATTGTCAACTAACCACTTCCTACTGATAATAGCAAAGGTAGATAAGTAGAACATGTTCATCTCCTTAACGAGCTGAACCCTGATCTTACAGTTCATTTGGGAACTGAAATTTTGATCTATAGTTATTTGATTTCAAGTCTATCTTTCAGCTTAAAGACTAGAGCAGGTGCCAAGGTTGTTGTTTGTGCTTTTCTTATAATTGAGCCATTAGTTACATGCATATACAACCACTAAGAGTACTCTGAGCGCGTAAATCTAAGTGAGATCGTGTGCAGATTAATGCTACTGTGCAGTGGTGTACTTCACCTCATTGTGGTTTCTCTACTAGGCAAGTGACTTGTTTGATTGACTCACTTATTTGGCATTTTCCATGTTGTGCATCTAGGGGGTTTTAGGGGAAATGGTCCACAATAAGTTGAACAGAGAAAGTTGAATATTTCTTTGTGATTATATTTCTTCCTGTGGAACTCTGCTTTGTGCACTGTGGTAAAATGTTGTTACGGTAATAGGGAACAGGTTACTGGGGGCTGCCTGTTTCCATTGTGTGGTTGAAGAGTGAATGCTTGAAACATTTAGTGTCCTATCTGATGTGCTTTTCTGATAAGAAAGGAGCATATTTGTTTGGGGACTGGGACTTGATGCCTGTTTACCATCTGTATTAACTTTGAGCTAACAAATCTGGAAGGAAGAATGCACTATATAAAATTGAGAAATGATGAGCTGAGTGTTACAGGTTGATTTCTTACCAATTACAGCACCACATTTTTCCCATCTTATTTTATTTGGAATGTGTAATAATGATAAGATTACGCCTATCTGTCCCTATGTTGTTTGAATCATTTTTTAAATGTTGAATCCTTGTTTAGAGGAGCTCAATTCAAATGCTGGTTTTCTGGTAAACTTAGCAATGGTCCAATGTGTCTAACCAGCCTAGCAGAGAATGCATTTTCATCCTGACTGGTGTTTCTTGCCCTTGTGTCTGAGAGGGATCTGCTGCATATCGCAGGCAGCAATTCCTCCCTGCAGTACCCTGACACACCAGTGTGTGCAGAACAGCTGTGCCACTTGGAAAGAAACGTCACTTTGTTCTGAAGATGGCCATTTTGTATTGCAGAAGAATTTAATTGGTTTGCAAACTGCCATTGATTTGCTATTTCTTTTGATCTCAGCACAGGAACTTTGCAGGTTCTTGTATTCCTGCCAACACAAATGTGCAGTGGGAGAAATTCAAAAACATTCTGGTTAGAAATAAACAGAACGATAATTTGAAGGGGATGATTTTGGATTGCTACAACAACTTGTGTTAAAGGTGCACTGTAAATATAAAACACCCAAAGGCATTTCACAGAAGCCTTTCCAAACAAAATTTGACACCATGCCTGTACAGAGCTATCAGGTCAAGCAATGAAAAGTTTGGTCAAAGTGGGTTTTCAGAAGTGTCTTAAAGAACCAATGCAATGTACAGAGGCATTGAGGTATAAGGAGGGTATTCCAGAGTTTGGGACCTCAGGAACTGATGGCATTACTACAAATGATGGAGTGATTAAAATCAGGGATGCTGAAGGGGCCGGAATTAGATGAGTGCAGATACCTCACAGACTTGAGGGCTGGTGAAGCTTATAGAGACAGGGAGTGGTTGGAGAAATTGTAAGTTTATTTATTAGTCACAAGTAAGGCTTACATTAACACTGCAGTGAAGTTACTGTGAAATTTCCCTAGTCAGCATGTTCTGGCGCCTGTTCGGACGAATGCACCAGCACGTCTTTCAGATTGTGGGAGGAAGCCTGAAGCACCTGGAGGAAACCCATGCAGACATGGGGAGAACGTGCAAACTCTGCAAAGACGGTGATCCAAGCTGGAAATTGAACTTGGGTCCCTGGCGCTGTGAGGCAGCAATGCTAATCACTGTGCCACCATGCAGTTTAGGCCATTGAGGGCTTTGAAAATTGGGATGAGAGTTTTAGAATAAAGACGTTGCTTGCTCAGTCAGAACAAAGGGCAATAAGAGAACAGGACTTGGTATGAGTGAAGACGTTGGTTTTTAGTATTACTGGAGTTTGTGGTTCCAGCGTTCATAACCAGTTTGAGGTTTGTCCAACAACAATAGAAAATGCTGGAACATCTCAGCAGGTCTGACAGTATCTGTGGAGAGAGAGAACAGATCTTTTGAGTCTGGTCCTTTTTCTGTTTTTGTTTCGGATTCCAGCATCTGCAGTAATTTGCTTTCATCTTGAGGTTTGTCCAACTGACAAGATCAAATATCCTGAGAATTTAAACTTTTTCTTTTAGCCTAAATGTGAACTTATTTCCTCTCTTCCAGCTCACCTGCACCAAGGATTGTTTATAATGGCAAACGAAACAATGGACCACGTTCTCCAACTAACACTGCACCACAAGAGATTTATACTCCAGCACATGAAGAAAATGTCAGATTTATACATGAAGGTACATTGAGATTGATGTGAAGAAAACAGACTTCCAAATAGACAAACTTGCATTTATGTAGCACCTTTCATTATCACAGGATAGTCCAAAGCGTTTTACAGCCAGTAAAGTACTTTTGAAATGTAGTCACTGTTATAATGCAGGAAACATTGCAGCCAATTTGTGCACAGCAAGCTCTCACAAACAGCAATGCAATAATAAGAAAATCTGTTTCTTTAAGATGGTGATTAGAGGATAAATATTGACCCTGATACCGGGGATAACATCCTGCTCCTCTTCAAAATTGTGCATTGGGACCTCCTGTATTCACCTTAGAAGGCAGAAGAAGCCTCATTTTAGCATCTTTCCTGAACAGGAACTCCATCAGTTTAGCATCCCCTCAGTACTAGCACTGGAGTGCCAGCTCTGATTATTGCACTCATCCCCTGAAGTGGGTCTCAAACTCTCAGCCTTCTGAGTCAGAAGCAAGTGTACTGAGCTATAGCTCCTGGCACAGAATGGCCATACAGTACAGTATATTCCCATCAATGGGATAATCTATAGTTGTAGACTGCTCCTTGGAAACATAATGCAAAATCACAGCCTCTGTTTTCACACACATGCTGCTCCTAGCTCTATTTTACTACATCTCTCTTGGCTCCCCCAGTGTGCTTGACAACCATCCAGAAATTTCCCCCAGTTAAATACCGGGAAGGTCAAAGCTGTTATCTGCAATCCCCACCAAAATTTTATTCCTGAGCTACTAGCTCCATCCCTCTCCTAGGCAACTGTCTCGAGACTGAAGCAGACTTTTTGCCACCTTGGTGGACTTCCTACTGCACACTTGCATTATAATTAAGACAGTTTACTTCTGCTTCTGTGATGTTGACTGATTCTGCCCCTACTTCAGCTGAAAACCCTCATCTATCTCTTTACCTCTGCATTTGACTGTTCCAGCACGTTCCTGGGTGGTGTTCCACATTCCATGAACTTTGCAATTGATGGCATGGCCACTAATGATGGACGCTCATGGTTCTGAAATTTTTTCACTAAATCTTTCTGCCTGTCTACCTGTCGCTCCTACTTTAAGACACTCCTTAAAACCTACCCTTTTCACCAAGATTTTGGCCACCTGCCCTAATATCTCTTTAAATGGCTCAGTATCAAAGTAAATTAATTGGAAAAGTTGAATAACCTTAAAGATGTTACAAAACTCTTATATTTAATAGTCCTTTAAGAGGATGCTGATGATTCTTCTTGATTGCTCATCTGATGACAGTATAGGATACATGACTCAATTTCGTTGCTTTCTTGGAGCATGTCTTTTGGAATTCTTTAAGTTTGTGCAAGAAAATCTGAGTCTAACTTTACCACCGTAACTAGCAGTTAGACTATTGGCTTGTGTGAACGCTTGCATTTTCTATTTAAAAAATGTGAGGTTTCTGATTAGGCTTGTGTGAGAAGTTTATGGGCCTAGTGGTATTATCGCAAGACTGTTAACCGAGAACCTCAGCTAATGTTCTAGGACCCAGGTTCGAATCCCGCCACGGCAGATGGTGGAATTTGAATTCAGTTTAAAAAAAAATCTGGAATTAAGAATCTACTGATGATTGTGAAATCATTCTTGATTGTCGGAAAAACTCATCTGGTTCCCTAGTGCCCTTTAGGGAAGGAAATCTGCTGTCCGTACCTGGTCTGGCCTACATGTGATTCCAGAGCCACAGCAATGTGGTTGACTCTCAACTGCTCCAGGGCAACTAGGGATGGGCAAAAATGCTGGCCAACCAGCGATGCCCATGTCCCGTGAACAAAACTTTAAAAAATGGTCAGAAGGTGCTGATAAACTGCAGTTTGAAAGAATGTGTTTCTGCTTTTGCTGCACTGAGCACAGAAGGAATCTTTTCAAAGAGCAGCTGTAATTTTCCAAGGTTTGGCATGTTCAGAACCCTTCCCAAATCCGTGGTGTAGAGACTAAATGCAGGGTGGGTTTAGGATTATCTCATCACAGAGGTGAAGTATGACTGGCTCATTGTTAGAGGCTTAGGAGTAGTTGCCTGCATTTCCCTTGTCCTAGCCATTGTGAGTGGCCTAGTTATAAGGACGAGAAAGGAGATTTCCTTGTAATCTTCTAAAATTAAACATTTTAATACGAGTCCCAAGATAAAGTGAAAAGTGTTGTTCATTTGAATATTAGAGGTGTAAATCGCCTGTTCAACATTAGATATTTTTACTTAGGTATATATTTTGTTCTAGTATATTTTAGAATGAGTTGTCAGCCATCTGGTAACTACACTAGTTCCCTGCTGTCAAATTGGCAGCGTTTACATGTACCCTAGTCTAAGCTGACATACACACTCTTTTCCCAACAGGATGTGGCTGCCTTTGTTTTTGGATATCTGGATTTTAAACCTACAGACGTTTGAGTAAAATGTAAAGTTGTCTTTTTAGTAGCTAATCTGTGTTCTGATTGGCTAGAGAATTGATATTAATTGATGCCAAGATCCCTTGTTGCTTGAATCCCTGCTTTAAAATCCTGCTAACAGCACCCTGTGGTTTCAGCAACAATTGACAATAATAAACTAACAGCTGGTACTTTTGCTTTAATCTGCTTTTTATCCTCTTCTATTCTGAGCTTAATGCAAAAGATTTGGAGACCTGCTTATGAAATTGTGAAACGTGTCAAGTTATGTATTGAATGCATTAATGCTAATAAGAGTTTTGCCTTTGGAAATCTGTGTTTACCTGGGGACTTCTAAGCAGATGTACTTTGTTACACCTTTTTAAATTATCTTCTGGTCATCAGCTGTTGCATTCCAAGGGGTGTGCTTGGATTTTGAATGACTTCTGAGCTTGTAGTGCATCATCACATTTTACAGAGAATCCTATGATGTTACTCTGCCTGTACTTGTCTAAAGCCCTTGGGGCTTTGATCACATTTAAACTTTGATGCTCTCTTGATAAAGCATCTTTGTGCTTTGGGGCATCCTATACAATCACAGCCAATACATTTTATGTTGACAGATGTACTACTCTATTCCCCTGTTTTGTTTATATACTTCAGTTGAACAAAGATTTGTGATTAATAGTCCCGAACCATGGAGCTGGGGCCCTACCTTGGCAACACGGCCTCCTAACTGTGGAATTGTTTTAACTTTGTGAAGCAGCTGGCAGTTGTGGCTTCTCAATACATATCTTGGGGTTTTAGTGGTTACCCTCTGCAGAAAGAAACTGTGCCAAAGGGATAACCTTCCTGTTTGAAATTGTAGGCTTGCAGTTGTGGGAATCCTATTGGACTGTCCCTTTTAAAGCAAAAGCCACACTTAAATATTTGTCATAATTTCAAACTCGACTATTCTTCAGCCAGGGCATTCTTTTGAAGTGTAGCCTTCGGCATGTAGTCTTAGGATGAAGTAAGGCCACAAATCATTTACAGTCAGGTTTGAGACAAAAACAATTGTAAAAGCTATTCTGCGGCTAGAAGTCCGTTTAGGAAAATACACAACTGTCTCCTGTAGTTAGAAATATTTAAATCTACAGAGTGCAGTGTTAGACAGTGACTGCCGAAAGGCAGAAGAGTGAGATTTCCTGGGGTTTGTGGAATTAATTTGAAATATTTGATGCTGTGAATTTAACTTTGATTTTTTTTATTTGAAATTGGGGAAAAAGAGGCAGAAGGGCGTCTGGACAGAATTTCATCTAAGGCTGTCCTTGAGTCTAACTCCAGTCTAATATCTGATTCTGTTTTCAGCTTGGCAGTGTGTGGAGCGAGAGCTGAGGAGCCAGATGTCAGGAAATGAACGAGGCCCTGTCCAGTACGTAGAGAAGAATCCTAATCCAAATCTGCACAGTGAGTAATGGATGGTTGAGGCTCGTGTGGGAAGTCAAAGGAAAAATCTTCTGTAAAAGCCACTCGTTTTTAATGCAAAAACCTTTAGAAAAAATTTAATACTTCTCGTTTGGAGGGTAAATATGTTTGAAGGGGGTTATTTCAATATTGGCAGGTAATGTGGTGAAACAAAGGGTATGTTGTAAAGGATGAAAGATGCCTACTTGCACCCTGCAGGAAAAGACCAGCACTTGCTTTAAGCTGAGCCGCCTGTTTCCTTTATAGTGAGATACTTGTAGACAATAAGATGTGGAGCAGAAGTCGGCCATTCAGCCCATCAAGTCTGCTCCACCATTCAATGAGATCATGAATGGTCTGATATGAAAATCCTCAACTTCACCTTCTCACCCTAACCCTGAACCTTTGATTTGCTTACTGATTAAAAATCTATGTATTTTAAGTTAGGATCCTGGACCTGAACCCCAAGGCATATTATGAACCAGACTAGACCTCAACAATTTTTTCTATTTTGGCATAAATGTGAGGAAAGGATGCTTCACCTCAGGAGTAATTCCACTGACCAACTAGAGATATTTTATCAAAATAATCTTTATTCATAATACAATTTAAATATGACTCTAAAAACATGAAGCAGCTTAACTTTAACTGTTGAACAACAGCTAAAAAATGAAAAGAAACAAGTCTTATTGCTTTTTCAATTCCAAATAAGCAACAGTTTTCTTAGACTCTAATGTCACTTTAAATACAGTTAGCAAACCCAGGCATATTTGTTGTAAATAGTTAACATTCTTGAAGCTTTCAGACAGGTTTTGATTTTCAGAGCAGTTTGCCAATTTCTGCCAGAAACTGAATAGAAAGCAATTTCTCTGTGCTCCATACCTAGCTCTCCCATTAACCACATGATCACATGACCCAGTATACTTAAACCCACCTTCTATTCCTTTAACAAAAAACCCCAGGTGAACTTTTTTGTAAACAAGGGTTCATTAGCTGTTTCCTGAGCAAATACGGTGTAGCTAAAATTAATAATTATCATGCTGTCCTAGCATCTGAGCTGTATTACCCTCAGACATACTGACTGCCTGTTTAAAAAAAGTTGAATCTTAAGACTGTCCCCTTAAACATAAAATATACCAATAACACAGTATCATCACAGTCAGCTTTAGTCACAGATTTTCTACTTTCTGAGAAGAAATTCCTCCTCCTCCTCCTCTGAACGGGTGACCTTTTACTCTGAGGTTATGCCCTCTGGTCCTGGACACTCCCTCAAGAGGAAACAGCCTTTCAGTGTCTACCTTGTTAAACCTCCTGAAAATCCGATAGGTCTCGATAAGATCAGCTTTCAGTCTTCTAAATGCAGTGGACACATGTCCAATCTACTCAATCTCTCCTCATCAAAAAATTCCCTTCATACCTGAGATCAGCCTATCTTGTGAACCTTATCTGGACTGCCTCGAATGTCTGTATCTTGGATAATGGGACCAAAGCTGTTCACAGTGTTCCAGGTGTGGTCTAACTAATGTCTTGTATAGTTCTGGCAAGACTCCCTTATTATTATACCCCATTCTCTTTAGAATAAAGGCCAACATTCCATTTGTCTTCCCTATTACCTGCCGAACTTGAATGTTAGCTTTCTGTGATTTATGCACGAGGACTCTCAAATTTCCCTGTGCTGCAGCTTTCTGCAGTCTTTCTCCATTTAAGTAATATTCAGCCCCTTTTTTTCCTATCAAATGGCATGAGTGTTTTGAGTCCAAAATGACTCTTGTTCATAGCTTTAACAAGAGTCAGAAGGACCCGAAATGTTGTTTCCGTTTCTCTCTCGGCAGATGCTGCCAGACCTGCTGAGACTTTCCAGAATTGTGTTTTTAATGAAAGATTATATAACCTGTTCTTGTTACTTCATAACTACTGACTGACCCACTTAATCCCAATGTTATTCTCTGATTGATTGGTTTTTAACAAATATCATGTAGGGAATGCCTTAGAGAAACAGACTATGTAATCTTATTTCCTCATGTTTTCTGAGCTGCTCAAGATACTTGAGGTGCGACACCTATTGGTAATGTGCTTCCAAGTAATTTTACTGCTTTGTGGGCAGGTTGGTGTTAAACCTAAGCACTGACTGTGTGCAATTTGAATCCACTGCTCTTGTAAAATAATCTGTCCTCATACTAACACAATTTCTTTGATTTCTTGCACAATGAAACCTTTATATTTACAAATTGTGTTTAACAATGTGGCAACAGCCCTTGCGTTTCTTCAAATTGTGCACTCAACCTTCGCGAACACTTGGATTTTTCACTGCTGGTTTTCAACACTTCAATTTAAAAAAAAATGCATCAAAGCAGCTTTTTAAACTGACATTCTATCTTATCACCATCCGACCTGTCTGCTTCTCCTGGGCAGATCCAGTTCCTCTTCTCCCTCTTGCTGAATGTAGTTCAGAGACAGGATTTGTGAGCAGAGTGTTGTCTGAGCGCATCAGTGGATGATCTGAACTCCCTCTGGTCACCTTTCAATAAGTATCTCATCAGGGAATAACCTATACAACAGTAGAGATAATGAAGAAAACACAACTTGGCAAATCTAAAATAAGGAGTGAAAGATTTTATTCTGAGTGTTCATGATGCACTCTGGTTGCCCTTTCTCAGGGTATACAAGTTATCCAATCCCCGTTGTATTGCACCTGTCCCCACATCAGCCGTGACGTGCACCCCATATGCATATGACCCCCTCCACATGCCTGTGCAGCTGCCCCACCCCCAGCCACTCTCTCACATGCCTCCCTCCACCCCCAGCCACTCACTCAACATGCCCCCCAGCCACACTCTCACTCTCACACACACACACGCCCCACCCCCCCCACCACTCATTCACACATGCCTCCCACCGCCGCCACCCACTCACGCACACACTCCCCGCCACTTATTCACACACACTCCTCCACCCCCAGTCACTTACTCACACATGCCCCACACACCCTCCCTACCCCGAGCCACTCATTCACACGTGCACCCCCCATCCCCACCACTCACTCTCACACGCATCATCTTGCACGCTCCATCTTGCACGTGCGCACATAGTTGGTTGAACACAGGTCAGGTTCTAAATCAGTTCATTTGCTTTTCAGATTTCACCCCTGTCGATTTGAGCGATTTGAAGAAGAGGGGTGTGTCAGATGCTAAGAAGTCTTAAGGCTTACGTTTGCCTGGATTTGATCTTTCCTTCAACATCCTCAGGAACTTCCTTTTGAAGTTTGTTTCCTTTGATCTCTGGCTGGCGAGGAACCAGAGCCAACCCACTTTCTTCCAGCAGAATGGATGTCCTGTCAGTTACCTCTAACTGACCTGAGGATGCATGCAGTCAGCATGTGTACAAAAACCCAAAAGTTTGTAGATGGTGCTAATTTTAACTGATTTATTTTCCATCTGTTTCTTCTCCATTCCTGTCGAGAGCTGAGCTCCATTTTGACATGTTATGGCCACGATTTGGACTCCTGTCCGTCCGCCATGAGGAGTGTAATGCCCTCAGGGGGCGTCTTTTTGGAAACTATTCATTCTGGCCTCTGTTAGATTTCTCCGTCATTTGCTTGGCGCCGGCAACCAAACTGGATCTTCCGACTAAGTCCTGTTCAGAAATGTTAGGTTGGGAGGGGGTCAAAAAGATAGCCTACTGAATGATGCAGAAACCTCAATGACTGGTTTGTTTAAAAATACCATTCCAGATTTGGTGAAACATTCAATTTGACTTGCGCTGTATGCAGCCAGTACTGATGTGGGGAAAAGAGAAGCCCGTGTTAAATGCTTGGGCTTAAAGCAGTGAGTTGTGTGAGGGGATCATAAACTGGTTTTCTGTATACAGGCCACAAGTCATTTTAACTTGGTATTCCAGGTAAGCTTCCAGCTTTCAAATAAGTCTTTAATTTTTTAATAAAAAGTATGGGTACAGTGGGGCGGGGTGGGGGGGAGGGTTTGGAATAATCTTTTAAATTTTGTTTTCACTGTAGTGTATGATGACAACTGCCAGCCAGGGTGGGTGGGAATGCAGATTTTGGGTGGTGCGATTTAGATGTCTAAAATGGCCTCCTCCTCCCCTGGCCTGGTGCTGTGTATTTACCAGCCGTTACTGATGAAGTGGAAGATCCCACACAACGTGACCGGTGGACTGTTTAGAAACCTGGGTTTCTCCCAGGAATCATCCAGTTTTCTAAACAGCGGGTAACTCTCATACACTGCACGTCTTTTCGCCAGAAATCTAAGCTTCCAAAGTAGTTTTTCCTTCATTCCTTCCCTTCAGCAGCTACATCCTGGACACGAAAGGATTAAGCATTGTAACCGTCACTGTGAGACATAAATTGTTACTAATGTTGGCAACTTGTCTAATTGATGGGAAAGGATGTATTAAGAGTCTGTACTCCACTGTCGTACGGACATGTCACACTCGAGAGCTAGAAGGATTGTATTTGTCAGAGGAATTGTACAATTTTGCGAACTTCCTGATGCTTAAGTGGGGAAGTGTTGTAAATAAAACTGACTTCATTTATGAGTCTAATGTTTGAATGTTGTCTAGTTCTTGTTTGTGTGAATGACGTGCAGTTTAAACCAACTGATAAAGCTGTGATGTACAACAAATAGTGTGAACAGATTGTCAACATTCTGGCAGTTACCACTGACCAGACCTGCCATGTAAATACTGTGGCTACCAGAGCAGGTCAGAGACTGGGATTCTGCAGCAGATAATTCTCTTCCTGACTCCCCAAAGCCTGTCCATCATCTACAAGGCACAAGTCAGGAGTGCAATATTCTCCACTTGCCTAGATGAGTGGTTAAGAACATAAGAAATAGGAGCAGGAGTAGGCCATCTAGCCCTTCGAGCCTGCCCTATCATTCAATAAGATCATAGTCCTGCTATCCTTTCGAAGCGGGAAGAATCTTTCTACCTCTACCCTATCCATCCCCTTCATTGTCTTATACATCTCTATAAGATCCCCCCCATCCTTCTAAACTCCGAGTACAGACCCAATCTATTTAGTCTCTCTTCATAGTCCAACCCCCTCATCTCTGGTATCAGCCTAGTGAACCTCCTCTGCACTCTCTCTAAGGCCAGTATATCCTTGCGCAAGTGTGGCGACCAAAACTGCACACAGTACTCCAGCTGCGGCCTCACCAGTACCCTGTACAGTTGCAGCAAGACCTCCCTACTTTTATATTCTATCCCCCTCTCTACAAAGGCCAACGTTCCATTCGCCGCCTTGATCACCTGCTGCACGTGCAGACTGGGTTTTTGTGACTCGTGCACAAGGACCCCCAGGTCCCTCTGCACTAGGTTTACTAGGATGCTATCGAGACTTGACGGGTTTGAATTATAAGGAGAGGCTGAATCTACTGGGACTTTTTTTCTCTGGAGCGTAGAAGGCTGAGGGGTGATCTTGTAGAGATCTATAAAATAATGAGGGGCATAGGTCTGCTAGATAGTCAATATCTTCTCCCAAAGTCTAAAACTAGAGGGCATAGGTTTAAGGTGAGGGGGGGAGATACAAAAGGGTCCAGAGGGGCAATTCTTCAACACAGAAGAGGGTGGTGAGTGTCTGGAACATGTTGCCAGTAGTAGAGGCGGGTACAATTTTTAAAAAAGCATTTAGACAGTTACATGGGCAAGATGGCTACTGAGGGATATGGGCCAAATGTGGGCATTTGGGACTAGCTTAGTGGTTTAAAAAAAAAGGCAGCATGGACAAGTAGGGCCGAAGGGCCTGTTTCCCTGCTGTAAACCTATATGATTCGATGACTGAAGCTTCAACGACGCTCAGGTTCGACACCATCCAGGACAAAGCAGCCCACTTGATTGCCACTCATCCACCAACTTAAACATTCACTTGTTCCACAACTGATACACAGTGGCAGCAGGATGCATTGTGGAAACCCACCAAGGCTCCTTTGAAAAATCTGCAACTTCTAACACCTAAAAGGAAAAAGGCAGCAGTGCTTGGTTTCCCTCCAAATCACTCACCATCCTCACTTGGAGATAGGTTGCTATGTCTTCACTGGGTCAAAATCCTGGAATCCCCCTCCCTAACAGCACTGTGGGTATACCTACAGCACAGACTGCAGTAGTTCAAGAAGACAGCTCTCGACCATTTCTAGTGTTCGTGGAGATGACCAAGGGTATATTTTTAGTCAAGGTAGAAATAACATGGAGGTGATTGCAGGTTGAAAGCCCCAGGTTAGCAAGAACAATTGGTACTTGTAAAAAAAATAATTTTTTAACAACCTCCTTGCCTTCATATCTCTTGTTGTTAAAGCCTAGGATGATGTCTGTTTTATTAATTGTGCTCTCAACCTGTCTGGCCTTGATCCATATCTTCGCTCATACTGTTATCTCCCTTTGGAGAATGATGGAAAGGTGGTAGAAAAATCCCTAGGCTGTTTGTGCGACCAAGAAGTTCTGGCATGGGAATTGAACCAGTGGCTTGATGACAGGGTGGTTATAGAGGGTTGTTCTTCAAACTGGAGGCCTGTGACCAGTGGTATGCCTCATGGATTAGTGCTGGGTCCACTGTTATTTGTCATTTATCTTAATGATTTGGATGAGAATTTAGGAGGCATGGTTGGTAAATTTGCAGATGACACCAAGATTGGTGTCACCTGAAGAACGTGACAGTGAAGGAGGTTATCTTAGATTGCAATAGGATCTTGATCAGTTGGGCCAGTGGAATGACAAATGGCAGGTGGCGTTTAGATAAATGTGAGGTGATGCATTTTGGTCGATCGAACCAGGGCAGGACTTACTCAGTTAATAGTAGGGTGTTGGGGAGAAATATAGAACAAAGAGATCTCGGGGTGCATGTTCATAGCTGCTTGAAGGTGGAATCGCAGGCGAACAGGGTGATGAAGTAGGCATTAGGCATGCCTGGTTTCACTAGTCAGAACACTAAATGCAGGAGTTGGGCCATCTTGTTGAAGTCGTACAAGACATTGGTAAGGCCATACTTGGAATAGTGTGAACAGTCCTGATCACCCTATGATAGAAAGGATATTAAACTAGAAAGAGTGCAGAAAAGATTTACTAGGATGCTACCAGGACTTGATGGATTGAGTCATAAGGAGAGGTTGGATAGACTGGGACTTTTTTCCCTGGAGTGTGACCTAGGGGTGATCTTACAGAGGTCTATAAAATAATGAGTGGCATAGATAAGGTACAGAGTCAACATCTTTTTCCAAAGGTAGGGGAGTCAAAAACTAGAAGGCATAGGTTTAAGGTGAGAGCTACAAAAGTGTCCAGAGGGCAATTTTTTCACACACAGTGATGAGTGTCTGGAACAAGCTGCCAGAGGTGGTAATAGAGGTGGGTATAGTCTTGTCTTTTAAAAAGTGTTTAGTCAGTTACATGGGTAAGATGGGTATAGAGGGATAAGGGCCAAATACAAGCAATTGGGACTAGCTTAGTAGTAAAAACTGGGCGCTATGGACAAGTTGGGCCAAAGGGCCTGTTTCCATTGCTGTAAACCTCTGATTCTATGACTATGACTCTATAACCAGAGGTAGGAACACTACCACTTGTTCAGAAGGTAATCTTTTCTTCTGTGGGACTGGGAGAAGCAGGAGTGCTGCCATAGTCGCCACAAGATAAATGTGGGTAGCTCTGTGTTGTACAGTAAGAAGTTTCACAACATCAGGTTAAAGTCCAATTGGTTATTTGGCAGCACAAGCTTTCAGAGTCTCAGGCTCCATTGGATGAGCTCACTCACCTGATGAAGGAGCAGTGCTCCGAAAGCTAGTGCTGCCAAATAAATCTGTTGGACTTTAACCTGGTGTTGTGAGACTTCTTACTCTGCTTACCCCAGTCCAACGCTGGCATCTCCACATCAATGCTCTGTGTTGGCATGATTCCTGTTATCAATAATTGAGGACTGGCAAATTCTAAAATGCATAAAAATAAGAGTGGGAGCTACAAGCAAATAAGCCTGAAATCTACTGGGGGTAAACTGGGGACTCCCAAAAGGAGGACAAATAATACAATGAATGAAAGAAATAGGAATTAAAAAGGAACCAGCTTGGCTTTATGGGAGGGGGAGTTGCATCTGAGCAGTCTCCTGGACTTTATGGAGGTAACAGGTGAAGAGGAGAGGATTACTGGGATTTGAAGCTTTTCCAAAGGCGTTTGTTTTACCAATGCAGAAAATGGGAGAAGTGAGGAGAGGAGAATCTGCAGTGATCTGAAGAGGCCTAAAACAAGGAAGCACAGATTAATTGTATATGGAACAGCATCAGAAATGGTTAGATGGATGGGGCGGCACCGTGAATAGTAGTGCTGCCTCACAGTGGCAGGGAACCAGGTTTGATTCCCGGCTTGGGTGACTGTCTGTGTGGAGTTTGCATGTTCTTCCCGTGTCTGCGTGGGTTTCCTCCCACAGTCTGAAGATGTGCGGGTTAGGTGGATTGGCCGTGCTAAATTGACCCTAGTGTCAGGGGGATTAGCAGGGTAAATTTGTGGGGTTATGGGAGTAGGTCGGGATTGTGGTCAGTGCAGGCTTGATGGGCTGAATGGCCTCCTTCCGCACTATGGGGATTCTATGATACATCCAGGAGTCACTGTTTACATGGAAACACAGGATTTTCCAGTCGTAGCAATAGGCTGAGGGAGGCGGGGTGGACCATATTGATAATTGTAAGGGATGTAGATGAGCTGCATGTAAATAAACTGAAAATTGACACAACTGCCCAGTCTGTCAAAAAGGGTTTGGAATCTGCAGAGGCAGTGTAATCAGACAGTTCTGATTAAATTTCACAGTGATGTGTGTCTGGAGAGGAAGGTGGTTCGTTTGATAAATGCAGCTGTCAATAATTGTGTTGTGATAATTGTGATAACGTCTCTTTGAGACTAATTTTGCAGTTGGTGAAGCAGATCTTTGTCAGTAATTCAATCCTCCACTCGACAGCATTTACAATGGCTCAGAGATAGATAGGAGTTGTGTGGTTAGAGAGAGACACCCAGTGGCGATTTAGGAAAATGCAGGTTCACTGTTCCATTGCAGGCGCAGAAAATCATTAAAAAAAACCTTTGCTTACACCGTGTCTACACAGAAATAGGGCATTTAGGGTCATGGTTACAGGTTCATGCCTGCTCCCACCCTACTTCATATCATGCATACATTTCTGGGGATTTTTTTCTCTCTTTAAATGCATGCTATTCACCACAGCTACTCCTTGTGGTAGTGAGTTCCACATTCTTATCTCACCCAAACACTGGATTTATTAGTGACAGCCTTAATTGCAGCTCCTAATCTTCAGCTGATCTTTCAATGCCTTTTACTTTCTTCTCTGCAATGTCCCCTACCTCTGATGTAACCTCAGCCCACCTCCCTATTAAATTTCTTTACTGTCTTTCTTCACCCAAGATGCACATCTTTGGACTGGGAGGAAACCGGAGCACCTGGAGGAAACCCACACAGACACGGGGAGAATGTGCAGACTCCACACAGACAGTGACCCGAGGCCAGAATCAAACCTGGTGCTTTGAAGCAACAGTGCTGACCAGGTTGCCACTTGGGCAGCATGGTGGCACAATGGTTACAGTATTGACGACGATCTGACCTTCCAAGCCCTTAATAATTTCGTATAAGATGATGAATGGGATGGATAGGATAGAGGTGGAGAGACTCTTCCTGCTCAAAAAAGACAATAGGACTAGGGGGCACAGCCTCAAGATAAAAGGGGGGCGGTTTATAACGGAGTTGAGGAGGAACTTCTTCACTCAAAGGGTGGTGAATCTCTGGAATTCTCTGCCCGTTGAAGTGGTGGAGGCTGCCTCGCTAAATATTTTTAAGACGCGGGTTGATGGGTTTTTGATAGGAGAGGGGATTAAGGGTTATGGGGAGAGGGCGGGAAAGTGGAACTGAGCCACGACAGATCAGCCATGATCTTATTGAATGGCGGGGCAGGCTCGAAGGGCTGGATGGCCTACTCCTGCTCCTATTTCTTATGTTCTTATGTTCTTAAGGTCCACCTTAAACTTCTCTGCTTGTCCACCTCCACCTCACCTTGGAACTTACCTCTTTGACTGAGCTTTGAAGTACCTGTACTAATTTCACAGAATCCCTAAAATGCGGAAGGAGGCCATTCAGCCCATTGAGTCTGTACTGGCCACAATCCCACCCAGGCCCTAATCCCATGCATTCAGCCTAGCTAGTCAGTCTGACACCAAGGGGCAGTTTACCATGGCTAATCCACGTACCTTTGGAGTGTGGGAGGAAACCAGAGCACCCGGAGGAGACTGATGCAGACATGTGGAAACTCCACAGAGACAGTGACCCAAGCCAGGAATCGAACCCGGGTCTCTGGTGCTGTGATGCAGCAGCGCTAATCTCTGTACCATCGTGCAGCCCTTAATAGCAACAAGCTAATTATCAGTGGGTGCAGTATGGTATGGCTACAGGGTGACCAAGACTGGGATTTGAATATTCAAGGGAGTTTGATATTTAGGAAGGACAGTTGAAAGGAATAGCGAGTTGTGTGGGGGAGAGGAGGGGGTGTGCTGTTAGTTCAGGATGAAATTAGTGCAACAGCGAGAGAGGGTATTGATGCAGAAAATCTAAATGTAGAATCTGTCTGGGTAGAGCCAAGAAGCAACAAGGGGAGGGAAACATTAGTGGGAGTTGTCTACAGGCGTGGCATGGTGGGTTAGCACTGCTGCCTCACAGCGCCAGGGGCCTGGGTTCAATTCCCGGCTTGGCTCACTGTCTCTGCAGAGTCTGCACCTTCTCCCGTGTCTGTGTGAGTTTCCTCCGGGTGCTCTGGTTTCCTCCCACAGCCCAAAAGACGTGCTGGTTCAGTATGTTGGCAATGCTAAATTCTCCCCCAGTGAACCCGAACTGGAGTGTGGTGACTAAGGGATTTTCGCAATAACTTCATTGTAGTGTTAATGTAAGCCTACTTGTGACACTGATAAATAAACTTTAATAGGTCTCCAAACAGTAATGGTGAGATAGGGGATGGAATTAAGCAGGAAATCTGAGATTCATATAACAAGGGTGCTACACTAATAAAGCGTGACTTCACATAGCAAGAATACTGTGGCAGGTGAACTCCTGGAGTCTGTATGAGACGGTTTATAGATCAATATATTGGGGAACCAACTAAGAAACATGCTATCTTAGATTATGCAATGAAAAGGGGTTAATAACCTTGTTGTCCTTTAGGAAACAGTGACCATAACGTGATAGAATTCTTCAATAGGATGGAAGATGAAGAAGTTTGATCTGAAACTAGATTCCTAAATTTAAACATAGGAAACTATGAAGATTGTGGGATAGTGTGTAGAACTTTATTAAAAGACCTGAGAGTGGATGGGAAATGGCTAGTCTTTAGGGAATGGATGTACCCATTGCGATAGTTATGCATTCCTTTCTGCTGCAAAACTACAAGAACAGTGGCACAAATATGATTTACACAAGAAATTAAGGATAATATTAAGTCCAAAGAAGAATCATATAAAGTTGCTAGAAAACGCAGCAAGCCTGAAGATCGGGAGCTGTTCAGTGTTCCATAAAGGATGTCAATGAGGTTAAGAGAGCAAACATAGGGCACGAGAGTAAACTTACGAGTAACATAAAAGCAGACTGTAAAAGCTTCTGTAAATTTATAAAAAATAGAAGATTAATTAAGACATGTCCTCCTTGCAGTCCGAAACAGGGGAATTTATAACAGAGAATAAGGAAATGGCAGCGCAATTAAACAACTAATTTAGTTCTGTCTTCACTGAGGAAGACCCAGAAATGCAAAGGAATCAAGAATCCAGTGAGAAGGAGGAATTGAAGGAAATTGGTATTACTAGAAAAATAGTGCTGGGGAAATCTCATTGAGACGTATAAGATGATGAATGGGATGGATAGGATAGAGGTGGAGAGACTCTTCCCGCTCAAAAAAGACAGTAGGACTAGGGGGCACAGCCTCAAGATAAAGGGGAGGCGGTTTAGAACGGAGTTGAGGAGGAACTTCTTCACTCAAAGGGTGGTGAATCTCTGGAATTCTCTGCCCGTTGAAGTGGTGGAGGCTGCCTCGCTAAATATTTTTAAGAAGCGGGTTGATGGGTTCTTGATAAGAGAGGGGATTAAGGGTTATGGAGAGAGGGCGGGAAAGTGGAACTGAGCCACAACAGATCAGCCATGATCTTATTGAATGGCGGGGCAGGCTCGAAGGGCTAGATGGCCTACTCCTGCCCCTATTTCTTATGTTCTTATGTTCTTATGTTCTAAATCCCCAGGACCTGATAATCACATCCCACAGGAGGTGGCCATGGAAATAATGGATGTGTTATTCTTATCTTCCAAAATTGGGTTGAAGGGTGACCCCACTATTTAAAAAAGGAGGAAGGGAGAAAATAAAGAACTCCAGACTGATTATCCTAACATCAGTAACAGGGAAAATGCGAGAGACTTTTATAAAGGATGAGAAACAGGACACTTGGATAATATCAACAGGATTAGACAAAGTCACCGTGGATTTATGAAAGGGAAATCATATTTGACAAATTGGTAGAGGGATTGAATTTCGGAGCCATGAGGTCATCCTGCAACTGTACAAATCTCTGGTGTGGCTGCACTTGGAGTATTGTGTACAGTTCTGGTCGCCGCATTGTAAGAAGGATGTGGAGGCATTGGAAAGGGTTCAGAGGAGGTTTACCAGGATGTTGCCTGGTATGGTGGGAAGGTCTTATGAGGAAAGGCTGAGGGACTTGAGGTTATTTTTGTTAGGAAGAAGAAGGTTGAGAGGTGACCTAATTGAGGCATACAAGATGATCAGAGGGTTAGATAGGGTGGTTAGTGAGAGCCTTTTTCCTCAGATGGTGATGGCTAACACGAGGGGACATAGCTTTAAATTAAAGGGTGGTAATTATAGGACGGATGTCAGAGGTAGGTTCTTTACTCAGCGGGTAGTAAGGGCGTGGAATGCCCTGCCTGCAGCAGTTGTGGACTTGCCAACTTTAAGGGCATTCAAATGGTCAGTGGATAGACATATGGATAACATTGGAATAGTTTAGGTTAGAGGGTCACTAGATTGGTTCCACTGGTCGGCGCAACATCGAGGGCCGAAGGGCCTGTAATGCGCTGTAATGTTCTATGTTCTATGTAAACCTACTGGAGTCTTTTGAGGATGTAACTAGTAGAATAGATAACGGTGAACCAGTGGATGTGGTGTATTTGGATCTTCAAAAGCTTTTGATAAAAGAGATTAAAGTGAAGAATTAAAGTGCATGGGATTTGGGGTAATATGTTTACATAGATTGAGCATTGGTTAGGAGACAGGAAATCTGGTAGGGATAAATGGGTCTTTTTCAGACTGGAAGGCAGTAACTACTGGGGTCCCAGCTATTCACAATATACATCAATGATTTGGATGAGGGAACCAAAAGTAATATTTCCAAGTTTCCTGATGACATGAAACTTGGTGGGAATGTGAGTGGTGAGAATGATATTAAAAGGCTTCAAGATGATTTAGACAAGTTGAGGTTGTGGGCAAATACATGGCTGGTGCAGTATAACTTGGTAAGAGTGAGAAACAGAATGGCAGAGTAGTATTTACATGGTTGCAGATTGAGAAATGTTGATGTACGAAGGGACCTGGGTGACTTTGTACACCAGTCACAGAAAGCAAAGATACAGCAAGCACTTAGGAAGGCAAATGGAATGCTGGTCTTCATTGCGAGAGGATTTGAGTAAAGGATGTCTTACTGCAGCTGTACAGAGTCTTGGTGAGATCCACCTGGAGTATTGTGTGCAGTTTTGGTCTCCTTATCTAAGAAAGGATATACCCGCCATAGAGGGAGCGCAGTGAAAGTTCACCATACTGATTCCTGGGATGGCAGGACTGTCGTATGAGGAGAGATTGAGTCGACTGTGCCCGAATTCACTGGAGTTTGGAAGAATGAGAGGGAATCTAATTGAAAGGTATAAAATTCTGCTGGACTGGGTGGATACAGGGATACTGTTTCCTCTGTCTAGGGAGGGGCTCTAGAACAAGGGGTCACAGTCACAGGATAAGCCATTTAGGACTGAGATGAGGAGAACCATCTTTACTCAGAGGGATTCTCTTACTGCAGAAGGCTGTGGAGGTCAAGTTACTGAAGACATTTAAAAGGGAAATAGATCAATTTCTAAAGGGCACGGGGAGAGAGTGGGAGTATGGTGCTGAGATAGATATGATCATACTGAATGGCAGAACAGTCTCAAAGGGCTGAATGGCCTATTTCTGCTCTATTTTCTATGGTCCTATCTCCTTCTTGGCTCTGATTTGATTCGATTTATTGTCACATGTATTAACATGTAGTGAAAAGTATTGTTTCTTGTGTGCTTTAAAAAGCATACCATTCATAGAGAAGGAATGGAGAGAGTGCAGAATGTAGTGTTACAGTCATAGCTAGGGTGAAGAGAAAGATCAACTTAATGCGAGGTAAGTCCATTCAAAAGTCTGATGGCAGCAGGGAAGAAGCTGTTCTTGAGTCGGTTGGTACGTGACCTCAGACTTCTGTATCTTTTTCCCGATGGAAGAAGGTGGAAGAGAGAATGTCTGGGGTGCGTGGGGTCCCTGATAATACTGGCTGTTTTGCAAAGGCAGTGGGAAGTTGTTCTCTGGAGCGTAGGAGGCTGAGGGGTGACCTTATAGAGGTCTATAAAATAATGAGGGGCATAGACTAGGTAGGTAGTCAATATCTTTTCCCAAAGGTAGGGGAGTCTAAAACTAGAGGGCACAGGTTTAAGTGAGAGGGGAGAGATACAAAAGTGTCCAGGGGGGCAATTTTTTCACACAGAGGGTGGTGAGTGTCTGGAACAAGCTGCCAGAGATAGTAGTAGAGGCGGGTACGATTTTATCTTTTAAAAAGCGTTTAGACAGTTACATGGGTACGTTGGGTACAGAGGGATATGGGCCAAATGTGGGCAATTGGGATTAACTTAGGGGTTTTTAAAAAAAGGGCAGCATGGACAAGTTGGACTGAAAGCCCTGTTTCCATGCTGTAAACCTTTGACTCTATGACTAAGTGTAGACAGAGTCAATGGATGGGAGGCTGTTTTGTGTGATGGACTGGGCTACATTCACGACCCTCTCTGTCAATTTTTGCCTGATTACGTTCTAGTGGAGTACTCATTAATATTTAAAGCGCTATAGAAAGACAAATTGTTGCTTCATAGAACTTTTGGTCAATTCTCATCATTTTTTTTGTTTCCCTTACACCGATCATAGAATCTCTACAGTGCAGAAGGAGGCCATTCAGCCCATTGAGTCTGTACCGACTACAGTCCCACCCAGGCCCTATTCCCATAACCTCACACGTTTACTGCTGTTTGTTCTGAAAAGACAGATGATGGTTCAGGTTTCCCTTCCCTCCCCAAACCCAGCTGCACACAGAGAATCGTTCCACAAAAAGCTTCATGGTAAGGGTGCAATTGAACTAATTCTCACAGTGACTCATTTATTAAATTGCCGCTAAATGTGTCATTTGCCACTGTAATTACTTCTCCACACCTAATTGGAAAAAAACCCACACTTACTTTCACGTCAAGCTTAGCCTTAAACTATTTAATTGGTGCGGTGTTAGAACTGAGAGCAGTTATTAGCAGGCATCCTGATATCAAGGTTTTAATTAAAGTTGATTTCAGTCCAGGCACCAATGTGTGATGTTTGAAATGCACTTGTTCCCTCTTTGGCAATGTGCTTTTTTACAATCTCCCGGTCTTCAAGACAAAACAGAAACTGCTGGAAATACTCAGCAGGTCAGGCAGCTGAGGGGAGAAATAGAGTTAAGGTGAGGTGGGGTGGGTGAGGCAGGGCTGAGGGTGGGGTGGATGAGGCAGGGCTGAGGGTGGGGGTTGAGGCGGGGGTGGGGTGGGGAGGGTGGTGAGGCAGGGGTGGGGTTGGGTGAGGTGGGGACTGTGACCAGTCCAGGTATCTTCGTAAGTACATATAAGATATAGGAGCAGAATTAGGCCATTCGGCCCATCGAGTCTGCTCCGCCATTTGATCATGGTTGATATGCTCCTCATACAAGTTCATAAGATATAGGAATAGATGGCAGATTTCTTTCCCTAAAGGACATTAGGGGATTTTCACAGTAACTTCACTGTTGTGTTAATGTAAGCCTACTTGTGACACTAATAAATAGACCTCATGAATCAGATGGGTTTTTATGACAGTTGATGACAGTTGCATTGTCACCATTACCGAGATGAATTTTATATTCCAGATTTTATTAGTTGAGTTCAAATTCCACCAGCTGCTTTGGTGGGATTTGAACCTGTGTCCCCAGAGCATTGGGTTGGACTTCTGGAATGGTAGTCCAGTGATACAACCAATGCCACACCATTTCCAACACCCCCAAGCCAATCCTCTGATACTTCCCCTCCACAAGTAGCTAATATCTTACAGAAGCCGAGGGCTCATTGTTACCAGATTATCTGATGATGGATTAGACGGCAAAACAGCAGAGACTGACCCCGTCCTCCGCAGACACTCGCTGGAGGGGGAGGGGGGAGAAGTCATGGAACATATTCCTCCACCTGGCCTGGCGACTGAGGGCAAATTTACCACCAGACTAAGACCACAACTGAGAGCATCGAACTCAAATCCACCTGGTACCCGATTCCTGATCTTGTGTGGTTCTGGCTCAGGGCACATACCAACTCATAACAAGAGCTCCAAGTTTAGTTTGGAGATTTGTTCTTCAATAACCAACTGCACCAAGAATAGAACGATTGGGACACTTGTCTGTAATCCAGGATATGGTTTTGTGTCTTTTAATCAATAAATACAGAACATCAGATAATAAACACAACACTTGGAACCTTTTCTAGCCAATAACCTCATCATTAGAACTATATGACGTTATAAAGATTGAATGCAAAGCTCTGTTGGTTTATAAATACTGTCTGAGGTATGTTATTAAATTATCATTTTAAAATCACTGTCCTCTTTAACTTAAATACATTCCTGTCCTCCTCATCCGTGCTTCGTTATTTGTTATAATGTTCTCAGTGAGATGTGTTGCTTTTAATGTTCTGTGAACTTAAGTCCCCCGACCTCTCTGCTCTTCCACAGCACTCGAATCATTGGCAGGCGGCCATTTGACAAGAGGAGTTTGTGCTGACTCTCCAAAAGAACATCTTACCAAGGCCCACCCCTTCCACCCACCCTATCCTCATAACCACGAGAAAAGCATGGATGTTAGGGAACTCGAGGAAATAAGTAGTGATGTCTTGAGGGTGTACATATTACAGAGAAAGAGGTGCTGGAAGTCTTAAAGCATATCAAGGTAGATAAATCCCCTGGGACCTGATGAAATGTATCCTAGGAAGTTGTGGGAGGCTAGGGAGGAAATATCGTGTCCCCTGGCCAAGATGTCTGGATCATCGATAGTCACGGGTGAGGTGCCTGAAGATTGGAGAGTGGCAAATGTTTTGCCTTTGTTTAAAACGGGCTGCAGGGAAAAGCCTGGGAACTACAGACCAGTGAGCCTCACATCTGTGGTGGGTAAATTGTTGGAAGGTATTTTGAGAGACAGGATCTACAGGCATTTAGAAATGCAAGGGCAGATTAGGGACAGTCAGCATGGCTTTGTGAGTGGAAAATCATGTCTCACAAACTTGATTGAGCTTTTCTGAAGGGGTAACCAAGAAGGTAGATGAGGGCAGTGCAGTTGATGTTGTCTACATGGACTTTAGCAAGGCCTTGGACAAAGTACTGCATGGTAGATGTAAGGCTCCCGGATATCTTTGTGGAGTTGTTCCAGTCTCTCACTCCGTCAGTGTAGGGAATGATCACTCTAATTCCCAATAGCAGTATCCAGTTTTAGAACATTGATTCTAGTTCCCTTGTTCAGTATGGTTTGAATTCCCGATTCCGCCTCTGTTTATCCAGTGGAATTCCTTTGAAGATCCTGTCCCTGACTTCCCCTATCACTGGATCTGACCTTCTGCCTCTTTGCACCTAAGAGGTTGTAATTGGTGCTCTATCAGCCTGGGAAAAGTACAAGGTGTTCACATCGTTCTGCTATGGTTTAGCTTTGTCCTGAGGTGCAGCCGTGTAGGCACATTGGTGTTCGCATGATGCTCAGATCTTCCGTATTAATCTTGTCATCGTTAATCTCACATAATAATGTATAGAGTGATTTTAATATGTAATGAGATTTGGGATAAATTTTCCATTGTAATTGATGAGTCATAAGACAGAAGACAGTTGTGTTATATTCTGTGGTTTAGATACACCTAAAATTGCAGTCATTTCCTTAGGTTCCTTGTGGAACCATCTCTATCACACGGTCAAGATAGCTTACTGCTGACTTGAAAAATTTGCATTTTTATTTCTTCACATGAAGATTGTGTTTCTCCAGACACTGCAGTGTCTTTTCCAAGTATCATAAATGTTCCTGTTCAGTTTTGCTTGTGATTAGAATGATGTCCAGGTAACACTGGACACTATTGAGGCCACTGAGGATTTGATCCGTGGATTTTTCAAATAATGCCGCTACCTTATTCCAAACGGTAAACGAAATGGGGCAGCACGGTGACACAGTGGTTAGCACTGCTGCCTCACAGCACCAGGGACCCAGGTTCGACTCTCGGTTTGGGTCACTGTCTGTGTGGAGTCTGCACATTCTCCCTGTGTCTGTGTGGGTTTCCTCTGCACTGTGGGGATTGTATGGTTTGTATGCTCACTTACATAGCAAAGATAAAAGAATGAAAAGATTGCCATATGTTGGGTTACTTAGCCAGTTTGTGGAACTTTATTAGATAGGGTGTTGCTTGCTTACATTCCAGGATAGAAGAGAGGGGAAAATCTCCCAAGTGCCTCTGAGGATGTCACCATGTAATTCATGTGACACATGACACAGATACGTAACAGGGTGAGCGACAGTGAATGAGAGGAGTGTGAGAGAGAGGGAGGGATTGACAGAGATTAAAAGCATAAAGGAGAGAGGGAAGCAGATTGAGAGGCAGTGAGATGGTAAGATGGCGAGTGAGGAAAAGGGAGAGAGTGAAATAGTGAGGAAGGTAGACAGGGAGTGAAAGAGAGAGAGGGAGGAATGATAGTGCGGGTCAGGATATCATATTGAATGGTTTGAATTTACAGCTGAGTAAATCATTTTCCTGGTCTCTCAACCTCTTCTCTATTATTGAGAGTATCCGAGATGGGGAATAATGTGTTCATTCTGAGCTGCGTGACGAGATGGTTTAGGCCACAAACGGAGTTACAGTGGTTAACACAGCTGCCTCAGAGCGCCAGGAACCCAGGTTCAATGCTGATCACTGTCTGTGCGAAGTCTGCATGTTCTCCCCATGTCTGCGTGGGTTTTCTCTGGGTGCTCTGGCTTCCTCCCAAAGATATGCAGGTTAGGTGGTTTGACCATGCTAAATTGCCCCTTAGAGCCGAATATTCCCATCCTGCCCGCCACGGGACTTGGTGGGGAGTGTGGTTTGGACGATCCGTTGACCTCAGGTAGAAATGTCTGGCCTTGGGGCGAGGGCAGGTAAAAAAATCCCACCTTCGATGTTCAAAGATGTGTAGGTTCAACGGATTAGCCATGGGCTGTGTGTGAGGTTACAGGAATAGGGCGGGTGAGGAGGAAAGACCTGGGTAAGATACTCTGTTAGTGCAGTCTCGATGGGCCGAATGACCTCCTTCTGCGCTGTAGAGATTCTGTGATCTGGACATGTGCTCGCAGTACCAGAGAGCTGCCTCCAGGTGGCAGGAAGAGGCTATTGTACATCAGCTGGTGCAGCCCATCCCAAAGCTGAGCACAGAGAGGGAACAGGACAAGGATGTTTCACCTGCAGCAATGCCTGCACACAGGTAACACCAGGGAGGGTGGCTCAATGCTAATATCCCCAGCATCAGTCAACCAGGTTCTCACCCTAACGCTCTGGAGAAGCAGGTTCAAATCCCACCTGGTGGAATTTAAATTCAATTAAAAAGCTAGTTACAGTGACAGCAACTGTAAAACTCTCATCAATCGCTGTAAAAATCTGGTTCATTAATGTCCTTTAAAGTTTGTTTATTACTGTCACAAGTAGGCTTGCATTATTAACACTGCAAAGGGCAGCATGGTGGCACAGTGGTCCGCAGTGTTGCCTCACAGTGCCGGAGACCTGGGTTTGATTCCCGGCTTGGGTCACTGTCTGTGTGGAGTCTGCACATCCTCCCCGTGTCTGTGTGGGTTTCCTTCAGGTGGTCCAGTTTCCTCCCACAGTCCGTGCTAAATTCTCCCTCAATGCACCCGAACAGGTGCCAAAGTGTGGCAACCGGGGGATTTTCACAGTAACTTCATTGCAGTGTTAATATAAAAATACTTGTGACGCTAATAAATAAACTTCAAACTTTAATCATGGAACACTAAGGAGCAATTTAGCATTGTCAATCCACCTAACCTACTTATGATACTAATAAGTAAACTTCAGCAATGAAGTTACTGTGAAAATCCCCTAGTCGTCACACTCAGGCACCTGTTCAGATACACTGAGGGAGAATTTAACTTGGACAATGCACCTAACCAGCACGTCTTTCAGATTGTGAGAGGCTAGCAAGGAAATTGCAGGATTCCTGGCAGAGATATTTGGATCATCGATAGTCACTGGTGAGGTGCCTGAAGATTGGAGAGGGGCAAATGTTGTTCGTTTGTTTAAAAAGGGCTGCAGGGAAAAGCCTGGGAACTACAGACCAGTGAGCCTCACATCTGTGGTGGGTAAATTGTTGGAAGGTATTTTGAGAGACAGGAACTACAGGCATTTAGAGACACAAGGACTGATTAGGGACAGTCAGCATGGCTTTGTGAGTGGAAAATCATGTCTCACAAATTTGATTGAGGGGTAACCAAGAAGGTAGATGAGGGCAGTGCAGTTGATGTTGTCTACATGGACTTTAGCAAGGCTTTTGACAAGGTACCGCATGGTAGATTGTTGCAAAAGGTTAAATCTCGCAGGATCCAGGGTGAGGTAGCTAAAGGGATACAAAATTGTCTTCTTGGCAGTAGCCAGAGATTGGTTGGAGAGGGTTGCTTTTCAAACTGGAGGCCTGTGACCAGCGATGTGCCTTAGGGATTTGTGGTGGGTCCACTGTTATTTGTCATTTATATTAATGATTTGGATGAGAATATAGGAGGCATGGTTAGTAAGTTTGCAGATGACCCCAAGATTGGTGGCATAGTGGACAGTGAAGAAAGTTAACTAGGATTGCAATGGGATCTTGAACAATTGGGCCTGTGGGTTGACGAATGGCAGATGGAGTTTAATTTAGATAATGCATTTTGGTAGCTTGAACCAAGGCAGGACTTACTCAATTAATGATAAGGCGCTGGGGAGAGTTACAGAAAAAAGAGACCTAGGGATACATGTTCATAGCCACTTGAAAGTGGAGTCACAGGTGGACAGAGTGGTGAAGAAGGCATTCAGCATGCTTGGTTTCATTGGTCAGAACATTGAATACAGGAGTTGGGACGTCTTGTTGAAGTTGAACAAGACATTGGTAAGGTCTTGAAATACTGTGTACAGTTCTGGTCACTCCATTGTAGAAAGAATATTATTAAACCAGAAAGAGTGCAGAAGAGATTTACTCGGATGCTACCAGGACTTGATGGTTTGAGTTATAAGGAGAGGCTGAATAGACTGGGACTTTTTTCTCTGGAGCGTAGGAAGCTGAAGGGTGATCTTATAGGGGTCTATAAAATAATGAGGGGCATAGATCAGCTAGGTAATCAATATCTTTTTCCAAAGATTGGGGAGTCTAAAACTAGAGGGCATAGGTTTAAGGTGAGAGGGGAAGAGATACAAAAGGGTCCAGAGGGGCAATTTTTTCACACAGAGGGTGGTGAGTGTCTGGAACAAGCTGCCAGAGGTAGTGGTAGAGGCGGGTACAATTTTGTCTTTTAAAAAGCGTTTAGACAGTTACATGGGTATGATGGGTATAGAGGGATATGGGCCAAACGTAGGAAATGGGAGTAGCTTCGGAGTTTTAAAAAAAAGGCAGCATGGACAAGTTAGGCCGAAGGGCCTGTTTCCATGCTGTAAACCTTTATGACTCAATGAACTAGAGCACCTGGAGGAAACCCATGCATACATGGGGAGAACGTGCAGACTCCACGCAGTTAGTGACTCAAACCAGGAATCGAACGTGGGTCTCTGGAGCTTTGGCCAGTAGCGCTGACCACTGTGCCGCCAGAGGGAAATCTGCCATCCTTACCTGGTCTGGTCTACAGGTGATTCCAGAGCCGCAGCAATGTGGCTGATTCCAAACTGAAATGGTTGAGTTCAGGGACAGTTAGAGATGGGCAGCCAATGGTGATCCAGACATAAAACAATACATTTAAAATAAACACAAGGCAATCTGCCAAATGCACTCATTTTATTCAAAGTTATTGAATTGTGGTTCTAATACCTTAGCAGAGAGAGTGGAAGACACTTACTAAACTGGACTCAGTTTATTCAAACCCACAGATGCAGAATCGCTCTGTATATCGAATGGAACATTGTTCTCCATCCCTTAGTGTCGGGGGATTCACTGGACAAATATGTGGAGGTACGGGGATGGGACCTGGATGGGATTATGGGCGGTACAGACTCGATGGGCTGAATGGCCTTCTGCACAGTAGGGATTCAGTGGCACAGTGGTTAGCACTGCTGCCTCACAGCGCCAGGGACCTGGGTTTGATTCCCGGCTTGGGTCACTGTCTGTGTGGAGTCTGCACGTTCTCCCCGTGTCCGCGTGGGTTTCCTCTGGATGCCCCGGTTTCCTTCCACAGTCCAAAGATGTGCAGGTCAGGTTGGTTGGTCACGCTAAATTGCCCCTTAGTGACAGGGAGACTAGCTAGGGTAAATAAGTGTGGCTACGGGGATAGGGGCTGGGTGGGATTGTGGTCCAGGCAGGCTCGATGGGCCAAATGGCCTCCTTCTGCACTGTAGGGATTCTATGAAGATACTTTTCCCATACACAGCAAAGGGCTGACACCAGCATAATGGGCTGAATGGCCTCCTTTTACACTGTAAACCTTCCTTTGGGTGCCACATGAGATGGCATTGAACCAAAGGAAATCCCTGTGATCCAGTTTCCATTCTCGGAGAGTGTCAGGACTTGGTGTAGAGCCCAGGAACAGTACACTGGGTGGGGAGCTGTACCACTGCCATTGAATATGGGTTAGATTCTGAGGGCAATTATTGGTAAACATTCGGTGGGAATTTCCTGCTGCGCTTGTTCCAAAACCGGAAAATCCCACCTGAGGTCAACGGACGTTTCCATGGTCCACCTTTCACCCGCTCCGATTCCCGTGGCCAGCAAGATGGTAAAATCCAACCTATTGTGTGTGAACTGAGGTCTGATAAATAAACATGGTTTTGCCACGGGAGGTGTGCTGGTCAGCTGGGTTTAAGTCACAGCCACATTAAGCTGGTCCATGGATCGAAACACTCTCCAATAAGCGACATGATGGCACAGTGGTTAGCACTGCTGCCTCACAGCGCCAGGGACCTGGGTTCAATTCCTGGCTTGGGTCGCTATCCGTGGGGAGTCTGCACATTCTCCCCATGTCTGCGTGGGTTTCTTCCAGGTGCTCCGGTTTCCCTCCACTGTCCAAAGATATATGGGTTAGGTGGATTGACTCTTAACGTCAAGGGGATCAGGAGAGTAAGTGTGGGGTTACGGGGATAGGACAGGACCTGAGTGGGATTGTTGCTGGTGCAGGCTTGAGGGGCCAAATGGCCTCTTCCTGCACCATAAATTCTCTGTATGTGGAAACCTTACTGTCCTTCGCATTAGGAGATGTTTCCATCCCTTGGCTGGCTGTTCCTGCACTGCTCTCTGTGTTTCTCTTCACCCTTTCACAGTGCTTGGCAGCACAAACAGACGTAACGTTCCAAAAACAAGTCCATTTATGTCACAAACTGTCGCATGAACTCCAGGCTTTCCATAATGGCCACTTACGTGGGAACATTGCTGCCTCTCCCCTCAGCGTTAACGCTGGAAGTTTTCCCGAGCTGTGCCCATTAATCACTGCAAATTGCCTGGGACGTGTGTGTTTATCTAAGTGAGTGAATGCCGCCTCAATGCTCCTGGCTGTTATTAGCACTTGGATCGAATGAATTAATTGCTTCTATAAACAGTGGCTTTGCAGAGAGGAATCTGTGCCGTCAGTGCTGGGAGCTGTGGATGGAGACTTGGCCTCCAGCTCATTCTGATTCGACATTCTGCAGGACACAACAGAGAGCAGGCCCTCAAACTGAGCCCTTTTTAACGCCCCCCTCTCTGCCTGCCATTGTTGTGTCCTTCACTACAGGGAGCCCAGGTTTGCGATGGCGAAGTGCATGTTGTAGTGCGGAGCCATGGGTGGCGATGTTTTCATTTCCAAAAGGCCATAAGATATAGGAGCAGGATTAGGCCATTCGGCCCATCGAGTCTGCTCCACTATTCAACCATGGCTGATATGTTTCTCAACTCCATTCTCCAGTAACCTTTGATCCCCTCACCAATCAAGACCCTATCTATCTTAAAGACACTCAATGACCTGGCCTCCACAGCCTTCTGCGGCAAAGAGTTCCACAGATTCCCCACTCTCTGGCTGAAGAAATTCCTCCTCATCTCTGTTTTAAAGGATCATCCCTTTAGTCTGAGGTTCTGCCCTCAGATCCTAAAATCCATAGAATCCCTACAGTGCAGAAGGAGGCCACTCAGCCCATCAAGTTTCCATCCAAGCCCTATTCCTGTAACCCCAAGCATTTGCCCTAGCTAATCCTCCTTACACTAAATGGCAATTTAGCAAGGCCAATCCACCTAACCCACACATCTTCGGACTGTGGGAGGAAACCGAGCAACTGGAGGAAACCCACACAGACACGGGGAGAATGTGCAAACTCCACACAGACGGTTGGAATTGAACCCGGGTCCCTGGCGTTTGAGGCAGCAGTGCTAACCACTGTCACCCTAGTCTCTCCTACTAATGGAAACATCTTCCTCACTTCCACTCTATTCAGGTCTGTCAGTATTCTGTAAGTTTCAATGAGATTCCCCCTCATCTTTCTAAACTCCGTCGAGTACAGACCCAGATGAAGGAATTTTACCACCTTGCCCACCCCAGAAACGGGCTAGGTGAGGCTCACAGAATGGTATTCCCCGTTGGCCTTGGGCAACTGAGGTGGTAAAATTCCAGCAACAGTCCTCAAGCATCTTGTTTCCAGAATCATTCTTGTGAACCTCCTCTGGACGCTCTCCAAGGCTGGCACATCCTTCCTTAGATACACTTCTACTTTCAATCCATCATACAGCTGGCCAGGAATGACTCCCATACCTCAAGTTTGGAAGGATTTGCAGGCTGGCACTTGACCTGTTTGACAGCATTATGAATGCACCTTCCTTGGCCATCAACTCCTGGAGTGGGACTCGAAGTAAAAAGTCTGACAACACCAGGTTTTAGTCCAACTGATTTATTTGATAGTAAACGCACAAGCTTTCGAGGTCTCCCTCTTCGTCAGGTGAATGGAGAGTTCTGGCCTCAGACAGAGCATATAAAGCACAGACAGTTTACAGATTACTGATTAGAATGCAAATCTTGACACCTAACCTGCTGTTCAAGTCCTAAAGTGGCCGACAATGTGAGTGGAAGGAGCACTGATCACAGGTTAAAGAGATGTGTATCGTCTCCAGACAGTACAGTGAGTGAGATTTTGCAAACCCAGGCAAGTCACGGGGGGTTACTGATAGTGCGACATGAACCCAAGACAATCACCAGGCAAGACTGTTCCCTTCCTGTTGGCGAACACTTCAGTGGTCACGGGCATTCAGCCTCTGACCTTCGGGTAAGCATTCTCCAAGGCAGCCTTCACGATGCACGACAGCGCAGAGTCGCTGAACAGAGACTTTAGCCAAGTTCTACACACATGAGGACGGTCTCAACAGGGATCTTGGGTTCATGTCGCACAATCTGTAACCCCCGTGACTTGCCTGGGTTTGCAAAACCTCACTCACTGTGCTGTCTGGAGACAATACACATCTCTTTAACCTGTGATCAGTGCTCCTTTCACACACATTGACGGCCACTTTAGGACTTGAACAGCAGGTTAGGTGTAAAGATTCGCATTTTAATCAGTAATCTCTAAACTGTCTGTGCTTTATATGCTCTGTCTGAGGTCAGAACTCTCCATTCACCTGACGAAGAGGGAAACCTCGAAAGCTTGTGGGTTTACTATCAAATAAATCAGTTGGACTAAAACCTGGTGTTGTCAGACTTTTTACTGTGTTTACCCCAGTCCAACGCCGGCACATCCACATCGTGGGACTCGAACCCAGAGCTTTTGGTTCACTTACCCATTGCGCCACAGGGGCTCATGCTGCAAGTGTTGATTCTGAGTTGGGGGAAGAGGTTTATCTAGGTGCTGGTAATTAAATGGGATTGGGGAGGCAGTGGGACAGGAGGGCTGGGAGAGAGCTATTTGACTATGCAGGCTGCATCCACACAGCTTCCAGCAGGAGTCACTAGTCAGCTATCAAACTGCAGCCCTGATTGAGAGATACTGTGTGCAAGAACAGTGACCCAAGTCCCTGAGATACCACAGAAACGGTTTTGTATTCAAGGTTATTCTTGTGTTCTTGCACAATCACTTTAAGAGCGGAATTTTCCCCTCCCGCTCGCCGTAGGAATTGTAGTGGGCGGGACACGGTCCATGCTGTCCTCGGGCAGGATTTTCCGGCTTTGGGGTGAGCGCGGATCCGGAAAGTTCTGCTCTAAGAGCCCAGACACGAGTATAATCTGTGACATCATCAGCTGCTTTGTGGGTTTTTGCCTTGGTCTAGGTATAGAGTTAACAAGTATTCAATAAACCTGCATTATTGCAGCCAAACCCACTACAACTCCTGAGAGCACAATACAGAACAGAGACCACTGTGTGAGTGTGTGAGAGAGTGTGTGCGAGCGTGTGTGTGTGTTGGCCTAGTGGTGTTATCACTAGATTATTAATCAGGAAACTCTTAATGCCCTGGAAACCTGGGTTCAAATCCTGCCATAGCAGATGCTGGAATTTTTAACTCAATTAAAAATATCTGGAATTAAGAGTCTACTGATGACCATGAAACCATTGTCAATTGTCAGAAAAACCCATCTGGTCCACTAGTGTCCTTTAGGGAAGGAAATCTGCCATTCATACCCCGTCTGGCCTATAGGTGACTCCAGGGCAATGTGGTTGATCCCTAGGCAATAAATGCTGGCCTGTATACGTTCCAGCCTATACATCTTTTTCTCTCTCCCTCTCTCACTTACTGTCCCTTCTCCCTCTTTCTCTCCCTCTCTCCCTTTCTCTCTCCCACTCTCTCTTTCTTTCTCCTTCTCACTCTTTCACCCTCCTCTCTCCTTTCTTTCTCTCTTTCTTTCCCTTCCTTCTCTTTCTCTCTCTTTTTCTCCCTTTCTCTCTCTCTTTCTCCCTTTCTCTCTCTCTCCCTCTCTCTCTTTCTTTCTCTCTGCCTTGTGATTATCCTTCCAATCCTTATGGACTCCATTAGCTTTTACCACTTTTCTATCTGTCCTTGGAGACTGTCCATTAGCCTGGAGACTGTCTGATCAGATCCCAGTCTCTTTTGTCCCTTTGCGCCGTCCTGTCAGTTCTCCTGTAGTATCTCCCTGTCAGAGTGAACGGAGGGTTAGCAGGATCTCTCGAGGACTAACACTTTGTTACCTAAAAGATGTCAGCCGGTGTTATTGTCTTCCTGTCCTCACCAGCAATTGCCCTTTGCAAACTGACTTATCACCCAGTTCTGAGACTGAAGAGGTTTCTTTATCCTCGGGATAGGGAATGGGAGCCACTCGGTGATGTGGGAAGGAAAGGTCAAGGTGAGGATTAAGGTCACTAACTCTGACTGGACATTCATCACATGACCTCTTGTTTTTAGCTGGCCCCTCCCCATCTCCTGCCATTGGTCATTTAGCACGTTGACACTGGCGATGACTCTGTCTTTCGTGGCTAGTTGGAAAGCAGAAAGATTCTTCAATTCCCAATTGAATGGTTCCTCAATGTTGATCAAATGGTGTTCCCCAATCTCCAATATTATCATACATGTGGCACAGAGGTTGGCACGGCTGCCTCACAGCACCAGCGACCTGGGTTCGATTCCCAGCTTGGGTCACTATCTGTGTGGAGTCTGCACATCCTCCCTGTGTCTGCGTGGGTTTCCTCCGGGTGCTCCGGCTGTCCAAAGATGTGTGGGTTAGGTGAACTGGCTTTGAGAAATTGCCCCTTAGTGTCAGGAGGGCTAGCAGGGTAAATATAGGGTTATGGGATTAGGGTCTGGGTGGGATTGTAGTCAGTGCAGACCCGATGGGCCAAATGGCCTCCTTCTGCACTGCAGAATTCTATGATGAATAAACAGAGCCCGACATATAAAAAGGAAATAAAACATTCCATTCTTTTTGCTCCTGGGCCGTTTATCCACTTTTTGTGACCTGGGAGCGATGTGACAGGGGCGCGATTTTCAAATTATTTTCCTCACTGCGCGTGCGCAGTTCAGAGCTCCGATCATTTTGGGCGCAGTAAGCCCCCCCACCCCCACAGCACAATTCAGACCTGCTATTTTTCTTTCAGGCTGAGCGTGTATGGGGAGCACCTGAAAGTGGATTTCTAAGTCGGATCTAAATTGTGCCCAGATTCAGCACTTAGAATGAAAAGGGTAAAATTGGGCCCAAAGTGTTGGAAGGCAGACTTTCAAAGAGCTAGTACAGTAATGATGGGCTGAATGGCCTCTTTCAATGTTATAAATTTCTATGCTGTGCGGTTAGAGATGAGCAATCTGCCCCAGTCTGATATCTCAGCCATCAGTGTGACTGAGAGAGAGATTAGCACCTTGCTGACCACACAGGTTTGCCGAGTGTTAATTTTCCACCACGCTTTCTGAATTCCAACAATCACTTCACTTCAATAGTACTTTGTTGGCTGTAAAGCACTTGGGGTCATCTTGAGGTTGTGAAAGATGTTGTATAAACCTTCATTTTCCTCCGATTTAATTATTTAGATTTAGAAAACCCATGGCACTGGGGCACCAGCTATTTGGAAAATAGGTGAATGAAAAAGTGAACAGTGAACGAAGAAAATTACAGCACAGGAACAGGCCCTTCGGACCTCCAAGCCTGCACTGACCGACTGAGCTAAAACCCCAGAGAGATGGAGTTTTGGAGAAATGATTCTGTCTGCCTCTGTGCGATTCTTTGAATTTCAATTTGATAAAAATGCGGCAGGGTGGGGTCAATCTAATCCCAGAAGGAAGGAAAGCTCTCTGCCCACCAGCCTCATCTTCCTGACTGGGACCAGGAAACTCAACTGACGCACTGACCTATGCAGGAGCCTCCCCCTCCCCTGGCTCGCACATCCCTCTCTCCCCTTATCTGTCCATCTCCTTCTCTCCCCACCCTCAATCTCACTTACCCCTTCCCTCCCTCTCATCTTCCATCTCTCTACCTCCACTGGTCTTCCCTTTCTCTCCTCTTTTCCATGTTCCTTCTCATTCCTTTCTCTCCTTCTCCCCTCTTTCCCCTCTCCAGTAAGAATCATGTGTTAAAAAAAACAGATTGTTTTTAATGGTGAGCAAACAAGGCCTGGTCTGGCCCCTGCTCAGTCCAAGACCACAAGAAACTACAAAGAGTCATGAACGAAGACCAGTCTATCACACAAACCAGCCTCCTATCCATTGACTCTGTCTACACTTCCTGCTGCCTCAGCAAAGCAGCCAGTATAATTAAGCGCTCCAGGCGCCCCAAACATTCTCTCCTCCACCTTCTTCAGTCGGGAAAAGGATACAAAAGTCTGAGATCACGTACCAACCAATTCAAGAACAGCTTCTTCCCTGCTGCCGTCAGACTTTTGAATGGACCTACTCACCTTAACCTGATCTTTCTCTACACCCTAGCTATGACTGTAACACTCTCGGCACTCTCTCGTTTCCTTCTCTATGAACAGTCTGTACAGCATGCAAGAAACAATACTTTTCACTGTGTGTTAATACATGTTAATACACCTGGTGTATAAGATGTTGCGAGGTATTGATCGAGTGGATTCTCAGAGGCTTTTTCCCAGGGCTGACATGGCTGCCACGAGAGGACACAGGTTTAGGGGAGTAGGTACAGAGGAGATGTCAGGGGTAAGTTTTTCACTCAGAGGATGGTGGGTGTGTGGATTCGGCTGCCGGTGGTGGTGGTGGAGGTGGATTCGATAGGGTCTTTTAAGAGACTTTTGGATAAGTACATGGGACTTAGTAAGATAGAGGGTTATAGGTAAGCCTAGTAGGTAGGGACATGTTCAGCACAACTTGTGGGCCGAAGGGTCTGTTTGTGCTGTAGTTTTTCTATGTTCTATGTGACAATAATAAATCAAATCAAAAAATAACCAGTTTTTTTCTCGCAACAACAAAAGCAGAAAATGCTGGATAATCTCAACTGGTCTGACAGCATCTGTGGAGAGAGAATAGAGCCAATGTTTCAAGTCTGGATGACTCTTTGTCGGAGCTTTTTATCACCTCTTGTTTTCTCTCAGCCCTTAAGTGATTAACAGTTCCTCACTTAACTCTCTTTCTCTCTCCCTCGCTATCTTTCTGTCTCCCTCTTTCTCTTTCTCCTCTTTCTCTCTGCCTCTTTCTTTCTCTCTCCCTCTCTCTGTTTCTCGCTCTCTCTCTTTCTCTCTCCCTCTCTCGCTTTCTCCCTCCCTCTCTCGCTTTCTCCCTTCCTCCCTCTCTTTCTCCCTCCCTCTCTCTCTTTATCTTCCCCTCTCTCTCTTTCTCTTCCGCTCTCTCTTTCTTTCTTTCTCTCCTGTGACTGTCTATCTAATCATTGTAGACCCCATTAGCTTTTGCCACTTTTCTATTATTGGGGCTACTGGTATTGAGCCGACAGGATTGGTTTACTATGGGAGAGTGCCAGTGAATCGAATCAGTTGCGGTATTGCTATCCTGGCACTGCACTGCGCTGATTTATTGCTGATCTCTATCCACAAGTATTCAATTACACTCTCTCCACTTTTCAACTGCGTCTAATGCATTGAATGCTCCTCTCAGGTGGAGGGGTATATCGTCTGGTGGCTGTGACATCCATCATTATGAAGTGCTTCAAAAGATTAGTCATGGCACGAATCAATTCCAGCCTCCTGGATTGCCGGGATCCACCACAGTTCATCCATCACCGCAACAGGTCCACAGCAGACACCACCACCCTGGCCCTGCATTCAACCCTGGAACACATGGATAATAAAGACGTCTATTTCAGACTCCTATTTTTTGACTATAGCTTAGCCTCCAACACTATTATTCCCACGAAACTCATCTCCAAACTCAGTGGCCTGGGCCTCAGCACCTCCCCGTGTGACTGGATCCTGAACTCCCTAACCCACAGACCGTAATCAGTAAGGATAGGCAACAACACCTCCTCCCTGATCACCCCCAACATCGGTCCCCCACAAGGCTGTGTTCTCAGCCCCCTTACTAGACTCTTTATACACCTATGACTGTGTGGCCAAGTTCCCCTCCAATTCGATTTTCAAGTTTGCTGAAGACACCACTGCAGTGGGTTGGATCCCAAACAATGATGTGATGGCGTACAGGAATGAGGTAGAGAATCTAGTGAACTGGTGCGGTGACAATAATCTCTCCCTCAATGTCAACAAAATGAAGGAGATAGTCATCGACTTCAGGAAGTGCAGTGGACCCCACCAACGCCACTACTTTTTCAGAAGACTAAGGAAATTTGCCATGTCAGCTACGAATCTCATCAACCTTTACGGATGCACCATAGAAAGCATCCTTTCTGGTTGTATCACAGCTTGGTATGGGCTCCTGCTCTGTCCAAGACTGCAAGGAACTACAAAGGGTCGTGAATGAAACCCAGTCCATCTCACAAACCAGCTTCCCATCCATTAACACTGTCTACACTTTCTATGAAGTAAAAAGGATTGAGAGCTTCAAGTTTTTAGGTGTCCAGATCATCAACAACTTGTCCTAGTCCCCCCATGCCGACACTATAGTTAAGGAAGCCCCAACGCCTCTACTTTCTCAGAAGACTAAGGAAATTTGGCGTGTCAGCTATGGCTCTCACCAACTTTTACAGATGCACCATAGAAAGCATTCTTTCTGTATCACAGCTTGGTATGGCCCCTGCTCTACCCAAGGCCACAAGGATTTACAAAACATTGTGAATTTAGCCCAGTCCATCACACAAATCAGCCTCCCATCCATTGACACTTTCTACACTTCCCCCTGCCTTGGCAAAGCAGCCAACATAATTAAGGACCCCACACACCCCAAACATTCTCTCTTCCATCTTCTTTCACTGGGAAAAAAATATGAAAGTCTGAGGTCACATACCAACCAACTCAAGAACAGCTTCTTCCCTGCTGCTGTCAGACTTTTGAATGGACTTACCTTGCATTAAGTTGATCTTTCTCTACACCCTAATTATGACTGTAACACTACATTCTGCGCCCTCTCGTTTCCTTCTCTATGAATGGCATGTTTTGTCTGTATAGCGTGTGAGAAACAATATCTTTTCACTGTGTACTAATACATGAGACAATAATAAATCAAATGAAATCGCTTAATACCACAGACAGATCTCAAAGTGTTTCCATTTATTGCAGCCTTGGTTGATGGAGAGAGCTTGTTCCTTTTTTCACTCAGACTACTCACTCTTCTCCCATCTGCGGGAGCCAGGTCCCTGAGCACTTCAATAACAGAGAACCTGGAAACTTGAGAGTGATCTAAAGGGGGTCTTATGCAGGGGGTCTTGTGAGAGGGGCAATTAAACATTTGGAGGGAGAGCATGAGGGAGTGTTGATTGGTGGAGTGATGGAGTGGAGGCATGTTGAAAGGAGAGGGATGGAAGGAGCAAGTGTAGAGGTGAAGGGGAGTGAGAGTGGAGGGAGGGAAGGCAAGGAGGTGGAGGTGATGTAGAGAATGGAAATATGAGGACAGTGTGTGGCAGGGTCAGGGAAATAGGATACGGGAAGTAGGGAGACTGACCCTCTCGCCCAGTGGAGACTCTGACTCCATTCCCCTCCCCATCCCCAACAGAGTGCATCTTCATAGCTCTGCCCCATCCTAGGGCACAATCTGACCATCGTGATACCCACTGCATCGCCCACCTGAATCCCAAGCTCAACCCTCACCCACTGCCATCACCTCCAGGCTCAATTTCCTCAAACCTCTCCTTGTGGGTACCGATGATGCACGCTACACAAGCCCCATTTCACCCAGATCTCTCTCGCCTTCACTCATAGGTCCATAAGATATAAAAGCAGAATTAGGCCATTTGGCCTATCGAATCCTCTCCGCCATTGGATCATGGCTGATGTTCTCCTCATACCCATTTTCCTGCCTTCTCCCCATAACCCTTCAACCCATTACCAATTAAAAATCGAACTCTTCCTTAACTTTACTCACTGTCCCAGCATCCATCGCACTTTGGGGTAGTGAATTCCACAGGTTCACTCTGCGCTGTGCTTAGTCCCACTGACCCTCCTTGCTAATTCCCAATGGCTTCCTGTTTCTCGATGTCCCTGGGGGTGTACTGGGTTAATAATATGGAGAATTCGGACAACACCAGAGCATTTTAATTCAGCTCAGAACAGGTAAAACTGATCCTAAAGCTGTTGACTTGCTTCAGAAACTCGACTGATGGAATAATATTCTACTGGGGAAGGAGAATTGCCCCGTCTCCCGCAACCCCTGCCCCTCCTCAGCCCATTTCCCACCACCATTCAGCCTCACTCTCAAATTCTATTGAATTACTTCGGGTGGCACAGTGGTTAGCACTGTTGCCTCACGGCTCCAGGGACCCGGGTTCGATTCTCGGCTTGGCTGACTGTCTGGGTGGAGTCTACACGTTCTTCCCGTGTTTGCGTGGGTTTCCTCCAGGTGCTCCGGTTTCCTCCCATATTCCAGATTCTGCAGATTAGGTTAATTGGCCATGTTAAATTGACCCTCGTTTTGGAGGGGGATTAGCAGGGTAAATATGGGGGTTTAGGGGCTGGGTGGGATTGTGGTCGGTACAGGCTTGATGGGCTGAATGGTCTCTTTCTGTACTGTAGGGATTCTATGATTCTACTTCTTGCAGAAGCTGACCTTGCCGTTTTATCTATTTCTGCTCCCCTGCGTATTAATCTGAATTCTAAACTTCAGACTGCTGTTCTCCCACACACAAAGCTTCAATTCAGTTTGATTTGATTCCAAGTTCCTGTCACTGTCTTGCCGCTGTGTGTCCTTCTGTCACAAACAATTCCTCACTGGCTCCTGAGGCTGAGATTGAAACTGCACAGGGACATCTGGTTTCACATCAATGCCCTTAACCCAAGGGGGAAAGGGAAAAAGGGAATTAATTTGATTGCGGGAATATGGGGAGAAAATTGGGAAGCGGGTGGGATTAGATTGGACAAAGAACAGACACGGGCACAATACACTGAATGGCTCTGTTCTTCTCTGTGAGGTTCGATGGAGAAAGCAACCTTGAAGAATGATCCCAATTTCACTTGTGACCTCTTATTCACTCACTGGAAGCGGCCTCAAGATTTTCTTAAGGTTAACGTGTAGGTTCAGTATGCAGTTAGGAAGGCAGATGCAATGTTAGCATTCATGTCGAGAGGGCTAGAATACAAGAGCAGGGATGTATTTCTGAGGCTGTATAACGCTCGGGTCAGACCCCATTTGGAGAATTGTGAGCAGTTTTGGGCCCTGTATCTAAGGAAGGATGTGCTAGCCTTGGAAAGGGTGCAGAGAAGGTTCACAAGACTGATCCCTGGAATGAAGAGCTTGTTATATGAGGAACGGTTGGGTCTATACTCGTTGGAGTTTAGGAGGATGAGGGGGGATCTTATTGAAACTTACAGGATACTGTGAGACCTGGATAGAAAGGGCACGGAGAGGATGTTTCCACTAGCAGGAAAAACTGGAACCAGAGGGCACAACCTCAGGCTAAAAGGACGATCCTATAAAACAGGAATTTCTTCAGCCAGAGAGTGGTGAATCTGTGGAACTCTTTGCCACAGAAGGCTGTGCAGGCCAGGTCAGTGAGTGTCTTTAAGACCACAGATAGATAGGTTCTTGCTTATTAAGGGGATCAGGGTTTATGGGGAAAAGGCAGGAGAATGGGGATGAGAAAAATATCAGCCATGATTGAATGGTAGAATAGACTTGATGGGCCGAGTGGCCTAATTCTGCTCCTGTGTCTTATGGTCTTATGGCCACAGTAGGAGGGGCCATCATTTAGTCTCCATCCCGAGGAGGAAGGCGATGGCCTCGTGGTATTAGCGCTAGACCATTAATCCAGAAACTCAGTTAACGTTCTGAGGACCCAGGTTTTTGGGGTGGCACGGTGGCACAGTGGTTAGTACTGCTGCCTCACAGCACCAGGAACCTGGGTTCGATTCCCAGCTTGGGTCATTGTCTGTGTGGAGTCTGCACATTCTCCCTGTGTCTGCGTGGGTTTCCTCCCGGTGCTCCAGTTTTCTCCCACAGTCCAAAAGACGTGCAGGTTAGGTGCATTGGCCATGCTAAATTCTCCCTCGGTGTACCCGAACAGGCACCAGAGTGTGGCAACTGGGGGATTTTCACAGTAACTTCTTTGGAGTGTTAATGTAAGCCTACTTGTGATACTAATAAATAAACTGAAAAAAACCCAAGCCTGTTCAATACCTCAACACATATAAAGGTAAGTTGGTACGGTTATTTCCTCACACAAAAATATTGCAAACCCAGATCTTCGTCTCCCCAGAAGTATAACGGATAAATTAGTGTCTCTCTCTCTCTCTCTCTCTGTAGTAACCTTCTCTAATGCACATTCCAGATGTCTGTTAGCCTGGTGATGACAATAGACATTCCTAAAATTGTTAGCAATAAGATGGTTAAATATAGTGAAGGTATTTGCAAAGTGGTGCAATCTCCTACCCGCCTTGGAATTTTTAAAGACATCTTCGCACTTTTTGCATTTTTCTCCTTGCACCGACAGCTTGCTTCATCAGCAAAACAGAAGTTCTAAGCTGCGTATTCTGGCCCAGAGTTTGCTGAAGTGGGGGAATCTCTCTGTCCTGTTGCACTTTGTCTTCACCCACAGCTCAAACATTTGGAGCATTGCTTGCTGGAGGGGGCGGCACGGTGGCACAGTGGTTAGCACAGCGGCAGGGAGCCGGGTTCGATTCTGGCCTCGGGTCACTGCCTGTGTGGAGTTTGCACATTCTCACCGTGTCTGCGTGGGTCTCCTCCGGATGCTCTGGTTTCAACCCACACTCAAAAGATGTGCGGGTTAGGTTGATTGGCCTTGGAAAATTGCACCTTAGTGTCAGGGGAACTATCATGATAAATGAGAGTTATGGGAATAGGGCCTGGGTGGGATTGAGGTCGGTACGGGTTGGATGGGCCAACTGGCCTCCTTCTTTACTGTAGGGACTCTATGAAAAATTTCTATGAAATTCTAAGTGTGAGCTGGTAACAGTACAGCAACGGCGATGGACAACTGGGAACTTGCTAAATGATGGACCAGGAAGTCTGTTGAGATGCAGGTGTCGGACTAGGGTGGGCACAGTAAGCAGTCTCCCCAATACCAGGTTAAAGTCCAACAGCTTTATTTGGAATTCCGAGCTTTCGGAGCACTGGTTGACTCACCTGATGAAGGAGCAGTGCTCCGAAAGCTCATGATTCCAAATAAACCTCTTGGACTTTACCCTGGTGTTGTGAGACTCTTTACTGTGCCTTCATCAAGGAGATTGAAGATTCGGAGAGTAAACAGAGGAGCAACCGAGAAGGGAACAGGGTAAATTAGAGTCAAACAAGATGCAGAGAGAGAGGGAAAGAAACATTGAATTAAGGGGAAGAAAAGAAAGGGACAGAGAGGAAAAGGATAGGAAATATTAAAAATATAAAGGTGACTGTGACACTCTGCAGTTTCAGTGTTCTGAGCCAGAGAGGTTGAGTGGCATTAAAGAAAAATAAACCTCATCATTAAAAGGCTCCATACTTAGCCAAATACCAGCCCTAACTGTCTGAAATGAGTTTCATTTGATTTAATATCACGGTGGCACAATGCTTAGCACTGCTCTCTCACAGCGCCAGGGACCCAGGTTCAAGTCCGGCCTTGGATCACTATCTGTATTGAGTCTGCACGTTCTCCCCGTGTCTGCGTGGGTTTCCTCTGGGTTTTCCGGTTTCCTCCCACAGTCCAAAGATGTGTGGGTTAGGTAAATTGGCCCTCAGTTAGCGGGGGTTGGCAGGGTATATACATGGGTTAACACGGATAGAGCTAAAAATAATGTGATGAGATCTGTTACAGCCACCTTCAACAGTGTGGCACTCCCTCAGCACTGACCCTCTGACAGTGCGGCACTCCCTTAGCACTGACCCTCTGACAGTGCGGCACTCCCTCAGTGCTGACCCTCTGACAGTGCGGCACTCCCTCAGTACTGACCCTCTGACAGTGCGGCACTCCCTCAGTACTGACCCTCTGACAGTGCGGCACTCCCTCAGTACTGACCCTCTGACAGTGCGGCACTCTCTCAGTACTGACCCTCTGACAGTGCGGCACTCCCTCAGTACTGACCCTCTGACAGTGCGGCACTCCCTCAGTACTGACCCTCTGACAGTGCGGCACTCTCTCAGTACTGACCCTCTGACAGTGCGGCGCTCCCTCAGTACTGACCCTCTGACAGTGCAGCACTCCCTTAGCACTGACCCTCTGACAGTGCGGCACTCCCTCAGTACTGACCCTCTGACAGTGCGGCACTCCCTCAGCACTGACCCTCTGACAGTGCGGCACTCTCTCAGTACTGACCCTCTGACAGTGCGGCACTCCCTCAGTACTGACCCTCTGACAGTGCGGCACTCCCTCAGTACTGACCCTCTGACAGTGCGGCACTCTCTCAGTACTGACCCTCTGACAGTGCGGCGCTCCCTCAGTACTGACCCTCTGACAGTGCAGCACTCCCTTAGCACTGACCCTCTGACAGTGCGGCACTCCCTCAGTACTGACCCTCTGACAGTGCGGCACTCCCTCAGCACTGACCCTCTGACAGTGCGGCACTCTCTCAGTACTGACCCTCTGACAGTGCGGCACTCCCTCAGTACTGACCCTCTGACAGTGCGGCACTCCCTCAGTACTGACCCTCTGACAGTGCAGCACTCCCTTAGCACTGACCCTCTGACAGTGCGGCACTCCCTCAGTACTGACCCTCTGACAGTGCGGCACTCCTTCAGTACTGACCCTCTGACAGTGCGGCACTCCCTCAACACTGACCCTCTGACAGTGCGGCACTCCCTCAGTACTGACCCTCTGACAGTGCGGCACTCCTTCAGTACTGACCCTCTGACAGTGCGGCACTCCCTCAACACTGACCCTCTGACAGTGCGGCACTCCCTCAGTACTGACCCTCTGACAGTGCAGCACTCCCTTAGCACTGACCCTCTGACAGTGCGGCACTCCCTCAGTACTGACCCTCTGACAGTGCGGCACTCCCTCAACACTGACCCTCTGACAGTGCGGCACTCCCTCAGTACTGACCCTCTGACAGTGCGGCACTCCTTCAGTACTGACCCTCTGACAGTGCGGCACTCCCTCAACACTGACCCTCTGACAGTGCGGCACTCCCTCAGTACTGACCCTCTGACAGTGCGGCACTCCCTCAGTACTATAGTGAGGTGTCAAGGTGAATCTTGGGCTCAAGTCTGTAATGATTTCAATGAGACCCATGAGATTGGCCTCTCGGAGTATGAGCTCCCTGATTGAATTCGTAATTTCCTGCCCAAACTGGGGGTGCCTCGTCTGTGTATAAATGTGGGAGCATCAGGTCCACTGACACTCCAGATTCTGACTGTGTGCCTGAAACACTCTCGGAGTGGAATTCAGTTTGTAAATAAAGGGAAACTGGTGAAGGGACAGCAGCCAATGAGGAATTATTCCAAAGCCTCTGAATTGGCACTGGATTCTGAAACCCTGTTACTCAGAACTAACCAACTGAGCCACAGCCAGCAATCCATTCTCACTCCCTTTCTCTTTATTTCAGTTTAATTCCAAGTTCTGATTATCTGACTCGCTGTGGGAGATCCCCGGGTTACATTTGAGAGATGATTAACAAGTATTACTCACTGGATTGCCTGGTTATAGACTGATATTCAAAAGGGGAAAAGTAACCAGTTGTGCTGTTTGGACTTTTCAAGACTTGTGAAACCAATATGGACGTGGGCCAGTGTCTGCGGGAGTTTGTGTGGGTTTTCTCCGGGTGCTCCGGTTTCCTCCCACACCCCAAAAACGTTCTCTTAGGCCAATTGGTGTAACAAATTGTCCCCAAATTAGTCAATCTTCCCCAGTAGGTGTAGACAAAGGTCATAGATAGAGGAGGGCACTCATAATATTAAAGTGGCGGTGCGGGCTCATTGGGCCGAAGGGCCTGTTTCCCGTGCTGTGTTGTTCTTTGTTCTAATAAGATTATGTGACAACAGTTCCGGAAATTTCCATTTGCCGCACAGTCAGGAACAAGCTTGCTTCAGTTTACACAAGGCTGAAAATTAAAAAACAAACCCTATCGCGTTGCCACAGTTCAAATATTCCCCTGGCCCGGTACGGAATCTATAACAATAATTGTCAGATTCAGTTTTTTTTATATACTGTTTTGATTGGTCATTAAAGGGGTGTAACCGTTGGTGGGTTTATTTGGTGGGCAAATTCAGGGTCAGTGGGGAGGCTCATGGGGCAACTCAAGGCTAGAGAACGTTGAAATATTTTATGCAGACATTTTGACCAGTTTAAGAACATAAGAACATAAGAAATAGGAGCAGGAGTAGGCCATCCGGCCCTTCGAGCCTGCCCCGCCATTCAATAAGATCATGGCTGATCTGTCGTGGCTCAGTTCCACATTCCCGCCCTCTGCCCATAACCCTTAATCCCCTCGCTTATCAAAAACCCATCAACCCGCGTCTTAAAAATATTTAGCGAGGCAGCCTCCACCACTTCAACGGGCAGAGAATTCCAGAGATTCACCACCCTTTGAGTGAAGAAGTTCCTCCTCAACTCCATTCTAAACCACCCCCCCTTTATCTTGAGGCTGTGCCCCCTAGTCCTACTGTCCTTTCTGAGCGGGAAGAGTCTCTCCACCTCTATCCTATCCATCCCATTCATCATCTTATACGTCTCAATGAGATCTCCCCTCATTCTTCTAAACTCTAACGAGTACAAGCCTAGTTTATTCAGCCTCTCCTCATAGCTCAACCCCCTCAACTCCGGTATCAGCCTAGTAAACCTCCTCTGCACTCCCTCCAAGGCCAAAATATCCTTGCGTAAGTGCGGCGACCAAAACTGCACACAGTACTCCAGCTGCGGCCTCACCAATGCCCTATACAGCTGCAGCAAGATTGAAGGAGCAGCGCTCCGAAAGCTAGTGGCTTTTGCTACCAAATAACCCTGGTGTTGTGAGACTTCTTACTGTGTTTACCCCAGTCCAACGCTGGCGTCTCCGCATCTTAATTTAAAGTGTCTAGTCTTATGTTGAGTTGAATTTCTCATTTGACCACAATGTAAGGCATTCTAATCTTGTGGCCAAATTTCCTCATTCCTTGAACTATTCCGTGGCCACCCCTCACCCCACCTCCCCCGCATGGAGACCCGTTACCAGCTCCAGCCACTCGCTGTACATCCCTCCCGACTGTATTGCCTGCAGCTGAAAGCCAGCAGAGATTTATGAGAGGCAGCTGAATTAATGAGCCGGTTTCACGTTGCCATCCAAAGTCCACATTATATCGGATGACATTTCCCCCCCTTGGTTTCTTGTGCAGCTGGGAGCGTTAGGAGCCAGTCCGCACCACTGCCCAGTGGTGACCGGCCTATCCCCTCACTGACCCTACTGCCTTCCGACATCTCCCTCTGAGGTTTACAGCCCTCCCTCGACACCTCCTCCCTCAGGGTGAAGCTGAGGCACCAGGCCCCGTCACTGATGTGTGAGCCACTTCCCCAGCCACTTATTAATGGGGCCATTTTCTGCTTTTTGTTTAACCAAGTGTACAGAAATCCAATTCCAAAACGGCTCAGCTCAGCCAAATGGAGATGTCAGTTGGCCAAATGGGGAAGGGGGGAGTTGGGACGGTTAGCAGAACATTGGCTGAGTGAGGGGTGGGGGGATGAGGGGGTGAGGAGTGAGGGGATAGGGGAGTGAGGGGGGCAGGGGAGTGTGGGTGTAGGGGGGATGAGGGAGTGAGGTGGTGGGGAGTGAGGGGGTGAGGAGTGAGGGGGTGGGGAGCAGGGGAGGGTGGATGTAGGGGGATGAGGGAGTGAGGTGGTGGGGAGTGAGGGGGTGAGGAGTGAGGGGATGGGGGAATGAGGGGGCAGGGGAGTGTGGGTGTGGGGGGAAGAGGGGATGAGGAGAGTGAGGGGGTGGGGAGTGAGGGGGTTGGGGAGTGAAGGGGTGGGGTGGTGGGGAGTGAGGTGGCGGGGAGTGAGGGGGCGGGGAGTGAGGGGGCAGGGGAGTGAGGGGATGGGGAAGAGGGGATGAGAAGAGTGAGGGGGTGGGGGGGATGAGGGAGTGAGGGGGTGGGGAGTGAGGGGGTTGGGGAGTGAAGGGGTGGGGTGGTGGGGAGTGAGGTGGCGGGGAGTGAGGGGGCGGGGAGTGTGGGTGTGGGGGGATGAGGGGATGAGGAGAGTGAGGGGGTGGGGAGTGAGGGGGTGGGGGAGTGAAGGGGTGGGGTGGTGGGGAGTGAGGGGGCGGGGAGTGAGGGGGCGGGGAGTGAGGGGGCAGGGGAGTGAGGGGATGGGGAGTGAGGGGGCGGGGAGTGAGGGGATGGGGAAGAGGGGATGAGGAGAGTGAGGGGGTGGGGGGGTGAGTGGGTCAGGGAATGAGGGAGTGGGGGGAGTGAGGGGGCAGGGGGAATGAAGGGTGGGGGAATGAGGGCATGGGGAATTTGGGGTTGGGGGAGTGAGAGGGGCGAGGGATTCAGGACTTGGGGGTGTGAGGGGGTGGGGGAGTGAGTGGGTGGGAGGGGTGGGGGGTGGAAGGGTGTGGGGGTTGGGAGTTGGGGGGGGAGAGGGGCTGGTGGTTGTAATGTCAGCGTACGGATTCTTTGCAAGTTTTATTTCACCATTTTAGCACAGCTGGAATTCCTTACCTCAGCATTCACATCGCAGAGAGAGAAACCGTTTAGATCACAAACACAGGCCGGCAGCTGTTAATGCCTGAAGTGGCCCAGTGTAAAACTCTGCTGATGGAACTGTGGCAGCATTACTGTCAGAATGGCTTTTTGCTTTGGGTGAATAACCACCGATTAAAACTTCACTGTTTGAGGGAGAAGTTGATTTTGAAATAAAATCCAATGTGTCTCTACATTTCCTTACCCGCCCAAGCTTAGAACCAGGCGGAGGGCAGTTAGGATTGGCTGAGAGACACAGCCCGTCACCATCCTCTCCGAAACCAGCCCACCGCCTTGAATTTCAACCTGTTTTCCTGAGCAGGCGGCAAGGACGGACGCCTGAAGCTGCCCGGGGTCCTGTGGATGGCGGTTTAGCTGGATGGTGGGGCTTGTGATGCAGAGTGACGCCAACAGTGTGGGTTCAACTCACGGAAGCAACCTTACCCCTCGTGTGGTGTGTGCTGCCCCTTTAAGAGCGCAGGTCATGTGATCCTGAGGCAGGGTGGAGCTCAGGGAGACGGTCTTGGATTGAGTGTGGAACAGTACACACCTTTAATAAAGGGCTCCCACTGTTAAGCCTTTGAGACCTAGCCCATGGTCCTTCTTACACTTTGTATTGGATAACCATACTTAATAACATGATCCTCAGAGTAAATCACCACCTGTCAGCTCTCTCCATCAAGTGGAGATAGTCAAGGCCTTCATGTTTTTAGGTGTCCAGATCACCAACAGCCTGTCCTGACCCCCTCATGCCGACACTATTGTTAGGAAAGCCCCACCAATGTCTCTACTTTCCCAGGAGACTAAGGAAATTCGGCATGTCCGCTGCCTCAGAAAAGCAACCAGCATAATTAAAGACCCCACGCACCCGGACATTCTCTATTCTTCCATCGGGAAAAAGATACAAAAGTCTGAGGTCATGTAACGACCGACTCAAGAACTTCCCTGCTGCCGTCAGACTTTTGAATGGACCTACCGTGCACCAAGTTGAACTTTCTCTACACCCTCGCAATGACTGTTCACTCCCACAGCCCAAAGATGTGCTCTTAGGCAAATTGGTGTAACAAAGTGTCCCTAAATTAGTCTCCCCTCAATCTGGTTTCCAATGTGGAGTGCCATTAGTGTAGACAAGGGTCATGGGTGGAAGAGGGGACTCACAATGTTGAAATGGCGGCGCGGGCTCGTTGGGCCGAAGGGCCTGTTTCCGGTGCTGTGTTGTTCTTTGCTCTTTGACTGTAACCCCTCATTTTGCACTCTCTCCTTCCCTTCTCTATGAAGTCTCACAACACCAGATTAAAGTCCAACAGGTGTATTTGGAATCACGAGCTTTCGGAGTGCCGCTCCTTCATCAGATGAGCGTTCATCATGTCCAAGATCACCTGATGAAGGAGCAGCGCTCCGAAAGCTCGTGATTCCAAATAAACCTGTTGGACTTTATCGTGGTGTTGTGAGACTTCTTACTGTGCTTACCCCAGTCCAACGCTAGCATCTCCACATCATCTGTATGAATGGTATGCTTTGTCTGCGCAAGAAACAAAACTTTTCACTGTATATTAGTACATGTGACAATAATAAATCAAGTCAAATTAAAGGCGGGAGCAGCCTATGGTTACCTGGGACTATGGTGACTTTACCTTTAAGATGGCAGTCAATCTGAGGATGTCATTTGACCACAACTGCAATTTTAACCCAATAATTTTCCCACCAAGTGAAGATGGGACTGAAGATCCAGGACCTGAAGAGGCCCAAACTGACAAGTCGTTTGACCTTTTTGCAGCTAAACTTTTCCTGTGAGGTCAGACCGAGCAGAGGTTCCTCTCTGGGCCTTCACGAATGCCGACTGATCCTGGCCCTGCCTTTCTTACACAACTGAAAAAAACAAAATGTGTTTTAGTTATAAAATCATAAAGATGATTGAAGAGAAGTCAATTTGAACCTTGCACTGATTTATTGGGACGCCTGCAGTTTCTTGGTTGCTATACACTTACACTGGCCAGTTTACTCCTTTGGGACTCTGTCCAATTAAAACAATCCCAGCTTTACATAATAAGTTCAGGAGATCAGATGCCTCTCAAGAAAAATCTCTCCCAAAAGTTTGGAGGAACGTTGAATTGAAGCTGTCTTGAAAAAGCTTTTCCTTACATTTTCAAAATATCCTCCCCAAGCCTCGCTGAGGCGATGGCGTGATGCAGTGGGTCACCTGACACTGACATTTACCACAAGGCCCATGACTCGTTCCGGGTCACAACTTTGAACTTCCAACACTGGGTGACGGTAACGCATCCTTGTTACCAATTAGCAGTAATAGTGTATTATTGGGGGTATGTCCACCATGGACCCAGATGTCAGGAGACCCCCAACTTTTTGATGCGGAACCCCATAGAATAGAATCCCTGCAGTGCAGAAGGAGGCCATTCAGCCCATCAAGCCTGCACTAACAATGATCCCACTCAGGCCCTATCCCTGTAACCCCATATATTTACCCTACTAATCTTCCTGACACTAAGGGGCAATTTAGCATGGCCAATCAACATAACCCACACATCCTTGGGCTGTGGAAGGAAACTGGAGCATGCGGAGGAAATCCATGCAGACACGGGGAGAATGTGCAAACTCCGCACTGACAGTGACCCAAACCAGGAGTCGAACCTGGGTCCCTGGCGCTGTGAGGCAGCAGTGCTAACCACTGTGCCACCTTAACCTGTCATTGGCAAGGGACCATTTAACTCAGCCTAAGGTGTGGCTTCAAACCGATGCGATGGGTTGTACATGGTGTGTGAATGGAGCAGCATGGAGGCACAGCAGTGAGTCAGTCTCAAATATTTTATTCAGAATTAATATTGAATTGGAGAAGAAAAATCATCCCGAGTTAGTGCCAGAGAGAGAGAAATGGAATAACTCATCCAAAAATGGAATAGCCACTGCCAGAGCACAGAGGGTGCAGGGCCAGCATCGAATAAATTGAGAAGTTGATGATATTGCAGAGGAAGTTTAACCCAAAGTACAAGGCAGTAGTGAAAAGTGTCAGCGAACTCCATTGTAAGCAGGAGATGCAGGGTTAATTTGTTTAATAGTTAAGAGGGGAACAAGGCTGATTGTTAAAAACCCAAACAAAATCATTAAAAGATTCAATATCACATCTCCAGCCAAAGTTAAATCATCCAAATGCACAACCACTTCCATCTAGAAGGACAAGGGCAGCAGATACATGTGGTATGAGATTACTCTGTACTTTGGTATAGTCTGAGTGGCATGACGTTACTCTGTGTGTGGTATAGTCTGAATGTTACTCTGTGGTATGGTATCGAATCACAGCTTCAGATTTATGTCAGTGAGTTATCCCACACTGTCTTCCTGACCTGATAGGTTACCTACTATTCTCTAGGAACTATCCCATCCAGTCATTTCACAAAGTTTGATGGTTTCTATAACAACTGTGCCCTCACACTCATTGACACCTCCCAAGGTTGGGATGTTTTGATTTATTTTCCTTCCATTCAGCACTGCTGCCTCACAGCGCCAGGGACGCAGGTTTGATTCCCGGCTTGGGTCACTGTCTGTGCGGTGTCTGCACGTTCTCCCCATGTCTGCGTAGGTTTCCTCCGGGTGCTCTGGCTTCCTCCCACAGTCTGAAAGATGTGCTGGTTGGGTGCATTGACCTGTCCACTCACCTGATGAAGGAGTAGCGCTCCTAAAGCTCGTGATTCCGAATAAACCTGTTGGACTTTAACCGAGTGGCTGAACCTTCTTACTGTTAACATTGAATCACTGTTGAGGAATGACTTACTGGAGATCAAGCAAACAACTGTGAGAAATGCTGGCGAGTTTAAAAGAGGAAATACAAGGACCCAAGCAGAACAGGCACAGCGTGAAGCTGAATAAACTGGTAGAAAACAGGCACAGAGAGGGGCTGGAGGAGCAACATATGTTTAGAATGGAGCTTCAGGGGAAACAGCAGCAGGCCAAAGATCGCTGGCAGCACATTAATATTGCTCAGAAAAAGAGGCACAACATCTCACAAGCTGGGGGGTATTCCGATAAAGTGTTCTGAGAAGAAACTGAGAAAGACACAACAGATGCTCAAGTTAATTATAAAAATCAATTGTTCATTTTCTTTAGTCAGATATAAAGAACAAACGAAGAACAACACAGCACGGGAAACAGGCCCTTCAGCCCAATGAGCCCGCGCCGCCACTTCAACATTGTGAGTCCCCTCTTCCACCCATGACCCTTGTCTGCGCTTATGGAACTCCACATCGGAAACCAGATTGAGGGGGAGACTAATTTAGGGACAATTTGTTACGCCAATCAGCCTAAGAGCACGTCTTTGGGGTGTGGGAGGAAACTGGAGCACCCGGAGAAAACCCACGCAAGCACGGGGAGAATGTGCAAACTCCCGCAGACACCGGCCCAAATCCATGTATCTGCACAGCTAGCGGCGATAGTCACTGGGCTGTCGTGTTGCCCGTCAGCTGGTCCAGTTTAAGCGTACACTAACAACGTGAAGCACTAGGCAACTCTCGAAACATCCAAGAGCAGCCCTCGCACGACCCATTGTGTGTATACCCCTTGTTGGACGTATTCAAAAACAGTTATATAGAAATAGGTTTTTTATAAAGAAAAATAGATGTTGTGGTTATTTTTCTTGTAAAGAAATAGGAATTAATTCTTACGCAAATGTATACCTGGGGTGCCATGCTTACTGCTGCACTGTCCTCGGGTGGTGAGTAACAACTGTTCACCAGGTAACCCCCAAGCCTCTTTCTCAAATAAACCACACAAGTGTGACTTCCTTCACCCTCCCTCAGTACTGAGATTTGGGAATTATCTTTGTCACTTCCTCTGTAGCTTTTTCAGGCAATAAGGTTTATTTATTTGTCACACATTGGCTTACATTAACACCGCAATGAAGTTAGTGTGAAAATCCCCGAGTTGCCACACTCTGGTGCCTGTTCGGGTACGCTGAGGGAGAATTTAGCACGGCCAAACCAGCGCGTCTCTCAGACTGTGGGGCGAAACCGGAGCACCCAGAGGAAACCCACACAGACATGAGGACAACATGCAAACTGCACACAGACAGTGACCCGAGCCGGGAGTCGAACCTGGGTCCCTGGCGCTGTGAGGCAGCAGTGCTAACCCGCTGTGACGCACAGTAACCACACAGGATGCCAGACCCCATCTGACCCAGCATTCCCTCTGTAACATGACCAGTGCTGTTGAGTTTGATGACATTAACTTGATGAGTGGAGAAAAAAATAAAACCCAGCAGGAAACAGATGGTGTCGCTTTCAGTGAAACGCTTCATTCCCTCGCTGTCCGACAGGCAGCCAGCCTCCTTGGAAATACGGCATGACTCCCTCCCCCCAGGTTCAGTGAAGCGTTGATGTTCCTTGAGTTGTGAATTTGTAAAGTGGTTATTTATTCACCGACTAACAGCGGGTGCCTCCACAGGCCCTGACAAATGCAGTATGACTCTGCTCGAACACAGCCAGTTTGAGCAGGCGGCAGCGTGACTGGACCCGAGCTTCTGTTACACGCTTTCCACTCATCGCTTTCCGTACGCCAACTCTTGGTTTCAGCTGAAGGCGAAACTTGCCTCAGTAAGGGATTGTCACACTCACTACCTGCACCTCTGGGATAAGGAGGGGATGGGAAGCCAACGGTACAAATGGGGGGTGGGCGGGGTGAGGGTCGGGGGTAGGGGAGAGTGGGCCAAGTTTCCTGCCACCAGCCAGAACAAAGATCAAAGAAAAGTACAGCACAGGAACAGGCCCTTCAGCCCTCCAAGCCTGCACCAATCATAGTGCCTGCCTAATTTAAAACCGTATGCACTTACACAGTCCATATCCTTCCATCCCCGTCCTATTCATATATTCATCAAGCTGCCCCTTAAATGCAGCAATCGTACCTGCTCCCACCATCGCCCCAGGCAGCGCGTTCCAGACACTTACCACCCTCTGTAAAAAAACTTGCCTCGGACATCTCCTCTAAACTTTTCCCCACAAACCCTAAACCTGTGTCCCCCAGTGCTTGACTTTTCTACCCTCGGAAAGAGCATCTGACCATCCGTTCTGTCCATGCCTCTCATATAGACCCCTATCAGGTCACCCCTCAACGTCCATTGTTCCAGTGAGAACAAACCAAGTTTACCCAGCCTCTCCTCTTAGCTTATACCCTCCAGACCAGGTAACATCCTGGTAAACCCCGTCCAAGGCATCCACATCCTTCTGGTAGTGTGGCAACCAGAATTGTACGCAATATTCTAACTGAGGCCTAATTAAAGTTCTGTACAGCTGCAGCATGGCTTGCCAATTTTTAAACTCAATCCCCGATGCTTTCTTGACTGCCTTATCCACCTGCGTTGCCACTTTCAGTGATCAGTGAACCCAGACCTCTCTGCCTTCAATATTCCTAAGGGCTCTACCATTTACTGTATAATTCCTACATGAATAGGACTTTCCAAAGTGCATTACCTCACGCTTGTCTGGATTAAACTCAGATGGACCTGTTGGACTTTAGCCTGGCATTGTGAGACTTGTTACTGCAACTTTTTTAACACAGGGTGGTGAGTTGTCTGGAATGAGCTGCCCGAGGCAAAGGTAGAGGCAGGTACAATTTTGTCTTTTGAAAAGCATTTCGACAGTTACATGGGTAAGAGGAGCACTGAGGGATATGGGCCAAATGCGGGCAATTGGGACTAGCTTAATGGTAAGAACTGGGCAGTATGACAAGTTGGACCGAAGGGCCTGTTTCCATCCTGTAAACCTCTGTAAACTCCATCTGCCACTTCTCCACCCAAGTCTCCAATAGGTCTATATCTTGCTGTATCCTCTGACAATCTTCTTCACTATCCGCAATCTAGATATACAACCTAGAGCTGTCTGGTTATGTGGAAACAAACATGTTTTGTATACAAGCAGAGTCATAGACAGGGGAACAAGATAACACTCGCTCCCAAGTTAACATTACACATCACAAGACACGCTTGCTGCCATTCTATAAATATATTTAATTATGGGGGAAACAGGAATGATTTCATACAGATTAGGAGGCTGATTATACCACAGTCTATTTTGGAATGTTATTATGGGTGTGATTCTGTGGCTGACACCAGCTCTTGAGGAAACTTTGATGCGTGTAAGTGTAAGTAAAAGACACAAAGAATGATCCGCATTTATATAGCGCCTTTCACAACCTTAGGACCCAATGTACTTCACAGCCAAAGAGCTGCTTTCAAAGTCAAGTCCATTTGGCCCATTGAGTCCACACCGACTGTCTGACAAGACTGTCTTACCCAGGCCCTATTCCCCATCACTCACACATTTAGCATGGCCAATCCTTCTAACTCACACATCTTTGGAGTGTGGGAGGAAACTGGGGAGAATGTGCACCCAAGCTGGGAATTGAACCCGGGCCCCTGGCACTGTGAGGCAGCAGTGCTAACCACTGTGCCGCTCTGTTACCCCTTCAACATAATGGCACAACTGACATGGCAGCACTCTCTCTGTCATTTGGGTCAATGGCTGCCTGCCTCATTGTGAGAAGTGGGGTGAAAAACATTTTATTTAAGATTACTGAATGGCCAATTCCTCACTTTCCCAATGCATTACCCTCATGGGTGGCACAGTGGTTAGCACTGCTGCCTCACAGCACCAGGAACCTGGGTTCGATTCCCGGCTTGGGTCACGGTCTGCGTTGCACATTCTCCTCGTGTCCACGTGGGTTTCCCCCCGGGTGCTCCGGTTTCCTCCCACACTCCAAAGATGTGCGGGTTAGGTGGATTGGCCAGGCTAAATTGCCCCTTAGTATCAGGGGGAGCAGCTAGGGTAAATGCATGTGATTATGGGGAGAGGGCCTGGTGTGATTGTGGTCAGTGAAGACTGGATGGGCCAAAAGGTCTCCTTCTGCACTGTAGGATTGTATGATACCCAATGGGTGGCTTGGGTATGTCCCCGAACTTTACTAATATTTTTAAACCAGGGTCCTGTGCTGCCGGTGGGGTCAAGACGCAATTTCTCAGTGCGAGTGGTTGGAGAAATGGTCAAGAGGAGGAGGCTTGGCCGATTGCCCCTCTGGGACTCTTTGTCCCATCAGCTGCTGCATTCTTAGACCTTGATCAACAAACCCAACACAGGCTACTGAGGAAACCAGGGCCTTCCCAGTCACCATCGGCCCTTATATTCCCATATAACGGGGAGGCAATGGCCTAGTGATATTATCGCTAGACTATTAACCCAGAAACTCAGCTAACGTTTTGGGGACCCAAGTTCGAATCCCACCACGGCAGACGACGGAATTTGAATTCAATTAAAAATATCTGGAATTAAGAATCTACTGATGAAACCATTGTCGATTGTTGGAAAAACCCATCTGGTTCACTGATGTCCTTTAGGGAAGGAAATCTGCCGTCCTTACCTGGTCTGGCCTACATATGAGCCTAGGACCACAGCAATGTGGTTGACTCTCAACTGCCCCCAGACAACTAATAAAGGCTGCCCAGCCAGCGATGCCAGTGTCCCACAAATGAATAAGATGAATCCCACCAGAGAGCCGCCATCACGGTTTTTGAAAGCATCTCCTGATTCTCAAATATGCTACAGTGGTTGCCATGACAAGTGAAAGTAACAATCCAACACACAGGGGCTGAGGTAAGGTTAGTGAGTTAAGAAAAGTGTCCCATCTCTCCCGCCACGGGAATTATAGCAGGCACGGCACAGACTATAGAGAGGTCCATTGATTTTCCCGTTTCCAGGCGAGTGTGGACAAAAATCCCATGCCTATCCTCAATAAAAGCAGTTCGGGGGCGGCACGGTGGCAGGGTCGGTAGCACATCCACCTCACAGCGCTAGAGATCCGGGTTCGATTCCCGGCTTGGGTCACTGTCTGTGCGGAGACTGCACGTTCTCCCCGTGTCTGCGTGGGTTTCCTCTGGGTGCTCCGGTTTCCTCCCACAGTCCAAAGATGTGCAGGTTAGGTTGATTGATCATAATAAGTTGCCCCTTAGTGTTCTGGGATGCACAGGTTAGAGAGATTAGAAGGGTAAGTATGTGGGGTTACGGTGATTGCTGTTGGTGCGGACTCAATGGGCCAAGTAAGAACATCAGAATATAAGAAATAGGAGCAGGAGTAGGCCATTTGCCCTTTGAACCTGCCCCGCCATTCAATAAGATCATGGATGATCTGAAGTGGATCAGTTCCACTTTCCTGCCTGCTCCCCATAACCCTTAACTCCCTTGTCTATCAGAAACCTATCTACCCGTGACTTAAACATATTCAGCGAGGCAGCCTCCACCACTTCAACGGGCAGAGAATTCCAGAGATTCACCACCCTTTGAGTGAAGAAGTTCCTCCTCAACTCTGTTCTAAACCGCCCCCCCTTTATCTTGAGGCTGTGCCCCCTAGTTCTGGTTTCCTCCTGCACTGTAGATTCTATAATTTTATTTATCCCTATTTATGGACAAATCTAGTAAGCTTGATCAAAGCCAGTTTACTAAGTGGCCTTTTATCTGGTGTGCCTGTACAGTGATGCAGCAAGGGATGCTGTGTGTCATTATGTACTTACAGGAATGTGCTTAACGCTGGAGATCTGTAACTCTGCAGTCAACACGTTTGCTAATGTGCGACATTACAACAGTGTCAACTCTTTAAAGAGACTTCATTAGCTCGAGGGATCATCTCCAAAGACTCAAAATACAATCTGTTTTGAACAGGTCACAGAGAGGGATTCTCCAGACCCCCCGCAGTGCGTTCGCATCAACAGAGGCAACCCACCATTGGCCGTGTCAATGGGATTTCTTGTTTCATGCACCCCTCCCCCCCGCACTCCGTCCTTCCCCAACCCCGCCAACACCCTCCTGGAAACCGACAGTGGGAGGTGGGGGGATTCAATGTTGGCGGGACTGGAAATTCTCGTCGGCGAGAACACGACCAGGAAATTCCGGCCATAATTAAACAAGACAGAGAAAAGAGCTAAATATCGGGGGGTGAGGAGGATGGGGGTGGCATGGTGCCACGGTGGTTAGCACTGCTGCCTCGCAGCGCTAGGGGACCCGGGTTCGATTCCCGGCTCAGGTCGCTGTCGTGTGGAGTTTGCACATTCTCCCCATGTCTGTGTGGGTTTCCTGCGGGTGCTCCAGTTTCCTCCCACGCTCCAAAATAAGAACACAAGAACATAAGAAGTAGGAGCAGGAGTAGGCCATCTAGCCTTTCGAGCCTGCCCCGCCATTCAATAAGATCATGGCTGATCTGAAGTGGATCAGTTCCATTTTCCCGCTTTCTCCCCATAACCCTTAATTCCCTTGTTTATCAGAAACCTATCTACCCGTGACTTAAATATATTCAGCGAGGCAGCCTCCACCACTTCAACGGGCAGAGAATTCCAGAGATTCACCACCCTTTGAGTGAAGAAGTTCCTCCTCAACTCCATTCCTTATCTTGAGGCTGTGCCCTCTAGTTCTGTTTTCCTTTCTAAGTGGAAAGAATCTCTCTACCTCTACCTTATCCATCCCCTTCATTATCTTGTAAGTCTGAATATGTGTGGGTGAGGTGGATTGGCCGTGCTAAATTGCCCTTTACTGTAAAGGGGAGTAGGTAGGGTAAATGCATGGGGTTATGGGGATAGGGCCTGGGTGGGATTGTGGTCAGCGTAAATTCGATAGGCCGAATGGCCTCTTTCTGCACTGTATAATTCTATGTTACTACGGAATCACAGAGTGGTTACAGGAGGTGGAAATTTGGTCCATCATGTCTACATGGGCTCTGCAAATGAGCACTTCATCAAGTGCCAACGCCCATCTTGTCCCTTGTAACCCTGCATAGCCTTTCTTTCCAGATAACTGTCTCACTCCCTTCTGAATGCTTCAGTTGAACCTGCCTCCACCGCACTCTCAGGCACAGCATTCCACACATTTGGTGTAGAGGGAAGAACCCTTTCTCTCGTATCGCTTTTGCCTCTTTTGTCAATTATTTTAAATCTGCGCCTTCTACTTCTCAATCCTTTCACGAGCCCTAACAGTTTCTCCCAATGATAAACCCTCCTGATTCCAAATACCGCTGACAAATTTCCTCTCAACCTATTTTATCCAAGGAAAACAATCCCAACTTCTCCAATCTATCTTCATAACTGAAGTTCCTCATTCCTGGACCATTCTTGGAATCCTTCCTGCATTCTCTCCTTGATATCATTCCTAAAATCCTCCCGCAGAGGTAACTGTTAGCCGCTGTTGTCTAGAAAGACAGCTCAGATCTGCTGGTATTATTAAAGGCTTTCTCAGCCCACACTGCAGTGAAAATTGTTACAGAAAATTAAGAGCCAATTTTGCGAACAAAATGGTTTTTCCATTACACCAGCTCTTTAGATTTTCAACTCACTGAACTTACTAATAGTGAGAGACAGGTTTCCTGCTTTTTATACAGTGTGTGAGCAGTGAGCTCTGGTTAACACATGCAAGATGGTAGCATTGGGGCACTTCCAGTTTTCAGCCTGTTTTTTGAAAGTTTATTTATTACTCACAAGTAAGGCTTACATTAACACTGCAATGAAGTTACTGTGAAATTTCCCTAGTTGCCGCACTCTGGCGCCTGTTTGGGTTCACTGAGGGAGAATTTAGCATGGCCAATACACCTAACCAGCATGGCCATCGGAGAAAACCTGAGCACCTGGAGGAAACCCAAGCAGACACGGGGAGAACATGCAGACTCTGCACAGACAGTGACCCAAGGTGGGAATCGAGCCTGCGTCCCTGGTGCCGTGAAGCAGCAATGCTAACCACTGTGCCACCCTCCCTGCGTCTCCCTGGAGTGAGTGATCACATTAGAGCAAATTTATGGGCAATTGTGTTTTGGGATTTCTGCAGTCTTCAAGACACGAAACACTGGGCAATGGAATTGGATTGGGTGGCAATTTAGTTGCCTGCGGTCTCCCTGGGTTTTTGGACATCATTCGATGTGACTTTCTCCGGGTGATTGGTGCCCAAAGGGTTTGTGGGGATGGCAATGGTTAGATTTGTATCGGTTGAGAGTCACAAAGAACAGCCATCCATCGACTGACATGACAGCAGTAGCTACAATGGTCTCTGGCAAGGATGCCATTGGAGCCCAGGAGACTGGGTTAGGGGGCAGGGATTCAAGATAAGTGGCAGAAGGTGTAGAGGGGACATGAGGAAGAAGCTTTTTTACAGAAAGGGTGGTGGGAGTCTGGATTTCACTGCCTGAGTTGGTGGTGGAGGCAGAAACTCTAAACTCTGTTAAAAAGTACCCGGGTGGCACAGTAGCACAATGGTTGGCACTGCTGCTTCACAGCTCCAGGGACCTGGGTTCGATTCCCGGCTCGAGTCACTGTCTGTGTGGAGTTTGCACATTCTCCCTGTGTCTGCGTGGGTTTCCTCCGGGTGCTCCGGTTTCCTCCCACAGTCCAAAGATGTGCGGGTTGGGTTAATTGGCCATGCTAAAAATTGCCCCTTAGTGTCCTGGGCTGTGTAGGTCAGAGGGATTAGTTGGTAATATATGGAGATAAGGCCTGGGTGGGATTGTGGTTGGTGCAAACTTGATGGGCCGAATGGCCTCTTTCTGCACTGTAGGGTTTCTATGATTTCTATGACCTGCACCTTAAGGGCTGTAAGCTGGAGGGTTTTGGGCAGGAAGGTGGAATTAGAAAGGGCACCTGGGTATCCTCGGGCTGGCATGGAAAAGATGGGCCAAATGGCCTCCTCCTGCTCTGATCTTCGTCCTTTCTGTAGCTGAGTCATTCCAGGAAGCAAGCTGGGGCTCAAAACATAACGAGACTATTATAGAAACAATACACAAAAAGAGGCTTCAGATGGCATCCAATAATGTTTGTAAGTAAACACAATGGTGCTGAATATAGAAACCCTGTATTTGTTAAACAATATGTATTTGATACAGTTTGTACAGGATGTATTTATATCAACACAACTGAGTACATGTCAGCTTGAGTTATGTAGATCACGTGCAAAGTACGGGGTGTGTGTATTTCAAGGTCGTTCTTCACTGAATATCAGAGTTGTTTTTATTCTTCCTTGCTCCTTCCCTGCATGTTTTGCGAATGTAGTCTCAGGCTTTGAGCACTGCTGACAAGGTTGCCATTTATTATCCATCCTTAGATACTTCAGAAGGTGCTGGTGGGCCTCCTTGAAGCACTGCTAATGGAGTGTCATGTTAGGCTTTTCCAAAGTGCAGTTAAGAGTTCACCCCCTCAATGTGGCACTGGAACCGCGTACAAACCAGATCAGTTAATGACAGTAGGCATTGGTGAACCAGTTGGCTTTTCACAAGAATCCAAAAGCATCATTATGGAAATGTTCCCCTTTAACAGAGCATAAGAACATAAAAACTAGGAGCAGGAGTCAGCCATCTGGCCCCTCAAGCCTGTTTTGCCATTCAGTAAAATCATGGCTGATCTTTTTGTGGATTCAGCTCCCCTTACCCACCTGCTCACCATAACCCTTAATTCCTTTACTGTTCAAAAAATTTATCTATCCTTGCCTTAAAAACATTCAATGAGGTAGCCTCAACTGCTTCACTGGGCAGGGAATTCCACAGATTCACAATCCTTTGGGTGAAGAAGTTCCTTCTCAACTCAGTCCTAAATCTGCTTCCCCTTATTTGAGGCCATGCCCCTAGTTCTAGTTTCACCCGCTTATCTATTCCCTTCCTAATCTTACATGTTTCTATAAGATCTCCCCTCATTCTTCTGAATTCCAGTGAGTGTAGCCCCAGTCTACTCAGTCTCTCCTCATAAGCCAACACTCTCAACTCCAGAATCGACCTAGTGAATCTCCTCTGCACCCCCTCCAGTGCCAGTATGTCCTTTCTCAAGTAAGGAGACCAAAACTGTACACAGTAACTCCAGGTATGTCCTCACCAGCACCTTATACAGCTGCAACATAACCTCGCTGTTTTTAAACTCTATCGCTTTGGCAAAGAAGGACAAAATCCCATTTGCCATCTGAATTATCTGTTGCACCCCTCCAGATCGTTTATATATATGATAAACAGTTGAGGCCCCAGCACCGATCCCTGTGGCACGCCACTAGTCATCAACTGCCAACCAGAAAAGCAGTCACTGCTTCCAACTCTCTGCTTCCTGTTAGATAGCCAATCCTCTATCCACGCTAACTCTTTACCCCCAACTCTGTGCACCCTAATCTTCTGCAGCAACCTTTTATGAGGCACCTTATCGAACGCCTTCTGGAAATCTAAAAACACCACATCTACCGGTTCCCCTCTGTCAACCGCACTAGTCACATCCTCATAAAAATACAGTAAATTCGTCAAACACAACTTTCCCTTCATGAATCCATGCTGCGTTTGCTTTTTCTTCTTTATGCTGCTATTTCCTCTTTAATGATGGTTTCCAACATTTTCCCAATTTGGACATTAAGCTAACTGCCTTTTGTCTACTTCCTTTTTTAAACAGCGGCGTAACAGTAGCTGTTTTCCAAATTAATTGGATAGCTCTACCAAAAGCCAGCACAGGCATGATGGGCCAAATGGCTTCTATCTGTGCTGTACTGTTTTATGAATCTAACCTCTTAGTTACAGTATCATCCCACGGTGGTTAGCACTGCCGCCTCACAGTGCCAGGGCCCTGGGTTCCATTCTTGGCTTGGGTCGCTGTCTGTGTGGAGTCTGCACGTTCTCCCCGTGTCTGCATGGGTTTCCTCTGGGTGCTCTGGTTTCTTCCCACAGTGCGAAAAACGTGCTGGTTAAGTGGATTGGCCGTTCTAAATTCTCCCTCAGTGTACCCAAACAGACTAGGGGGATTTTCACAGTAACTTAATTGCAGTATTAATGTGAGCCTACTTGTGACACTAATAAATAAATTTAAACTTAACTTAAGCATAGTTTTACAAAAAGAGGAATTGTGTTTGATGCATCTGAATTTTTTTGTGTGTATAACTAGCAGGGTTGATGGGTGACATTTTTGCACCTTCCCCAGTGCCAGGATTAACCGCAATGCCTCAGCATTCCTGCTAAGTCCTGGTACCTACGCTGACAAGTAGGGTGAGCCCTGCCAACTTGTGCCAGACCCTGGCCCTGGATGCCAGTGTCCATCGCACACATCAGCTGACCCGGTCTCAGTCTGAGCAGAAAGGACCGACAAAAGATTTTATTTTGAGGACTCAACTCCACAAATAACAAAGGCACTTCAACTTTACATTTACAAAATTAGTAAAAACGGAAGGTTCATTTAATGAGCTCTAAAAGGGAAAAATAGAATTGGCAAAATATTTTCCTTCCGTACTAACTATTTGCACAACAGACTCTTTTGTTTACTGACTTAATAATTTAACAATCTGGTACATCAGCATTATACAGCTGACATTACCGGGTGAAGTACGCGGGTTGTATCTGTTCGAATATATTAAGGCTTTGCCATCTGTTTAATGCAGAGAGATCTACATGTGTGACCAATGCAACCTCTTTACAAATTGCCAGTCGCACCAACATGTAGACAGACCCTTTAAATCCACCATGGCTTGATAGATTCTGAATGTGTCAGCTTGTAACCTGGGAGCACGTAAAAATACAAGTGAATGAAAACAAGCCATACTTGATCAGGTGGGCTGTGCACTCACACGGGAAAAAAACTAAAACCAGAAAATGTAGAAAACATACAGCATCCTTAAAGGCAGGTTTGTTTAAATTAATTTCATAGAATCCCTACAGTGCAGAAGGAGGCAAAGAACTCAAACAGGGTGTTAGTAGGGCAAAAAGGGTTTACGAAATGTCCTTGGCAGACAGGATTAAGGAGAATCCCAAAGCATTTTATGCATACATTAGGAACAAGAAGGTTGTCAGAGAAAGAGTCGGAACTCTCAAGAGCAAAGGAGGGGAATTATGCTAAGACCCCAAGGAAGTAGGTGAGAGCCTGAGTGAATACTTTGCATCAGTATTCACAAAGGAGAGGGACACGTTGATTACTAGTGCCTCGGAGGAATGTGTACACTCATTAGAACAAATCACAATTACAAGGGAGGAAGTGTTAGGTGTTTTAGGAAGCATTAGGGTAGATAAATCCCCAAGGCCAGATGGCATCTGCCCTAGGTTACTGAGATAGACAAGAGATGAAATTGCTGGGCCTCGAACAGAAATCTTTGTTTCTTCATTGGACACAGGTGAGGTCCCAGGGGATTAGAGGATAGTAAATGTGGTCCCGTTATTTAAGAAGGGTAGCAAGGATAACCCAGCTAATTATGGGCCAGTGAGCTTGATGTCCATGGTAGAAAAATTGTTGGAGAAGATTCTTAGAGATAGGATCTACATGCATTTAGAACAGAATAGTCTCATTAGTGATAGACAAGATGGTTTTGTATGAGGGAGGTCATGCCTCACAAATTTGGTTGAGATTTTTGAGGAGATGACAAAAATGATTGACGAGGGAAGGGCTGTGGATGTTGTTTACATGGATTTTAGTAAAGTATTTGATAAGGTCCCTCATGACAGGCTGGTGCAAAAGTTTAAATCACACGGGATCAAGGGTGAACTAGCTAGACGGGTACAGAACTGGTTTGGCCACAGAAGACAGAGGGTAGCAGTGGAGGGGTCTTTTTCTGATTGGAGGTCTGTAACTAATGGTGTTCCGTAGGGCTCTGTACTGCGACCTCTGCTGTTTGTGATATATATATAAATGATTTGGAAGAAGATGTAGCTGATCTGATTGGTAAGTTTGTGGATGACACAAAGATTGCTGGAGTTGCGGATAGCGATTAACATTGTCAGAGAATATAGCAGGATATAGATAGGCTGGAAAATTGGGCGGAGAAATGGGAGATGGAATTTAATCCAGATAAATATGAAGTGATGCATTTTGGTAGATCTAACACAGTGCGGGAGCTATACAATAAATGGCAGAACCATCAGGAGTATAGACATACAGAGGGATCTGGGTGTGCAAGTCCATAGATCCTTAAAGGTGGCCACACAGGTGAAAAGGTGGTGAAGAAGGCATATGGCATGCTTGTCTTTATTGGACGGGGATAGAGTATAAAAGTTGGCACATAAGAACGTAAGAAATAGGAGCAGGAGTAGGCCATCTAGCCCTTCGAGCTGCCCCGCCATTCAATAAGATCATGGCTGATCTGCAGTGAATCAGTTCTACTGATATGATGGGATTCTATGATGATATGATATGATATGATGTTGCAGTTATATGGAATGTTGGTTAGGTCACATTTGGAGTACTGCGTCCAGTTCTGGTTGCCACGCTACCAGAAGGACGTGGAGGCTTTGGAGAGAGTGCAGAAAAGGTTTACCAAGATGTTGCCTGGTATAGAGGGTCTTAGCTATGAGGAGATATTGAGTAAACTAGGCTTGTTCTGGCTGGAAAGATGGCGGTTGAGGAGCGACCTAATAGAAGTTTATAAAACTATGAAGGTCATAGATAGGGTGAAGAGTTGGAAGTTTTTTCCCAGGTCGGAAATGACAAACACAAGGGGTCACAAGTTCAAGGTAAGAGGGGCAAGGTTCGATACAGGTATGCAGGGGGCATATTTTACACAGAGGGTGGTGGGGGCCTGGAATGCACTACCGAGCAAAGTGGTTGAGGCAGACATGCTGGGATCATTTAAGATTTATTTAGATAGCCACATGAACAGACTGGGAATAGAGGGATACAAACAGATGTCTAGTTAGGAACACATGATCGGTGCAGGCTTGGAGGGCTGAAGGGCCTGTTCCTGTGCTGTATTGTTCTTTGAGGCCACTAGACCCATCAAGTTCGCACCGACCACAATCCCACACAGGCCCTACTCCCATAACCCCACATACTTACCCTGTTAATTCCCCTGACACTAAGGTCAATTTAGCATGGCCAATCAACCTAACCCACACATCTTTTGACTGTGGAAGGAAACCAGAGCACCCGGAGTAAATCCACACAGACACGGGGAGAATGTGCAGACTCCACACAGATAGTAATCCAAGCCAGGAATCGAACCCAGGTCCCTGGCTCTGTGAGGCAGCAGCGTAACCACTGTGTCACCATGCCGTCCCTAAGAACAGCACAGCACAAGAACAGTCCTTTAGCCCTGTGCTGACATATAGAATCATAGAATCCCTACAGTGCAGAATGAGGCCATTTGGCCCATCAAGCTGCACTGACAACAATCCCACCCAGGCCCTATCCCCGTAACCCCACATATTTACCCTCCTAATCCCCCTGACACTAAGGGGCAATTTGGCATGGCCAATCAACCCAACTTACACATCTTTGGACTGTGGGAGGAACTGGAGCATCTGGAGGAAACCCACGCAGACACAGGGAGAATGTGCAAACTCAGCACAGACAGTGACCCAAGCTGGGAATTGAACCCGGGTCCCTGGCGCTGTGAGGCAGCAGTGCCAACCATTGTGCCAATGTGCCGTTCACTGGGCAGATGTAGGTGTTTCTAACCAAGCTGGAATTTATCGCCCATTAGTAGGCGCTGAGATAAAATGGTGGTGAGCCATCTTCTTGAGCCACAGTCAGTGGTTTTGACATAACTAAAGGTCCACCATAGTCACTTCAGAGAATAGTCAAGAGTCAATCACATTGCCGTGGGGCTGAAGTCGCACATAGGCCAGACCAGATAAAGGTGGCCTTATCTGAGGAGCTTTAGTGAGCAAAGGGTTTTAGAACAATTGATGGCTGCTGCCATGGTGACCATTGCTGAGACTAACTTTCCATCCCATAATTTACTGATTGAATCCAAACTCCAGCAGCCACCATCGTAGGGTTTGAACCCACGGTCCCAGAGAATTTGCCTGGCCCTCTAGGTTATTAATCTGCCTTGTTTTTATGTTTCAGGATGACCAATGTCACTAATGTAAACCAATTTTATTCACAACAGAACGTGGCACAATTATAGTCCTGCAGCCTGGTTACAACTTACATGTGACACCTGACCTCTGACTCCCAGGTCAGGTGACCCAACAAAGTACAAAGTGTACCATATTCTATCCAATACAGGAGTATACTATCACAATCGCTCTAGAAATCATAGAAACCCTACAGTACAGAAAGAGGCCATTTGGCCCATCGAGTCTGCACTGACCACAATCCCACCCAGGCCCCAACCCCCATCCCTGCATATTTTACCCACTAATCTCAGGACACTTAAGGAGTAATTTTATTAACATGGCCAATCAACCTAACCCGCACATCTTTGGACTGTGGGAGGAAACCAGAGCACCTGGAGGAAACCCACGCAGACACGAGGAGAATGTGCAAACTCAGCACAGACAGTGACCCGAGCCGGGAATCGAACCCAGGTCCCTGGAGCTGTGAAGCAGCAGTGCTAACCACTGTGCTACCGTGTTCTAATAGCATGATATAGTCCAGTAACTTCCACTATGCCACCATTTCTGAAACTGATGTGTTTGAATTTAATTGACAGTGTCTGCATTACTAATCTAGTGACACAGGTTGGGTTAAAGCGGTTAGGGTGCATTCCTTCAGAACCCAACCGCCCTAATGTCTGTTTATTCGGAGAATCATAGAATCCCTACAGTGCAGAAGGAGACCATTTGGCTCATCGAGCCTGTACTAACAACAATCCCGCCCAGGCCCAATTCCCGTAACCCCTTTATGCCCCATAAGGTGGCATGGCAGCACAGTGGTGAGCACTGCTGCGTCACAGTGCCGGGGACCTGGGTTCGATACCCAGTTTGGGCCACCGTCTGTGTGGAGTCTGCACGTTCTCCCCATGTCTGCGTGGGTTTCCTCCGGGTGCTCCAGTTTCCTCCCACAGTCCAAAGGTGTACGGGTTAGGTGGATTGGCCATGCTAAATTGCTGCTTAGTGTCAGGGGGACTAGCTAGGGTAAATGTGTGGGGTTATGGGGATAGGGCCTGGGTGGGATTGTGGTCGGTGCAGGCTCGATGGGCCGAATGGCCTCCTTCTGCACTGTAGGATTCAATGGTTACTGTGGTATTTACCCTGCTCATCTTTCTGACACTTTAGCACGGTCAATCCAACCAACTTGCATAACTTTGGAGTGTGGGAGGAAACTGGAGCACCCGGAGGAAGCCTACAGGGAGAACATGCAGACTCCACACAGGCCGTGACCCAAGGCTGGGATTGAACCTGGGTCCATAGCCATTTGCTTCACATAAGCTGACTCTATGCTCCCATTGCTTCCTGGTTTAATTTCAGATTTTCCCCATCTGCAAATGCTGCATTATAATGATTGTGAACCGGCGTTGCGGTTTAGGAACTCAGGAAACGAGTGTAAGAATGTTTGAAGCGTTAGATGTTTTTAAAAGTGAAGGGGAACTGGCGCTCAAATCTGACAATGGGATCCCAATAGCTCGATGGATGTAATCATATTGCATGATACTGTGGAGAAGGAAATAATGTGGCAGTCCTAATGCGGTTTGAAGTTATAGAATCACACAATACAACAGGAGGCTATTTGGCCCATTGCCCCAGAGCTGGCTCTATAAAAGAACTGGCTCTTTAAAAGACTACAAGAAGACTAGTGGAGTTGATGTCAACATCAACGGGGATGAAATGGAAATGGTCGAGAGCTTCAACTTTCTAGGTGTTCAGATCATCAGCAATCTATCCTGCTTCCTCCAGGAAATTTGGCATGTCTGCTACGGCTCTCACCAATATTTACAGACGCACCGTAGAAAGTATTCTTTCTGGTTGTAATACACCTTGGTATGGCTCCTGCCCTGCCCAAGACTGCAAGAAACTACAAAGGGTCGTAAACGAAGCTTACGCTAACCAGCCGTCCATCCACTGACTCTGTCTACACTTCCTGCTGCCTCGGCAAAGCAGCCAGCATAATCAAGGACCCCACACACCCCAGACATTCTCTCTTCCACCTTCTTCCATCGGGAAAAAGATGCAGAAGCCTGAAGTTATGTACCAAATGACTCAAGAACAGCTTCTTCCCTGCTGCTGTTAGACTTTTGAATAAAAGTGCCTCGCATTAATTAGATCTCTACACCCTAGCTATGAAAATAACACTTTTCTTTCCTTTTCTATGAATGGTATGCTTTGTATAGCGCACAAGAAACAACACTTTTCACTGCATACTAATACATGTGACAATAATAAATCAGTAACAAGTCTCACAACAGCAGCTCAAAGCCCAACAGGTTTATTTGGAATTACGAGCTTTTTGGAGTGCTGCGTCCTCATCAGGTGGGTTGCTGTGGGACTTTAACGTGGTGTTGTGAGGTTCTTACTGTGCCCACCCCAGCCCAATGCCAGCATCTCCACACCAAGAATAAATCAAAGAAACCAATTTGCCTCAATCCTCTGCAGTACGAAAAAGATTTCGTTCAGAATGTTCTAAACACTCAAGGAAATGGTGGGGAACCTCAAAGCAAGGGAATTGAACAGCTCCTGTTATTTTTGGAGAAGGGAGATGCAAGAGTCTGCTTTTCATTGTGTGTGTTTTCCTCATTTTCTCCCAGTTACTGATAGGCTGGGATAATGGAAATGTTCATTTGTTGAGTGGGGAGCAAGCTCGCGTCTGAGAGCTGGGATCACCCGGCACACTGATTTTTCTGTTATTTTTGTGTGGCGTTTGTTTATGCAAAATAACACTCTTTTCAGATTGTACTGGCTAAACACGATTAGAGGAATGTCAACACTGGCTATCGGAGTGCCGCAGGGCTCTGGCTTGCTTCCTCAGAGAGTGTGTGTGTTTATGGGATTGTTAAAGCCATTACATCATCTGTTTCTGCTCATTCATCTCCATCAGCCTTGCTGCTGGTTCCAGACGTCTCCCAGCCAGCCTGTGCGTGGAAATTGGCCGATTTGCAACACGGCTTTGGAAAGAATATTTCAGTTTTCATAAATCATCGGTTTTGGCCTCTCGCGAGCTGCAGTAAATAAATTGTCAGTAGCAGAATGTTTGAAAGGGCAGTTGAAGACAGTCAGGTGTCTTAAAGGCAGAGACCTGTTCCTGCTTGTCCCCTATGGGGAGACGATGGCGCAGTGGGAATGTCACTGGCTGGTAACTTAGTGGTTCAAATCACCACCACAAGCAAAGAACAATACAGAACAGGGCCCTCGGCCCACCAAGCCTAATGCTTAGTCAAACCCGCTACTTACTGCCCATACGCAGTTACTGTCCCTCTGTTCACCTCCTGCTCATGTCAAGATGTGCCTTGAATGTTACTGATGTGCCTACTTCCACCATCCCCACTGGCAGTGCGATCCGAGCACCCACCACCCTCTGTGAAAAGCTTTTGCCCCAGAATCTCCCCCAAACTTTCCTCCCCTCACCTTGAACCTGTGCCCTCGAGGGACTTGACCTTTCTACCCTGGGAGAAAACCAGAATTTACATTCACCCAATAAATATACAGCTGGATTAGCTTGTCTCGAAATAGTGAACTTGAAGCTATCGTTGATTGGTTGCGTCTGTATAAGGTGCTGGTGAGGCCACACCTGGAGTACCGTGGACAGTTTTGGTCTCCTTACTTGAGAAAGGATATACTGGAGGAGGTGCAGAGACTTAGTAGGTTGATTCAGGAGTTGACTTATGAGGAGAGACTGAGTAGACTTGAACTTTACTCATTGGAATTCAGAAGTATGTGGGGAGATCTTATAGAAATGGATAAAATTATGAAGGGAGTAGGTAAGATAGAAGCAGGGAGGTTATTTCCACTACAGGTGAAACCAGAACTAGGGGGCTTAGCCTCAAAATAAGGGGGAGCAGATTTAGGATTAAGTTGAGGAGGAATTTCTTCACTCAAAGGGTTGTGAATCTGTGGAACTCCCTGCCCAGTGAAGCAGTTGAGGCTACCTCATTTTTAAGGCAAAATTAGATAAATTTTTGAACAGTAAAGAAATTAAGGGTCATGATGAGTGAGTGGAGTTGAGTCCATAAAAAGGATTAGCCATAATCTAATTGAATGGCGGAGCAGGCTCGAGAGGCCAGGTGGCCTACTCCTACTCATAGTCCTTATGTTGTAAAAACCCATCTGGTTCACTTAATGCCCTTTAGGAGGAGAAATCTGTTGCCCTCCTGGCTTGTGTGTTGAGTGACTCCAGAACCACATCAATTCAAAGGTAATTAGGGATAGACAAAAAAATCCTTGAAAACAGTGCCCAAGTCCCATGAAAGAATTATTTTTTGAATGGCTGGGTCTAACTGGGGATGGATTCAGGCAGATGACTGTTGCTGTGGCTGTGTCTTCCTCCCCCTTTACCTTTGCTTGGTATTAGCGAGGTTCCAGTCACTGGAAACTGGAACAACCCACAGTATGTGTCAGGGATGAAGGTAACATGGAGAAAGTGGGACCCTTCTCCTTGATAAAGATTTGAAGAGGATAGAGAGAAAGTGTGCCTGTCGATGAACGAGCCAAGAAGCAGGGGACAGACCCCATTTGGAATATTGTGAGCAGTTTTGGGCCCCATACCTAAGGAAGGATGTGCTGGCCTTGGAGTGGGTCTAGAGGAGGTTCAGAAGAATGATCCTAGGAATGAAGGGCTTGTCATATGAGGAGCGGTTGAGGAATCTGGGTCTATACTCGATGGAGTTTAGAACGATGAAGGGGGATCTAATTGAAACTTACAGAATAGTGAGAGGCCTAGATAAAGTGGATGTGGAGAGGATGTGACTAAAATCATAGAACCTTACATTGCAAAAAGAGGCCCTTTGGCCCATCGAGTCTGCACCGAACACAATCCCACCAGCCCCTACCCCCATACCCCTACCTATTATACCCACTAATCCCTCTAAACTACGCATCCTTGGACATTGAGGGGCAATTTCTTAGCATGGCCAATCAACCTAACCCGCACATCTTTGGACTGTGGGAGGAAACCGGAGCAAACCCACGCAGACACGAGGAGAATGTGCAAACCCCACACAGGCAGTGACCCGAGTGGGGAATCAAACCCAGGACCCTAGAGCTGTGAAGCTGCAGTGCTAACCACTGTGCTACCGTGCCGCATCTACTAATGGGAGAGACTAGAACTTGAGGGCACAACCTCAGAGTGGAGGGACGCACCTTTAAGACTGAGATGGGGAGGAATTTCTTCAGTCAGAGGGTAGAGCATCTGTGGAACTCTTTGCCACAGAAGGCTGTGGAGGCCAGGTCACTGAGTGAGTTTAAGACAGAGATAGATAGGTTCTTGATCAATAAGGGGATCAAAGGTTATGGGGAGAAGGCAGGAGAATGGGGATGAGAATCATATCATGGTGGAGCAGGCCTAATGGGCCGAATGGCCTAATTTTGCTCCTACATCTTATGACCGAACACTAACCTCAGGTAATGGGCAAAAGAACCACAGGTGAAAGAGGAAAGTTTTATTGGTAGTGAGCGGTTAGGATCTGGGTTGGGCTGACTGAGTGTGGTGGAAACAGGTTCAACCATGGCTATCGAAGGGGTTTTGGGTAATTATTGGGAAAGAAAAGATCTTCAGAGGGATGGTGGAAGATTGGGACTAGCTGAGCTGTTCTCGCAGGGTCAGTGCCGACACGACAGGTCTTTTGGCCTCTTTCTGTGTTGTAACCGTTCTGTGATGCCATGATTCTGTTTGGCTTGATGAGCATTTACTGAGATTGATTGTGAAAAATATATTTTAAGAAAGATTAAAAGATCACAAGAAATAGGACCAGGATAGAAGTGGGCAGCACGGTGGCACAGTGGTTAGCATTGCTGCCTCACAGTGCCAGGGACTCCGGGGGGGGAGGGGTTCAATCTCTGGCTTGGGCCACTGTCTGTGTGGAGTTTGCACGTTCTCCTCATGTCTGCGTGGGTTTCCTCCGGGTGCTCCAGTTTCTTCCCACAATCCAAAGATGTGCGGGTTAGGTTGATTGGCCGTGCTAAATTGCCCCTTAGTGTGGGTTAGTAGGGTAAATAAGTAGAGTTATGGATATAGGGCCTGGGTGGGATTGTGGTCAGTGCAGACTCGATGGGCTGAATGGCACTGTTGGGATTCTATGATTCAGAATGCAAAGATGGAGAGTAGGGCTAATACTGCCCGAGTTATGGAAACTGGGAAGTGGACTGTTAAAAACTGCTGTGTACAACTTTCCTGCTGGTTCCCCACCCTGCTCTGTGTCTGGAGGTGGGGATGAAGACACCCCCCCGGGAGAAGAGATTGCAGGAGAGTGGCTCAGTTAGTCACACCATCGCCTCTGTGTCAAAAGGCTGTGGGTTCAATTCCAATGCGCAGCCTCAGAGGTGCCATTGTTTGAATGAGATGTTAAACAAGGGTCTGGTCTCTCTGTCGGGTGGGTATTAAAGAATCCAAGGGCAATATTTTGAAGAAGGGCAGGAGAGTTTTAACCTGGTGCCCTGCCAGTATTTATGTCTCAACCAATATCATTAAAGCAGCTTATCTGGTCATTTTTTGTCTGTGGCAGCTTGCTGTGCGCAATATGGCTGCTCTGCTTTTTACATTACAACAGTGAATACACTTCAAAACGTACGTTATTGGTTGTAAAGCACTCTGAGGCATCCTGTGGCTCTGAAAGGTGTTTGAGAAAGTCTTTAATTCTCTTGGCAAATGTTGCATCTGGCCCATGAGTTCCTGATGCTTTTATTCTCCAGTACTCACTGCCCTGCGCTCCACGCGTACAAAACGGTAAGTATAACGTGACATTCTTTCACATTGGGTTGTCGATCATCATTTGTCAGTGTGGGAATGTGGAATGTATCTTGAAAGGGCTCAGTGCAGTGAGAGTCGAAATTGAATCCAGGGTCATTTGCTTACAGTCCAACCAAGTGTCTCTGAGTGCCTTGTGTAAGCGCTTCTAATGAATCAGCCACAATAGCGGTTAGTATCTGTCAAGTACGATATTACACAAACACTGACAGAGGTTCAAAGTTATCTCCGATGGCTGTGCGCCCAAAGGACTCCAGCATTAACTGTTCCAGAGGTTAAAGGATGGCGATTCATTTGATCAAAGCCCAGTGAGGAAAGATTGACACGGTCATGTCACATAGGGAACCAAAGACGATGTGTCTTTGCCTATTGTAACCTGTAGAAGCTTCTCCCTCTCAGTGGCTTGATGAAAGTCCTGGTTGGCAGGAGTTCAGCATTAACACGACAAAATTAACAATAATTCATATAACACACACAACAAAAACAGAAAAATGCTGGAAAATCTCAGCAGGTCTGACAGCATCAGTGGAGCGAGAATAGAAAGAAGTCTCACAACACCAGGTTAAAGTCCAATAGGTTTAATCTGTTGGATTTTAACCTGGTGTGGTGAGATTCCTTACTGTGCTTATCCCAGTCCAACGCCGGCATCTCCACATCAGACAGAGAATAGAGCCAATGTTTTGAGTCTAGATGACTCTTCATCAGAGCAGAGGGAACTCAATGTTTTTCTTAATAATTTATATAACCCCTTTAAAGTAATAAAACGTCCCAAAGCCCTTCACAGGGACATTATGAGGCAATAATTGACACCCAACCACAGAGATTTTAGAACAAGATCTGGCCAAACAATAGGCCACAGGCCTTTAGGAGTTTGTAGCAGCATCAAAAAACCACACGAGGTTCACCACATTCACACACTGACCAGTGGTGTGAGCAGCAGTGCACGGACCACTGGATGTAGTGCACGTAGCGTGCCCCTGCACAACTGTTGCTGCATGATTCTGGGCCAATCAGCATTGGGAGTTACAATGAGAACAAAGATGCAGATTGAGGAGAATGTCAAGGGAAGGACTTCATGGTCAATGCAAGTACCCCCTGGTTAGGTGGCTAACGATTTGGTAGGCCTTATTTGGGGAATGCGTGCAGCCACCTTGTTAAAGGAGATGAGTGCGTGTGGAGGAACAACTAGCAAATCATTAAAGTTACTTTTAGATTAATCATAAAAACCCTCCATTGCAGAAGGCAGCCATTTGGCCCATCGAGCCTGCATCGACAACAATCCCACCCAAACCCCATCTCTGTAACCCCACATCCTCCTGACACTAAGGAGCAATTTAGCATGGCCAATCAACCTAACCCGCACATCTGTGGGAGGAAACCAGAGCACCCGGAGGAAACCTACACAGACATGGGGAGAATGTGCAGACTCCACACAGACAGTGATGTGAGCCGGGAATCGAGCCCGGGTCCCTGGCGCTGAGAGGCAGCAGTGCTAGCCTCTGTGCTATCATGCCACCAAGTGCTCTTCTAGCTGAAAGGTTTCCCACCCCTGTTACCAAAGCTTCGGTCAAGGAGGCAGGTTTTAAGGAGTGCGCTATAGGAAGAGTGAGTGTTTAGGGAGGGAATTCCAGAACTTTGGGTCCAGATAGCTGAAAATAGGGTCGCTGACTGGTACATAAGAACATAAGAAATAGGAGCTGGTGGAACAATAGAGAACAAGGACGCTCAGAATTGGAGGAATGGTGGTATATTGGAAGGCTGTAGTGCTGGAAGAGATTACACAAACAGGGAGGGGCTGGAGATGTGGGAGGAATTTGAACAAAGAGATAAGAATTTGAAATTCCAGGCATTGTTGAACTGGGAACGAATGGTTCGGAGATTGAGCTCCAATGGTGTTTCTGATATGACTGGCTCAATTTCTTATTACTCGTGGACGGCACAGTGGCACAGTGGTTAGTGCTGCTGCCTCACAGCACCAGGGACCCAGGTTCGATTCCTGGCATGGGTCACTGTCTGTGTGGAGTTTACATGTTCACCCCGTGTCTGCGTGGGTTTCCTCCGGGTGCTCCGGTTTCCTCCCACAGTCCAAAGATGTGCGGTTTAGGTGCATTGGCTGTGCTAGATTGCCCCTTAGTATCCCAGGATGTGTAGGTTAGAGGGATTAGTGGGGTAAATATGTGGGGTCATGAGGATAAAGTCTAGGTAGGATTATAATTGGTACAGACTCGGTGGGCCAAATTACCTCCTTTGCATTGTAGGGTTTCTATGATTTCTATGAACTGTAAAATCTGTAACAAAAACAGAAAATGCTGGAAAATCTCAGCAGGTCTGACAGCATCTGTGAAGAGAGAATAGGATCTGGATGACTCTGACTTGAAACCCATTGGGTCTATTCTCTGTCCATAGATGCTGTCAGACCTGCTGGGATTTTCCAGCATTTTCTGCTTTTGTTTCAGATTCCAGCATCCGCAGTAATTTGCTTTTATGTAAAGTCTGTGGGTGAGATATTCCAGCCACGCTCGCTGCAAAATCCCATCGGAGTTCAGCGGACCTTCGCGTAGTCCATATCCTGCCCACTATGATTCCAATTTAAAGTTTACAGTTAAAGTTTAGAGTTTATTTATTAGTGTCACAAGTAGATCAAATTAACATTGCAGTGAAGTTACTGTGAAAATCCCCCAGTCGCCAGACTCTGGTGCCTGTTCGGGTACACTGTAGGAGAATTTAGTACGGCCAATGCACCCTAACCAGCTAGTCTTTCAGACTGGGGCAGGTGGGGTGTGAAATTTCATCCTATATGTTGGCCCTTGAAAGGTTAATGGTTTTGTTCCTGTACAGCTGGGGTTATAAGTCAAGGGGCAAAATGTGTTTCACACTCGCTCACAATATTTGTATGATATAAATTATCATTCATTTTAAAAATGCAGATTGACACACACAGATGTACCGAGTGCACGTTTATACATGCAGTATACATGGATGTACACACATATACTCATATACTGATTAATGAGGGTTACGTTCAATGGCTACCTGTCACCATCCAGTAACATACTCCTTGGAACAGCTCCCAGCTACTGTGAGGATAAATATTGGTGTGAAATACTGCTGAGTACAGAAGAACTACAAATAATCTCCTGGTGCTGAGGCTTGGAGCTTCTCTGCGGAATAGTGTGTGGTCAGGCTGATGATTATGGACAGGCAGCTGGAGCACTGGGTCATTGGGCAGAGGGATTCACACACAGAGACACACACACAGACACATACAGAGACACACACATCATCAAACACACTGTCTCTCACACAGACACATACACACACACACACACACACACACGCACAGACACATACAGAGACACACACATCATCAAACACTATCTCTCTCACACACACAAGTAGACACACACACACACAGACACATATCATTCAAACACAATGTCTCTCTCAGACACACACATAGACACACATACATGTGCGCGCACACATGCACACGCATAGGCACACATAGACACACACACAGACACACACATACACACACAGTTACTACAGTGGCAGAGTTAAAAAGAGCTTTGCAATATATATTAGCAATAAATGTTTTGCAGAAACAATGAAAACTCAGACCTCTCTTTTGTAGAATAATTAATGAGTATTTATTAATGTAGAATAAAAATAATAAAACACTTCAAAGATTCGGTAAGTGAAGAATAAGAACTTAGTCACTCAAAGACAGAAAACCCAAAAGTATTTGATTCATAAACCCTGCTGAAAGCCCCATTTCTCTGATCAGTAACCACAAATCTATTGGTTCAATCTAGCCAGTGATTACCATACTGAACAGAGACCAGGACTCGGAAATAGTCTTCGGTTCAGTGAAGAAAATAATCTTTTGCACAAACTGGCTTTTGTCTTCAGCATCTTGAGTTGTTCTGTTTCCTGAGGTTCGCTGTCCCTTTCCTCTCCTGCTGCTTTGAGCCCTTAATCTCTGGCTGGACTGGTTCCTGCGTTTGGCTGCCTCACTCTCTCTCTCTGCTGCTGCTCCTTCTTCAGCACCTCATCTGTGTCGAAACTGCTTCCTGGCTCACAGCACTCTGACTGCTAATTGTATCAATTGAAAAGAATGGCCTGTTTCCTTTTCTTTCATTTCTTGTGGGCGCTGCCCAGACGTGGATTCCAAAATACTCGGCAGTTCGATTTAACTTGTGCAAAAAAAAATTCATTTTAATAGCAGCCTACTATTTTGTGACAGTCCTGGGAAACAAGATTGCCAAGCACAGTGGCAGCAAGCTGTCTGGAAACCTTCGTCAGCAAATTCTTTATCCAGCTACATACCCAGACAGAGGGACAGTAAGGAGGAAGGGCGGGGGGGGGGGGGGGGGGGGGGGGGGGCGAGGGGGATCTGTAAGATAATACAGGCGAAATTGATCAGGATATATTTCCACAAAAGCACCATGCAACACAGCGAGTGTGTGGCCACTACACAGGGTTACCAGGGTTAAAGCAAGAGCTCCCTCCTCCTACATAGAAGCAGAGGGTGGTAGCACAGTGCGTGTGTTACTGGCTTTGTGACCCTGTGAGGTTGCATGATCTTGATACCTGAGTTCAAATCGCAGCTTGGGTTAAATTCAATAAGTTAAATTAGAAATAATTCCACAACTAAATTGTCATAAATACCTGCCTGGTTCACTCATGCCCCTCGAGGAAAAGTAATCTGCCATCTTCTCTTGATCTGGTCAATGTGCGACTCCAGAAGCACAGAATCAGGTGGGGCGGCGCTGCTGCCTCATAGCGACAGGGACCCAGGTTCGATTCCTGGCTTGGGTCACTGTCTGTGCGGAATTTGCACATTCTCCCTGTATCTGCGGGGATTTCCTCCCACACTCCAAAGATGTGTGCATTGGCCGTGCTAAATTGCCCCTTAGTATTACAAGTTTAAAGTTTATTTATTAGTGTCACAATAAGGCTTCCATTGCTTAGAAGTAAAGGGACAATATCCCATCCAGTCCTTTCCTTCCAATAGTACAACCGTAGGAAGTTACTCTAAACTTTAACATCATCATTAAACTTGGTGGTTAAATGCGTGATTCATTGGTCAGCAGTAGGAAGGATCCCACTGGGATAAAAAGACTTCATCATCAAAGACCAATTCTGTTTTTTTACTAATCGCGGCCCGTGGGAGAACCATTCAGTTACATTGCTATAATGTGAAGAAAGCAGCTTTGAGATTATCCTTGATGCTTTACACCTGGTTTCTGTAGAAGAACAGGGTGCTATTGACTGCATTGTGATGTGTAAATTGGAATGAAATGGGCTGGCTGACAGCACGCAGTAAAACGACCTGTACCACTTGATGGGTGTCAGTGGTTACAATGCATTGTGCAAAATGTGGAATGAATTGAACAACTGGTCTTGTTACAAGAAAAAGTGGCCTTCGATCTCAAAGAAAGATCATCAAACGATGAAGCAATAAATAGGAGTCAAAGAAATATATCTCACCTTCAAGGAACCTTGGCATTTCACAAGTTGAAGACACTCAGAAATAGTAAAACTTATTCAATAATCGAATGCAGCAAAAGTACCAACAAGGACACTTACAAAGGGTGGAATATTCCCATCCGGCTGCTATGGTACTCATAGCGGGCATGGGGGGTGGGGGGGTACGGACCGTGCAAAGCTCCGTCGACCTCAGGCGGGATTTTCCGGTTTGGAGGCGAGCGCAGCTGGAAAATCCCGCCGGAAGTCTTTTAACACAGTCAAACATCCAAAACCTTTTCGAGGGAGCAGACCAAAATAAAACGTGATGCCCAGCCAGAGGACAAATGATCAAACAGTTAGTCAGATGGATGGGTTTCAAACAACATCGTGAAGGAGGAGGGAGCGTTTTTAAAGTTTATTTATTAGTGTCACAAGTAGGCTGCAATGAAGTTACTGCGAAAATCCCCTGGTCGCCACACTCCAGCACCTGTTCGGGTACATTGAGGGAGAATTTAGCATGGATGGTCCTAACCAGCACGTCTTTCAGACTGTGGGCGGAAACCAGAGCACCCAGAGGAAACCCATACAGACACGGGGAGAATGTGTCACCAATGACACTTTAATCTGAGATGCTGGGGAAGATACCAAGCATTAACTCATGATAATCAGCATCATTGGGAAAACCATTAGCTCAGTGACAGTCAGGGAAGAACAGAAGGCTAGCTGGATAACGATGGAATGGGATTTCTGACTTCTGTCTTTACCTCAGTGGGAAAGAGGGTGCAATCAGAGGTAGGAAAGTGCTGTGGGATTGGATTTTTGGATCAACATTGAGACTGAGAGAGATCTTAAAGCTCTACAAGGTTTGATCCTGGCCGTTATAACTGGGCTACAAACTCTGGTCAGGCCTAATCTCCGTCCCTAGAAAGAAATGATGTGGAGATGCCGGCGTTGGACTGGGATAAACACAGTAAGAAGTCTGACAACACCAGGTTTAAGTCCAACTGATTTATTTGATAGTAAACTCACAAGCTTTCGAGGTTCCTCTCTTCATCAGGTGAATGAAGAGTTCAGGCCTCAGGCAGGGCATATAACAGCACAGACAGTTTACAGATGCACAGACAGATCTCTAAACTGTCTGTGCTGTTATATGCTCTGTCTGAGGCCTGAACTCTTCATTCACCTGATGAAGAGAGGAACCTCGAAAGCTTGTGAGTTTATTATCAAATAAATCAGTTGGACTTAAACCTGGTGTTGTCAGACTTCTTAACTCGAAAGAAAGTCAGAGACCAGGATTTTACAACCTCGCTCAGGCTGGTCTCATAAAATCCCACCCGAGGTGAATTCGATTCCCGGACAGGAATGGCAGTAAAATTCCAGTCACAGAGTCTGTCCTTCAGATACCCAACCCCAACGCACCCATCATTGGTTGCCTCACCTGTCAATCTTGCCACCTCACTCACCAATCAGAAAGCTCTCCATCGATCAATAAGATTTTACAGCCCTAATCAACCAAATTGTCTTTGCCTCGACGGTATTTCTCCTCAGTTCTTGCACACAGCAGTGATCTAGAGATTGTTCTTCAGTTCCTGAAGACTCCAGGACATTCCTGCAGAATTGGCACCATTGAATGATGCCCAGACAACGCCACGAACGCTTCAATGCCAATATGACTTTACTCCCTTTCTTGTTGCGTTGTGAGTTATCCAAATACCTGGAGTGAGGCCGATCATCACTGAATACAGGGAGAATTAATATTGTTTTTCCTTAAATGGCTCAATCCCTCAAAACTCTTGCCAGAATTCTCCTGCCACGGAATCGGAGTGGATGAGGGGGCAAACAATGGAAATGTCCGGTGACCTCGGGCAGGAATTTCTGCTCTCACTCAAGGGAATCTGTAAAATCCCCTGTGTCCTTTTTACTTACACAGCTAACTAAAACTCTGACGGAGACAATAAAAGTCTTAGGATGTTATTCAAGACTGATCCTTGCCAGAAACTGATTGACAAATGTGCCCAGGTTTTCAAACAGACACTTTGGCCTCTGCTCATGAAGAGTTACCTCACTTGTTGTTGGTTTATATCCAAATAATCTTTTACGTCTTGTTGCCTTTGAAGATAATTGTCTCCGAGACCAGCAGTCTAATATTCTGAAGCAAAGCCCAGGTTCGACTCACACAAATCCAACACTTTTTCCCCTGTTTGAGTCATTTAAGGTGAAAACTGCCTCATGAACAATCGTTCAGGATTCGAACAGTTAAATCCTACGGCAGCATCACGAGTCATGGGAAAAGATGGAGGCCACTCTGCCCCTCGAGCCTGTTCCCACATTCAATGACATTATAACTGATCTATTTCTCAACTCTAATTATTCACCTTTTTTATCTGTAATCTCTTGAGTACCTAACCAATCTATCTCTATCTCTACCAATCACGGTTTAAAATCTTCAACTGTACTCAGATTAATAAGACAATGTGATAAGTTAATGTTCTTCGGGTTTCCAGCTTAAATGGAGGTTTCATCACATGACATGGCCTCTATACTCCAGCCAATAGTTGGCCAACACATCCAGATGTACGGCCTTCCTGCACCAATTGGAAATCAGATAGACGCATCACCCAATTGGATGATGTTAACCAAACATCTCCTTTTCCCCCATGATCAATATTTTTATATCTGGTAAAGAGAAATTATCAAAGTAAATGGCAAAAGAACAACCGTTTTTGAATGTCCCGATGATTTTTTTTCTCCCATGTCCTGGAGATTGGTCTCCAATTCCTGGGGACTCCAGGCTGATCTTGGAAGGGTGGTAACCCTCAGTGTTTACCCAGAGAGCCTCAAGTTCTTACTCCTTGTTCACTGGGCATGGGTATCTCCTATACGACCAACATCCCTTGCTCATCTCTATATGCCATTTCACAGGGTAGTTAAGAATCATAGAATCCTTACAGTGCAGAAGGAGGCCATTCAGCCCATTGGGTCTGCATCTGACAAAGCATCTTACCCGAGTCCTATCCTCATAGCCCCATACATTTCCCCACTAAACCCCCGAACCTATATATGGGGCGGCACAGTGGCACAGTCATTAGCACAGAGACCTGGGTTCGATTCCCAGCTTGGGTCACTGGCTGTGCAGAATCTGCATGTTCTCCCCATATCTGCATGGGTTTCCTCCAGGAGCTCCAGTTTCCTCCCACAGTCAGAAAGATGTGCTGGATAGGTGGATTGGCCATGCTAAATTCTCCCTCAGTGTACCCGAACAGGCGCAAGATTGGCTGGACAAATGAAGGCATTACAGAAAAGTAATTCTGGATGAAGCTTGACTCAGTTGCAGGTCCACCCAGGGCCACACGGTGGCACAGTGGTAAAAAAGACAGTAGGACTAGGGGGCACAGCCTCAAGATAAAGGGGAGGCGGTTTAGAATGGAGTTGAGGAGGAACTTCTTCACTCAAAGGGTGGTGAATCTCTGGAATTCTCTGCCCGTTGAAGTGGTGGAGGCTGCCTCGCTAAATATTTTTAAGAAGCGGGTTGATGGGTTCTTGATAAGAGAGGGGATTAAGGGTTATGGGGAGAAAGCGGGAAAGTGGAACTGATCCACTTCAGATCAGCCATGATCTTATTGAATGGCGGGGCAGGCTCGAAGGGCTAGATGGCCTACTCCTGCTCCTATTTCTTATGTTCTTATGTTCTTATGTTCTCACGGCGCCAGGGACCCGGGTTCGATTCCCGGCTTGGGTCACCAGCTGTGTGAAGTTTGCACATTCTCCCCATGTCTGTGCGGGACCCCTCCGGGTGCTCTGGTTTCCTCCCACAAGTCCGAAAGACATACTGGTTAGGCGATTGGCCATGCTAAATTGATCTTGGTATCAGGAGGATTAGCAGGGTAAACATGCAGGATTACAGGGATTGGGGTTGTGGTTGGTACAGACTTGATGGGCCGAATGGCCTCTTTCTGTCCTGTAGGGATTTTATAATTCCGTGATCAGAAACCTGCTGGTGTAAAATCCCGTTGCCATTCTCCCACTCTGGGTTAATCTGGGGCGTGAGTCCGGCTGGAAGTTGGTCAAACACAGTTTCCATTTACATCGCTGTCAAAGCCAGTTGTCAATGAGGGCCGTCCCCAGCTCGCCTGAGACTTTGGGCTGAGTGCCATGGGGGACTTTCACCTTTACCTGAGAAAGCAGACGGAGCTCCAGTTTAGCTCTGAAAGACAGCACCTGTGACACTGCAGCATTCCCTCCGCACTGTCAGCCTGACTGCCAGGTTTGTCAGCACTGAGGCCTCCTCACCTCCGGGAAGCGACAAATACCAACATTTACACCTCAACAGAGCAAGCACTGCATCAAGAGCAGTGAGAAAATCCCTTCTATAAACAGTGGATAATAAACAGTGGTTTATTTTTAGCACTAACTGCCTGTAATCAGCAAGTTCAATCATTGGAGCCATGGTCCACTTGCAGAGTCACCCTAATGTAGCTCGTTTTGTAATTGCAGTGACCTCATTTTTATTCGTTCCCTGAGGAACAATCTCTGTCAATTAACCCAGATGTGGAGATGGAATATGAAAGATCCATGTCATGCGCCTTTTACACTCGTATTTCTGTCACTAAGTGTCCATTAGACTCTCTTTTTTTTGGATTGATTGAAAAAGATTCCTCAGTGGCTTCATTCCCCATTAAAACTTTCTGCCTAAAAGGTTTTTTTACCGGGCGATAAAATGAAGACAGGTGCATTTCTATAGCGCCTTTCACCGCCTCAGAACATCCTGAAAATGCTTTACAGTCAATGAAGTGCTCTTTCTAGTCAATGAAGGCAGCCTGTCTACCTCCATTTTCATCCTAGTGCTTTACATTACAGGGCAAAGTCAATATGAGCCATACTCGGGGCAGCAGGGTGGCACAGTGGTTAGCACTGTTGACTTACAGCGCCAAGGACCAGGGTTCGATTCCTGGCTTGGGTCACTGTCTGTGTGGAGTCTGCATGTTCCCCCCATGTCTCTATCGTGAGGTAGAGAGATTCCTCCTGCTTAGAAAGGACAGCAGGACTAGAGGGCACAGCCTCAAGATAAGGGGGTGGGCAGTTCAGATCGGAGTTGAGGAGGAACTTCTTCACTCAAAGGGTGGTGAATCTCTGGAATTCTCTGCCCGTTGAAGTGGTGGAGGCTGCCTCGCTAAATATATTTAAGTCACGGGTAGATAGGTTTCTGATAGACAAGGGAATTAAGGGTTATGGGGAGAAAGTGGGAAAGTGGAACTGAGCCACTTCAGATCAGCCATGATCTTATTGAATGGCGGGGCAGGCTCGAAGGGCTAGATGGCCTACTCCTGCTCCTATTTCTTATGTTCTTATGTCTGCGTGGGTTTCCTGTGGGTGCTCTGGTTTCCTCCCACAGTCTGAAAGACATGCTGGTTAGGTGTATTGGCTGTACTAAATTCTCCCTCAGTGTATCCAAACAGACGCCAGAGTGTGGCGACTAGGGGATTTTCACAGTAACTTTATTGCAGTGTTAAGCTTACTTGTGACTAATAAGTGAACTAAATTAACTTGTGTCTGTGGCTGAGAGATGTGGGTTAAGGTTTGGAGTCAGGGCTAATTGAATTCCCTGTGGTATTGGGTTTACATTCCTATGTAAACACATTCAAATAAAATGGAAAATAAAACACCCAACATTCTTTAATTACCAAAAAAGGTTTACTCCAAAATTCCTGATGTCTGTGTCAATAGGAGAGATTCACTAGATTGATTCCGGAGTTGAGAGGGTTGGTTTATGAGGAGAGACTGAGTAGACTGGGGTTATACTCACTGGAATTCAGAAGAATGAGGGGAGATCTTATAGAAACATAAGATTATGAAGGGAATAGACAAGATAGAAGCAGGGAAGTTGTTTCCACTGGCAGGTGAAATAGAACTAGGGGGCATGACCTCAAAATAAAGGGGGGCAGATTTAGGGCTGAGTTGAGGAGGAACTTTTTCACACAAAGGGTTGTGAATCTGTGGAATTCCCTGTCCAGTGAAGAGTTGAGACTGCCTCATTGAATGTTTTTAAGGCAAGGTTCGATACATTTTTGAACAGTAAAGGAATTGAGGGTTATGGTGAGCGGGTGGATAAGTGGAGCTGAGTCCACAAAAAGATCTTATTGAATGGCGGAGCAGGCTCGAGGGGCCAGATGGCCAACTCCTGCTCCTTGTTCGTATGTTCTCATGTTCTTATATGTGCGATCTTTTTGGAGACCCTTTGAGCTGGCGGTTTGTGGTGTTGGTGGTAACCATGGTGTGGCGATGCCGGCGTTGGACTGGTGTGGGAGCAGTAAGAAGTCTGACAACATCAGGTTAAAGTCCAACAGGAGTTGAGGGGATTGAGCTATGAGGAGAGGCTGAATAAATTAGGCTTGTACTCGTTAGAGTTTAGAAGAATGAGGGGAGATCTCATTGAGACGTATAAGATGATGAATGGGATGGATAGGATAGAGGTGGAGAGAATCTTCCCGCTCAGAAAGGATGGTAGGACTAGGGGGCACAGCCTCAAGATAAAGGGGAGGCGGTTTAGAACGGAGTTGAGGAGGAACTTCTTCACTCAAAGGGTGGTGAATCTCTGGAATTCTCTGCCCGTTGAAGTGGTGGAGGCTGCCTCGCTAAATATTTTTAAGACGCGGGTTGATGGGTTTTTGATGAGAGAGGGGATTAAGGGTTATGGGGAGAGGGCGGGAATGTGGAACTGAGCCACGACAGATCAGCCATGATCTTATTGAATGGCGGGGCAGGCTCGAAGGACTAGTTGGCCTACTCCTGCTCCTATTTCTTATGTTCTTATGTTCTTATTATTTGGAATCATGAGCTTTTGGGCGCTGCCCCTTCATCAGGTGAGTCCGAAAGCTTGTGATTCCAAGTAAACCTGTTGGATTTTAACCTGATGTCGTGAGATTTCTTACTGTGTCCACATTAACCTGTATCTCCACATCATCCAAAATTCCTCACAGCAGAGATAAGGAGATGAATCATTTAATCGTTGGAGATTCCCAGATAATCCAGAACTATTGTTAAGCCTTATCTTCTACTCAACCTTTGGTAGTTTGTTGTTTGTGAAATTGTGTGTTAACTGCTGCCAGGATCAGTGTGTTCAGGATGAGATACAGTTGGACTGGACTCAGCACTCAGCTTGTTTTTAACTATATATTAACAAAGAGAGAGCCAGAAGCTCTTGGATTCTATTCAGATCAAAACATGGGCACAGAGCAATTGAAGCAAGTTACTGCCGGAAATCTGAAATAAAGACGCAATACTCGGCAGGTCTGGCAGCATCTGTGGAGAGATCGCCTTCAGAGCGAGAGGGTTGGAGTACAGGAGGAGGAATGTCTTGCTGCAATTCTGCTGCGCCTCAGAGAGGCCAGAACTGGAATATTTATGTACAGTTTTGGTCTCCGTATCTGAGGAAAGATGTTTTTGCTACAGAGGGAGTGCAGCGAAGGTTTACCAGACTGATTCCTGGGATGGTGGGACTGATGTATGAGGAGAGATTGGGCCTGTTAGGATTTTATTGGCTGGTGTTCAGAAGAATGAAGTGGATCTCATAGAAATCTATAAAATTCTAACAGAACTAGATAGCGTAGACATAGTAAGAAGTCTCACGACATTGGGTTAAAGTCCAACAGGTTTATTTGGTAACACGAGCTTTCGGAGTGCTGCTCCTTCATCGGGTGAGTATCACCACATCAGACACAGGGCAGATGTAGGAAGGATGTTCCCGATGTGGGGGAGTCCAAAACCAGGAGTCTAAGGATACAGGGTAAGGACTGAGATAAGGAGAAATATTTTTACCCAGAGAGTGGGGTCAGCCTATGGAATTCACTCCTACAGAAAGCAGTTGAGGCCAAAACATTTTTCAAGTAGGAGTTAGACGCAGCTCTTGGGGCAGAGGGGATCAATGGATATTGCGGGGTGGGGAGAGGGATGGGGGGCAGGATCAGACTATTGAGATGGATGATTATAACGAACGGCAGAGCAGGTTCGAAGGGCCAAATGGCTCCTATTTTCTATGTTAAGAGTTAACAGGTCAATGGTCTTTCATCAGAACTTGGAAAAGATAAGAGATGTAAGAGGTTTCAAGCAAGTATAGGGAATGAGAGAGGAGGCATGGAAAGATTTGTATTGTGGTAGAAGGCAGGAGTGATTCACAGAATCCTACAGTGTAGAAGGAGGCCATTCAGCCTATAGAGTCTGCACCGCAAACAATCCCACCTAGCCCCTGTCACCAAAACTCCATGTATTTACCCTAGTGAGTCCCCCGACACTAAGGGGCAATTTCTTAGCACGGCCAATCAACCTAACCCGCACATCTTCGGACTGTGGGAGGAAACTGGAGTACCCGGAGGAAACCCACGCCGACACAGGGAGAATTGTGCAAACTCCAGACAGACAGTGACCCAAGTCGGGAATCGAACCCGGATCCCTGGCGCTGTGAGGCTGCAGTGCTCACCACTGCGCCACCGTGCTGGCCTTAAATGACAGAAGTGATGACAATGCAATGGAAAAGAGGATGGGAATGGGATCAGTAAAGAATCTAAAGATAGCTGGAGAGGAGGTGGAAATGGCAAGAGTTGAGAAAATGGGGGTGTTGAATTTACAGTATTCGGAAATGATTGAACTCAGTGTTGAGACTAGTTAGTTGTACAGTTCACATTTGTACACTGGACTTTATCAAAACTATTTAGCTCATAAATTACTGCTGTTGCTATGAGCCCACAAACACACCTGACATTTCTCTGACTCTGTCACTGCCTTAACTATTAAATCGGTTGTGGTCAGAGAGGAAAGAGATGTTACACAAAGGGACATTAAGAAATGAGACCAGAGCAGACCACTCATCCCATCAGGCCTATCCCACTATTTAATACCATCATGGCTGATCCAGGCTAAAACTCCATTTTATGTTCCACTGCCCGTATCCCTTAACTCCCCAAGAAACCAAAAATCTGTCTACCTCAGCCTTAAATGTATTCAACACTGAAACATCCATAACTCTCTGGGATGGAGCATTTCACAGATTCACAATCAAGTCATTTCTCCTCACCTCCGTTCTAAATGATCAGCCCCATATCCGGAGATCGTGGGTGGGATTTTCCAGCTGCATTTGCCCCGAAATGGGAAAATCCCACTTGAGGTCAACAAACCTTTCCAGGGTTTGCCCCTCACCCACCCCGATTCCCTGTGATGGGAAACTGGAAACAATCTCTCAGCACCCACCCTACCAAGTGCCTTCACAATGAGACCTCCTCTTGTTCTTCAAAACCCCTGAGAATATAAACCCTACTCACTCAACCTCTCATCATAAAACAACCTCTCATCCCAAGAACAGGTCTAGCGAACCTCTGCTGTACCACCTCCAATACAAGTATATCCCTGTAGAGACCAAAACAGCACACAGTGCTCCAACTATAGTTTCACCAAAACCCTGTATAATTCTTCTTTGTCCTTGTACTCTAATCTCCTTGCAATTATATTTAACATGCTTATTTGCCTTCTTAAGTGCTTGCTGCATCTGCATGCTGAGTTTCTGCATTCCTTGTACAAGCACTGTGTCATTTTAAACATCAACGTAAGTTTCTCACCCTTTATTAAATATTCTGCTTTTTTATTCTTACAATCAAAGTGATTAATTTCACACACTTCCCCACATTAAACTCCATCTGCCATCTTATTGTCCACTTAATTGATCTGTCTATACCTCTGTGTTCTCCCCACAGTTTACCATTCCACCTAGCTTGTTATCATCACCAAGCAGCCAGTACTTTATCTCTGCTGATATTAATTTCTCCAATTTCCTCACTTGTCTATCTCTGGATGGAACTTACAATTTCCACTGTGAAGAGACAAAGACTGGGATTCTCCCATTCCACTCACCATGGGAATTGTAGCCGGTGGGATTGGACCATGTAAAGGTCCATTGATCTCGAGCGGGATTCTCCAGTTTTGAGATGGGTGTGGTCAGAGAATCCCACCCAAAATATTGTTCAATCTCTCTGCCCATTCCTCAGTCCTCATGATAATTCCTCTTGTTTCTGTTCCTAAGGAGCCAACTTTAGCTACTCTCCTCCTTTCTACATACTCACAAAAGCTCTTACAATCCATTTTTAAACTTCGAGCTAGTTTATTCTCATTCTATTTTTTCCCTTTTATCAACTTTTTGGTGTCTTTTTGTTGGTTTCTAAGACACTTCTAATCCCCAGACTTGCAATTTCTTGTAACATTGTAAGTCCCTTCCTTTACTCGAATGTTACCCTTAACTTCCCAAGTGAGCCATGGATGGGCCTTTCTCACAGAGATGTTGCTCTTCAATGGAATGTTATTTTGTTGAACATTTTGAATTGTTTCTTTAAATATTTCCCAGTGTTCACTCACCTCCATACCTTCTAATCTATTTACCTAATTAATCTTAGCCAGTTCTTCCCCACCCACAGCTCTGGAATTGGTTGAGTTTTTTTTATGATTGCAATACATTACTTGCAAACTGAACACGGAAGGAGTTAATTATCCAACGATTGATATTATAAACACATCAGTTGCTGAATATTACCTCTGTCCCTCAGTGTACTCCCGGCTTTTGGACAATCTCTAACTGTCCAGATGCTACTCATTTTTTGCCAAGTGTACCCTGACCCTCCTTAAAGGAAGCACTGTGACAGTATACTGCATCGCCAAGTGTGGATTTTCCAGTGAAGAATAAATGTTTTAAAACACAATTGATGATGTTATCAGTAAACACACGTGGGCGTGATTTTATGGCCTCACTCGTCCCAAAACCATAAAATCCCACCCGAGGTCAGTGGACCTTTCCAAGGTCCACCCCTCGCCCGCTCCGATTCCCGAGGCAGGCGGGAAAATTCCGGCCAAGGAGTTTAATTTGTTGGGAAGAGGGGCCTCTTGCTGGTTTAACCTTTGCCCTCTATTCTTTGACCTTTCTCCCACACCAGCTGCTCTGAGTTTTGTAGAGACATTTCCTTGTTATTTTTATTGGTTAACAGGTTGTTATCTCCAGATTGGTATTAATCACTCACCATTGGATAGGAAACTGGGGAATCTAAAGTCAGAATAATTCCAGCTCTGAAAACTAGAGTCTTTTTCACAGCTCGATATCTCAATGTGTTGTACAGACAGTAATTTATTTTATATTTGAAGTGTAGTCGCTGTATTGTGTAGGAAGTCCTGTTCCTGGACGCGCCCTCTCACTCCTGGTTCCGTCCCTCACTCACTCTGGGCCCTTCCCCCTCACTCACACCTGGCCCTTCCCCTCACACTCCTGCATCTCCCCTCACTCACTCTGGGCCCTTCCCCCTTACACTCCTGCATCCTCCCCCTCACTCATTCATGGCCCTTCCCTCTTACTCACTCTTTGTCCTTCCTCCTCACTCGTTCCTGCACCTCCCCTCATTCACTCCTACATCTTCCCTCACTCACTCATGGCGCCTCGTCCTCACTCATTCCTGCATCTCCCCTCATTCACTCCCACATCCTCCCGCTCACTCACTCACTCCTGCATCCCCCCCTCACTGACTCCTGCACCCTCCTCCTCACTCACTCCTGCATCTCTCCTCACTCACTCCTTGCCGTTCCTCCTCACTCACTCCTGGCCCTTCCTTTCACTCACTCCGACATCTCCCCTCCTTCACTCCTGCATCTCCCCTCACTCACTCCTGGCATCCTCCCCCTCACTGTCCTGCGTCTCCCCTCACTAACTCCTGGCCCTTTCCCCCTCACACTCCTGCATCCTCCCCCTCTGGGCCTCAGCCATCACTCTGACTGCCATTGTGGAGAGTGTGAAGGGCAGGACGCAGGGCATCCAACTGGGCCGGAACCAGTCGGTGGAAAGGCCTTTTCACAGTTACCCTGACTCAATCTCTGACAAGCCGCTCGGATAGTTAGCTGTTGTTTGTCTGTCCCCTCTCCCCTGAAGAATCGAGGGACAATGAAGAAAGTGCCTCAGCTGTTTCTCTCCGAGATGAAGCAGTGACAGATGGCAGCACAGCAACCCGGGAACTCAGGTATCACTCCAAATGCCACTCTTTATCTGATTTTGGCTGACAACGCTGGATATATTTTTTTTCAGTGAGGCCTTGGAAGTTTGACCTGATTGCTGATAACTAGTAATCATTAGTTAAAGACAAAGCCTCACAGATACTCAGAAGATTACCCAAGATACATCTGCTTCTTTATGTCTCTCAACATCCTTGGGGTTACCATTGACCACAAACTCAGCTGGATTCGCCACACACACACAGTGGGTACAAGAGCAACTCAGAGGCTGGGAATACTGTAGAGAGTAACTCACCCCCTGAATCTATCTACAAGGCACAAGTCAGGAGTGTGGTGGAATATTCCCCACTTGCCTGGATGGGTGCAGCTCCAACAACACTCAAGAACTCAACGCCATCCAGGACAAAGCAGCTCCGCTCAGTTGGCACCACATCTACAAGCATCCACTCCCTCCACCACCAACGCTCGGTAGCAGCAGTGTGTACTATCTACAAGATGCACTGCAGCAATTCACCAAAGACAGCACCTTCCAAACCCATGACAACTTCTATCTAGAAGGACGAGGGCAGCAGATACATGGGAACACCACTACCTGCAAGTTCCCCACCAAACCACTCACCATCCTGACTTGGAAATGTATCATCGTTCCTTCACAGTCGCTGGGTCAAAATCCTGGAATTCTCTCCCTACCAGCATTGTGGGTCAACCCACAGCACGCAGACTGCAACGATTCTCAAGCTCACCACCACCTTCTCAAGGGCAGCTAGGGACAGGCAAGAAATGCTGGCCAGCTAGCGATGCCCATGTCCCACAAATGCATTAAAAAATTGCCCCGGAGATAAGAAGCTTTCTCCTAAATTCTTCTATTTGATGAGTTGCCAATATCCACAAAGAATAAACTGAACAGAAGCTGCTGTTCTTGTTTTATTTGGAGCTCTCCCTGGAACTGACCTGGAGGCCCAGAGCCATTCTGACATGGTGAATATCTGGAAACTCTCAGGCCGGAATTTTACCGGCATGCCAGCCCCGATTCCGTCGGGGGGGGCTCGGCTCGGAGAACGGCATTCTCTGTTGACCTCAAGCGGGATTGTGTGAAACTTGGGCAGACGTGCTGTAAAATTCCGCCCTCAGTCTCACCCTGAACCTGGTGGCTAGAATTCTTCATTCATTTACACTGGTGGGATTCTCCAGTCCCGCTGCAGTGAACGGAGATTTGGCTGAGTGCCAAATTTTCCGTCCTCCCTGACAGCGGAAGCGGGATGTGAGTGGCCGGAGAATTCCGGCTGGCTTGTTCCATTTTCGTGGTGGTGGGATGGGAGTCGGGATGGGGTTTGCACATGCTCGGTTTGTGGGATTTCGATTGGTCAGGTGTGTGAAACCTGGAGTGTACAGATCAGTAAAGGGAAGGTCTGAACTTGGTGGATTTGTTTGGCAAATTAAGGCGCCCCTTTGGAAATGGTCCCAGTACATCTTTTGGAGAGGTTAGGCACATCCTTTGGAATTGTTAACATTAAACATGATTGGGTATACACAATGTGTAAGTTCACTCACTGGAGGTGTCAAGCTGTCAAAGAACTGTCAAGCAATCAAACACTTGTCAAAGATTACTGGGTGGGTTGACATGGAGGGGGTGAGACAAAGAGTGCTGGGTGGGAGGGCATGCACTGGCATGATTTTGCACTAAATTGGCATTTGGTCTATACAGGAACATTGGGGTCTGGAGGTCTTGGGGGCATGAGAGTTCATGGGGTCGGTAGAGGGGATTGGTTGGCATAGAGGATATGAGGTGCCATGGGGGATTTGGGTGGGGCAGAAGGATGGCATGGTGGGGCATGGGGAGAGTGTCAGGGGGTGACCGCTGGAGGCTGTTTTTGTTTGAGGCTTTTTCTTTATTTAATTTGACACAGTGCTGGAGCACAGAGGCGGGCTTTCTGCCCAGCCTGCCCCCACACCCAACAGCCTCCTTCCTCATCCAGGGGGCAACGGCCCTGACATCACATCCTGCTCACCCTCCTGTCTCTGTCACCTGACCAGGAAGTGAACGTCTGAGCCAGATTCAAATACCATTCACAAGGAGCATCTGCTTCATCATTGGACGATCCCTTAATTGCACTTTAAACCCTGCTTGGAATCTACTTGAGATCTCCACCAGTTTCCAGTTAGATCTCTGGTTGTAGATCCTATCTGGATCCAGTTAGATTTCTGACTGTAGATCCCCATCTGATTCCAGTTAGATCTCTGACTGTAGATCCCCACCTGATTCGATTAGATTTCTGACTGTAGATCCCTACCTGGATCCAGTTAGATTCCTGACCATAGATATCCACCTGATTCCAGTTAGATCTCTGACTGTAGATCAGATTCCATAGGATTCCAGCTGTAGATCCCTCTCTGATCCTGTATGATCTGATGAAGGTCCCAAGTGGGGATGAGCTCAGTGCGATAATTGGATCATGAATCTTCACTCTTGCTCATTGTGGCAGACTCCTGTTCATCTGCTAACATCTGTCCACGGAACCATCCAGCCCATCAGGGCGTCTCCATCCACGTCCACCTCATGTTCCCACCCATCACTCCTTGGTCCGCTCTTTATGGAAACTACAGCTTGCATTTATATAGCGCCTGTCATGTAATTAAAAACATCCTAGTGCACTTCCCAGGTAAGCTCTCAAATAAAGTTGGACAGCAGAGTCACAAAGACAACAGCAGAATGGGGTGACCAGAAACAAGGTCAAAAATTTTAAGGGTTGTCTTAAAGGAGAGAGAGATGGGAAGCGAGAGAGGTTAGAGTCCAGGTAATTGGTAGCCAGTAATGGTGCAGTAAGATAGGAGATGTTTGGAAGCATGTATTTCTCAGGAGTAATGCATGATCAGACAGTGGCATTCATCCCTGTCCAACCCTCTACTGTCAGACCCAGCAGCTATAATCCAATTCCCTCCAATAGCCATCAACTGACCAGAATCGGTTCCTTCACCAAGCCTGTGGGAAAATACATTCTTTTTTAAAATTATCTAATCTAGTGGAGACTGTGAGTCCTGTCCTCCAGTGCAGTGGCCACTCTCCAAGTTCCATGGCTGGCTTGCCTCAGCCTTATCTCTCTACCTTTCACTCTTACGAGTGCCTGTTTCATGTCTCCCTATTCTTTGGGGACCCATCTTTGTCACTAAGCTGAGAAAATAACAACTGAGTTTTTGTTTCTGAGTTGGGCAGGACAGAAGTAACTGCAGTTCGGATCTGATCGTGAAGCAAATTATAATTTTATCCACTCCGCAGGCCCTGGGCGGTGCGGTAACACAGTGGTTAGCACCGCTGCTTCACAGCGTCTGGGACTTGGGATCGATTCCCAGCTTGGGTCACTGTCTGTGTGGTTTGCATGTTCTCCCCGTGTCTGCGTGGGTTTCCTCCGGGTGCCCCGGTTTCCCCCAGAGTTTGAAAGGTGTACTGGTTAGGTGCATTGCGCCAGAGTATGGTGACCAGGGGATTTTCACAGTAATTTCATTGCAGTGTTAATGGAAACCTACTTGTGACACTAATAAATAAACTTTAAATCCAGCCCTTTGGCCGAGAGTTATAATAGAATCCCCATATACATCTGGGCAGGCCCGCCTTCAGGCTTTTGGGCCTAATCTCCTGGGTCTCTTTACTGCCAATTCCCTTATCATAGAGCCTGCTCAGTTTAAATTTCAGTTTAGTTTATTTATTAGTTTCACAAGTAGGCTTGCATTAACACCACAATGAAGTTGCTGTGAAAATCCCTTAGCCACCTAGTGGTGGACTTTCTTAGCTATGGTGTAGGCATGGTGGGACCAGGACAGGTTGTTGGTGATCCGGACATCTAAAAATTTGAAGGCCTCGATCCTTTCTACTTTATCCCCGTTGATGTAGACAGGGTATGTTCTCCTCTACGCTTCCTGAAGCCGATGACAATCTCCTTTGTCTTGTTGACATTGAGGGAGAGATTATTGTTGCCGCACCAGTTCACCAGATTCTCTGTATCATTCCTGTACTCTCTCATTATTGTTTGAGATCCGACCCACTACGGTGGCATTGTCAGCAAACTTGAAAATCAGGTTAGAGGGGAATTTGGCCGCACAGTCATAGGTGTATAAGGAGTATAGTAGGGGGCAGAGAACACAGCCTTGTGGGGCACCAGGGTTTCCTGACAATGGTTCCATGATCGTTGACTTTTAATTCCAAATGTTTATTGAATTCAAATTTCACCATCTGCTGTGGTGGGATTTGAACTCAGGTCCCCAAATCTTGCCCTGGGTCTCTAGATTATGAGACCACCTTGACATGGTTCAATGTCTCTCCTTCCCTGCCTCCTCCTCCTTGGTCGAGTAGACCAACAGCCTGAAATCCAAAGACACCAGGAGGAAGCTCCTCAGGAGTTTCCCTGTCACTGCCCAAGAAATACGGGATAAAGTGGAATCCCGGGAAGCCAAAGAATGGGATACAGGCCAAAAGGAGGGGAGTTATGTTGTAATTAACAGGACAGTTCGTCACCCTGTCAGATGGACTACAAGACGCTCTGTAGGAACTCACCAAGCAGTGCTGGACTTAGGCATAAGCTAAACAAGCTACAGCTTTGGGTCTCACAATCCACAGGGGCCTCACAAAATTTCAGAAGGTTTACAATGAAGAGAACACGGATACCAGAAAAGAGAAAGGAAGCACCAGCTTGAATAGCACTCAAAAAATTACCAGAAGTTGACAGTTACTTTACTCCAGAAACAGATAAGGATTCACAAACCCAAGGTGATCAGCAAAGTCCAGAAGAGCCACTGCTACTGACACAACAGAGTCTGGAATCTCAGCTGAGGAAAACTCTGGAAGTGATGCAAATGTGAGTGTTGCAGAGCTGAGATCCACAGCTGAAACAACAAAATTCACGAAACTCAATGATGTAGGTCAATGGAGTGTCTTAACTGAGGATGAACTTGAGGGCCCTTCAGAGTATCAACACTGGAACTTTGAAAACTCAAAGCGGTCATTCAAAAATCAAGATAGATATTGTTCAAAAGGTCTTTTTCAGTCCAGAATAGTTAATGGTGAAATATACGATTGGGAATGGCTAGTGTACTCTCCAACAACTGCTATCTCTTTTCAACATCAACTGCAGCACTCACTTCTGGTGGGTTTTCTGACTGGCGAAATCCCATTGCAATGAAAAGTCATGAAAACTCTGAAGAGGATAGATCAGCTTTGCTGGCATGCTTGACAAGAAAGCATGGTTCAACCTTAGTCTCAAGACTAGCAGAACAAATAAAAACAGAACAACTGTACTGGAGACGTGCTTGAGCGTGTTGTTGTGGTGATATGCGCATTAGCAGAACGTGGGCTAGCTTTTAGGGGAGACAATGAAACTTTTAGATCACCAAATAATGGCAACTACCTTGGCCTGTTAGAATTAGTTGCTAAGTTTGATCCATTTCTTTCCAACCACAGAAAACAATATGGAAACAGAAGATCTGGTTCTCCTTCATATTTTGTCTAAGACAATATGTAATGAACTTATTGAGCTTATTCAACTTTGATGAAAGAGTATCCAAACAATGTTGATATTAGCCTTACGGGGGAGCAGAAGCACTTCTATGCTTACGTCAAGCAGAATTAACCAGGAAAAGAACAAATTTGTCACAAAGATCTGCATCAAATCATCTTCCAAGACAAGATTCATTTAGTTTTCCCTAATGTGGAAGCAATATTACTACTATTCTTATGTCTGATGGTGACAAATGGTTCAGGAGAAAGGTCATTTTCCCAGCTAAAGAGAATCAAAAATGAATTAAGAGCAACCATGTCTCAAGACAAACTGTCTGCGCTTAATATCATGTGCATAGAAAGCGATAAGGTGCGTAGCATATCATTTGAGGACATAATTCCTGATTTTGCTCTTGAGAAATCAAGAAAGAAAGTGTTTTAAGTTGTGTCTGATATCAGTTTCCTGATTTTGCAAACAATTTCATTATTACTTATATTAATAAAAGTCATCCTGATTACTTATTTTGTCAGCATTTTGTATATATAAATGTATCTTAAAATTATTTTAAAAATTACATTTAATGTTGTTTCCATACTATATCATAATCTACGAGAGCGATCAAGCCCGCCAAATGATAAGTATGTAATCAGTAAATGCATTCATTTGAAAATAATCTGTATTTTTCACTTTAATTACTTGCTATTAAATAATTAAAAGGCATAATTATATTTTCAATTTTTTTGTGGTGACCTGAGGTTCTGTTTTGGTACGCACCTTGGTGAGACCTTTTGGTGTGACTTTTTAACAAGGGGCCTTCCAAGCTTTATATAGCTTAGGGCCTCACCAAGTTTAAATCCGTCACCAAGGCTCCTTAGACAGCATCTTCCAAACCCACGACCACTGCCATCTAGAAGGATAAGGGCAGCAGATGCACAGGAACACCATCAGCTGGAAGTTCCCCTCCCAGCCACTGACATTCCTGACTTGGAAATATATCGGCTGTTCCTTTACTGTCGCTGGGTCAAAATCCTGGAACTTCCTCCCTAACAGCACTGTGGATGTTCCTACATCGCAGTAAGTACAGCGATTCAAGAAGGCAGCTCACTACCACCTTCTCAAGAGCAACAAGGGATGGGCAATAAATGCTGATGTAACTAGCAAGTGACACCCGGTTCCTGTAAATAAATACTTCAAAAAAAATCACTTGGACATCAT